>NC_134391.1:1321601-1652001 GCF_035582795.1 Mycteria americana | reverse complement strand
CGTGGAGAGATGCTGGAGGTGCTATAGGAGGCCCTGTTCCCTTTTGAGCAGCACTGACCCCAACACCCAAGAGAACTGTAAGATAAAAAGCGATTCATACTGTTAAGCACTAAAGTGGTCTTGCCTCTTCTCCTTAATTAAAATCCACCACCACATGAGCCACTGGCAAAAGACAGTGGTGCTGCAGGAGTTATTTGTAGGGCTCCCCTCACACGTGGCCAGTGGATGCCTTGGCAGACCCTCCTCTCTCACTGCAGAAAGCAGTGGCTTTGGCAGCCACGCCACCTCACCCTCATGCCAGTAGACATAGTTCCTTCTGAAGTTCCCCAAAAACTCTTGCATTGAGTGAGGTTCTTCCCATGGCCCGCATTGTCCCTCCCAATGCATTAGTATCAGGTCGTTCCATGTAACTGGAGCCCCAAGGTTACACCTCCAAGTCTCCTTTCATGATTCCCAGAGCCACCCACTCCTTCCCAGTTCACCAGCTGTCTGGTCAAGCAAGAGGCAGCATATGCCATAGCTGGATTACTGTTAGGCATTTGCTGGTGGGCCAGTGATTATGAATGTGCTGATTGCTTGGACAACACTGGAAGGAGAAGAGTTGGTTTCCGCCTGCCTTTCCTGTAATGGGGTACTAATTAGTGCCTTTCCTCTGTAACCACATACAAAGTTTTGCAAAGTTTGTAGGGTCTTAATCTATTGAGAAATCCACATTTTGTTCATTGACTTGTGGGTAAAAACAGCATTAACATGAAGCTGAGAGGTGGATAGAGATAGATAGTATGAGAGTGATTCTGGCATCTCTAGGTATCTAGCACCTTCTGGTGTGTGTTAAGGGAGCTGGGACATCTATAAGGGGCTGGCGGCAAGACATACAGCAGATCTGAAACCCCTTGCAATGGCAGACAGATGCTAGAGCATGTTAAAAGCACTGGACATCCATATTTAAACAAGACTGGGGCTTGCCTTCTGCCATCCAAAGTATATTTTAGTTTGTAAAAACCATTGCTGAGCAGCTAACATTGTGATGGTGGAGGAAGTGCTTGTGTTGCCTCTTTATGCAATTTTTCCCATGCAAAACTGTGAGAGATGCTAAGTTCATTGCCAGGTGGACCATAGATCCATCAGATACTTTATTGGTTGTTGTTTTTTTTTTTTTCCCTGTAGGCTTTGCAGAACCTGCACCACTTCGATTAGTGGATGGATTGACCCACTGCTCTGGGAGAGTCGAGGTGTTTTATGGCCAGCGCTGGGGAACTGTGTGTGATGATAAGTGGGACTTGGCCGAGGCAGAAGTGGTGTGCAGGCAGCTGGGCTGTGGGAAGGCCGTGTCGGCTATCCATGGGGCTTACTTTGGGCAAGGATCTGGCCCCATTTGGCTTGATAATGTCAGCTGCACAGGAACAGAAGCTGCTCTCTCCCAGTGCAGAGCCACTCCTTGGGGAAGCCATAACTGTGGGCACAGAGAAGATGCCGGGGTGGTTTGTACAGGTACCCATCACTCATGGCATGTCATGGGGGAAGCTGTTTGTGGGCAATCCTTTCAGACAGATCCTGAAGCCCAGGTCCTTCAGCACAAATAGGCCTTCCAAAGAAAGTGACACAGAGTGCTTCAAAAGTGCTTCGGAAAAAGATGTGTCTAAACCTATTGACAATTCTGACCTCTCTTTTCTCATTTAAGTCTTTTTCATTGATTGCTTCTGGAAGCCAGTTTGCTAGAGCAGATGGAGGAAACACTCATTTTGGGGTGTTTTCTCAGCTCAGCTACTCTTCAACACAATAATTTTGCGCTTCTTGTAGTGCAACAGAGAAGAGCACATGGAGTAGGAAGGATCTTCTTGCTGATTAAGTCAGCTACTGCCCAGTCCATCCATGGCTGACAGCTCTGGGTCTCAAATGCTACCATTCTTCTTTCTCTGGTTCCTCTTCCTTCACACAGATTCACAAAAATACATCCGTCAGGGATGCCCGTAGGTCTTCCAGTCTTCTGCTCTGCTCAGCCAGTCCTGAGCAGTTTCCATCAGCAGCTGCGTAGTCTGAGGAGGAAGTATTTCACATCTACCTCAGAACGTAGATGTGAAAAATGCAGATGTTAAATCTAACAGTGTGGGTTGACTTCACATCTATGAAGGAAACAGGCACCTCCAGTGAGATTTGTCTGGCCTGTCTCACAGTCGCCAGCACCAGATACCTGATGATCACCAACACCAGAGCTAGAAAATTTCAGCACCTGATATTAGCAGTCCTCAATCAACTCTTTCTGCTTTACCAAAATTCTGATCCCAGATGCTAAGACTCCTTAACACAGTCTAGATCATAAGGCAACCCCCTGCTCCTGGACCAGTGCTAGTCCACAGGTCCCTATCCCTTCCCAGCTCAGCTGGCCAGCCCAGTGCTACTCCCCCTGGTCTGGTCCACCACAATAACAGGCTGCAGGCATAACTAATCTTCTGCTGAGATAAAGGTTCAAAGACAGCTGGCTGATTTTAGTAGGGACTAGTTCACAAGAGAGGTCCGCTGGAGACCACTGCTCTAAGGGACTGAAATTGCTGCAAGGATCTGCTGAGCTGATATGAAAAAAAGAGCAATGTCTGTCTATGCAAGACTGATGCAATCCAGGAGTGAACAGCACAGTGCTCTACCCTGTCAGCACAGACCAAAATACAACAGAGAATTGAGGTCTTTATTCTTTCTCAACACAGGATTTGCTGAGCTGCTTCCAGTCCGGCTGGTGAACGGTTCGAGCAACTGCTCTGGCAGAGTCGAGGTGTTTCATAAGCAGCAGTGGGGGACCGTCTGTGATGACAGCTGGGATTTGACAGATGCTCAAGTCGTGTGCAGGCAGCTGGGCTGTGGGACAGCAGTCTCAGCCCTTGGCTCTGCTCAGTTTGGACAAGGAACTGGCCAAATTTGGCTGGATGATGTGAACTGTGCAGGGGCTGAAACCATCCTCATTGAGTGCCGGGCGAGGCCCTGGGGAGACCACAACTGTAACCACGGAGAGGATGCTAGTGTGGAGTGCTCAGGTACCACTAATGCATGTCATGAAATGTGGGATATGAGGGGCAGCCTGTATTTGTATTTGACGGCCTGAAGCGTGCCAGTGGCCCTGGACCTCTCGTGGGGATTAGGGTGCTGCCGACTTTGTTGGCCAGTCTTGATGGCCAGGCTTGTAAAGGCTCAGCTTGTCCTGGGGACTCAGCACTCTCAAATGCAGTGTTTCCACCAGTGCTCTGTTCCCTCCTCCCCATTTCAGTGCTCTGCTGTTAGGGAAGTAACCTGGGTGCTCATCTATGATCACGTTGCAGGTGATTGATTTATTGCAAAAACTCCAGCCGAGGATGTGGGATCAAGCTGTGAGGCAATAGGCATCTAGTGCCACTTTACACATCATGCACCCAAGCCCAGACCACTGAAAGGAGGGGGTTTTGCCCTCTCCACAGAACTCTGAGGCATGCAAAGCTCCTCGAACATTTGCAATTGTGTTTCGGTCCAGGTGTTGCAGAAGCGGCTCCCATCCGGCTTGTGAATGGCCCAAATCGTTGCGCTGGGAGAATTGAGGTGTTTCATGGGCAGCAGTGGGGAACCGTGTGTGATGATGGCTGGGATACAGCTGAAGCCAGCGTTGTGTGCAGGCAGCTGGGCTGTGGGACAGCGCTGTCAGCCCTGGGTTCAGCTCATTTTGGACAAGGGCCTGACCCCATCTGGCTGGACGATGTGAATTGCTCAGGAAATGAAGCTGCCCTCTCTGAGTGTAGGGCCCAGCCTTGGGGGTCCCATAACTGCAAGCATGGAGAAGATGCTGGTGTGGTGTGCTCAGGTAACCCCTCTCTGTGTCTGTCTGTATGACGGGGAAGGTTTTCTGTTTCCAAGAGGGGTACTCACGTACCACCTCAGCAGCAGGATCTGTCTTGAAGTATCCTGAATCTGGATTGTGAGCTCTCTTTCATCATAGTGGAGACCTGTTACAAATTCCTCTCTTTTTTTTTTGGCGTGTGTGTAGCTGTTTCTGTAAACGGAAGCTTTCCTCAGCTTGGATTTCTAACTTATATTCTGCAGAATATGGTATGCTGTCTGTTGTCCACTTATCTCTGAATACAAGAACTGGGGAAGATATACCAACTTTATGCAACTGGATAAATGCATCCCGGATGTCATTAGGCTCACACACATTTTATCTTATTTTTAATCTGGTAAATGGCAACTTAATGTATATGCCTGCCCTTATTTTTTTCTTCAGATATACCAAGAATAGCTCCACTGCGGTTAATGAATGGACCAAATCGTTGCAGTGGGAGAGTTGAAGTTTTTTACGGCCAGCAGTGGGGAACGGTATGTGATGACAGCTGGGATATAAGTGATGCTGAAGTTGTTTGCCGACAGCTGGGCTGTGGGAGAGCACTGTCCGCTCCGGTCTCTGTTTATTTTGGAGAAGGATCTGGCCCTATCTGGTTGGATGATGTGAACTGCACAGGGACTGAAACTGCCCTCTCCAAATGTGAGACCACTCTATGGGGAGCCCATAACTGTAGGCATGGAGAAGATGCTGGTGTTGTGTGCTTGGGTAAGTCTCATCTGTGTCACCAGCTGCTCGACTTTTGGGGTATGTGGAGGGAAGTTTGAAATGCCCTAGGGTACCCTCTTCCCATCTTATGACTCTAAAACCATAGTACTGTATAGAGAAAGTGCTTCAAACAGGGATGTGGGTAAATCATCTGTATTCCCCTCTCCTTCCCATTCAGAAGCTAATCATGACACTGTGATACTGCAGTCCAGCCTGCTGCTGGCTGTGCAGAAGAATTTAAATTTGGGACTCTTTCCCACGTGAGTTACCAGTAAACCTGGTGGCATTGCAGGACTGGTGTGATTCACCCTGTTACAGAGGGTGTAGAGTCACTTGGACCCTTCTGCTGCCACCAGTGACAATCCCAATGAACTTAGCACATTTGAAAAATCAAGATACACTCTCCATTTTTCTCTCTCTTTTCTCTTCTGGACAAGAATATTAAAAAAACTTGCAGAAATCGACTTAAGGTACCTCTCCTCCTCCCTCACTTGGTAGAACCATCTTCACGAGACCTTTTTTCACCAATGTTTCTCCAGTGTCTTCTCTGAAATCTCCACAGTTGAGACAAATTTCCTCAAAGTGTTGCAGCACTGCACTTTGTTGCCACTAGAAGGAAACCCTGAGCTCACTATCATTACCAGGAATTTATTCTACAGTCTCTTTGCAGTGCACATTACTACCATTGATTCTTTGCATCTACCATACTGTTATGTCCCTCTTCCATTTCCTCATCCTCTTCCCATTTCCCTCTTGAGACACATTTTTAAGCTTCTTCTCATTCCTGTCATTCTTCTCTGTTTTCTCCTTAACTGTTGGGCATATGTCTTTTAGTCTGTTATGACAGCTGAGGCTTTGCCAGTGCTGAGTAGCTCTGAAGGCTTGGTTTGCATAACTTGTAGTCAGCACTCCCATTTATACATGCCCATGCCTTTCTTAGGACAGCATAACACTGTAGAGTGTCACTCTCAATCCCTTATATCCCTTAAATCCCTTTGTGAAGACTTGTAATTTAATTTGTTCTTCTTCATCCTCTATATGATCATTTTACCTCTGTCACGGATGAGTGGAATGAACCTCACTCAAAAGAGAGAAGCAGCAATATGTTTTATTGAGGTAAAATAATAATTTGACAGAGTTCAGTAAGTTTGATGGAATTTAACAAAGTTTAACAGTGATTTGACAAGGTTCAATAAGTTTGATGACAAGGGTCACCTTATTAATTACTGCATGGAAGAAACATACAAAGGAAAATTGAGTTAGAATCAAGTTAGAATTATGCACACAGAGACTGGAGACGCAAAGAGTAAGGAGGACCATCCCGTTGAGTCACGATGTTCAGAGTGGACCCCTTGCTTTCTAAACTCCTTCTGGAGCCTAGGTGCAGCTGGATCCAATCTTAGTCTCAGACCTGGTCAACAGTTTATGTCTAATGGAATGATGCATACAATGTTTATAATAATATTGAGTAGCTACATGGATTAGTAATGTTTCGTTAGTATTAATTCAGCATGCTATCAGTCACTTACCAAGGATCTGTCGCAGGTTAAGGGAGTAAGGAAGGATCTCAATCTCGGGTAAGGAATCTCTAACCTTGAGAGGGGTCCCTGCTCAAGGGGAGAGTCACCTGGCATGCAGTACAGCTGCAATTCAAGGAGAGCTCAAATTGGGCCCATCCTGATGGTAATATTTATAGAGTGAAGTAGTTGGCTGCTAGTCAATAGTATAGGCAAGATAGATGTCTTCATCTTAGCTCTGGTATCCTGTTCTGCACTTCGGTTATCTTGCATTTTTTAGTTTCGAAACCACCTTTTGAAATATTTTTCCCAGGCACCTTCACTCCCTTGTACATGAGCCAGGGGCTTTCCAGCTTGCAAGTTCACCACAAGGGTGTGAGGCGTGTTGCTCCTTAGTCAGCCTGAACCAAAGTACGGCTAGGAGTCAAATGTATCCATCACAACCTCCCAAAAGTGGTGAACATTTGCCTTGCCCTTTCAGGAGATAAACTGCTTTCCTCTGGTTACTTGCCCACATCTTCAAAACACCCTGTGGATTCACTGACTAAACACAGATGTCTGTCTCTGAATTAAACATCCTGCTGCCCCTTTGCAGCCAGTGAGGACTGAGTCAGTGCAGTCAATGGCAGGATTTGGCCTATCCTGATGCAGATGTCCAAAGCAGATTAAAGAAGTTGCAACCCAACAGTTTCATTTCCTTCCATTGACTATAAAGGGTACCGAGGGTCCTCAGCAGAGTTGTAAAAGTGAGGTTCAGTTGCCTAAACACAGGTGTCTGGTGTCATCTGAGATGTCCCACTATATCCCACCCAGCCTCTAACTGCAGATCCAGAACGGCACCAATCTCCAGAACGGCACCCAGACTTGAGTCCTGCATCAAGTCTGCCAACCCCATTGGGAATGTCTGAGATTCACTGGGCATCTCAGACGACACCAGGTACCAATGCTCAGGAAAGCCAATCAGTCCCTGGAAGGTTATGCTTAAGGGCTCCAAGTCTAGCTGAGATGAATCATACGGAAGTTTTCTCACTGTTCTCCTAAAGAGTTCTTCCTTGCTAAAGTCTTTTCCCTTGGTCAGTAAAGTTACCTGCATTTGCTGTCTGAGCACAGGTATCTTTCTAGTCAAAGACAGAGGGGGAAAGAAGTCTTTGGTTTTGGACAGCACCTTTCCTTGACTTTTGGGACAAGAGGAGGGAAAACAACCGTGTTGAACTTTCTTTCTCCATGCTGCTTGTCCTTGTCAGTTGTACTAAGCCATCGGGTACATGTTGTGTCTGCTGATGTGGCTAGCAGGAATGTGTTTGCCAGAATAAAACTTACCTGGTCTTACCTTTCTGGTTCAGGTATTCCAGAACCAGCCCCAATCCGACTGGTGGGCGGTTTGAATTTCTGCTCTGGGAGAGTCGAGGTATTTCATGAACAGCAGTGGGGGACCATCTGCGACGACAGCTGGGATTTGACAGATGCTCAAGTCGTGTGCAGGCAGCTGGGCTGTGGGACAGCGGTCTCAGCCCCTGGCTCTGCTCGGTTTGGACAAGGAACTGGCCAAATTTGGCTGGATGATGTGAACTGTGCATGGGCTGAAACTGCCCTCTCTGATTGCTGGGCACGGTCTTGGGGAGACCACAACTGTAACCATGGAGAAGATGCTGGTGTGGTCTGCTCAGGTACTGTTATGCCATGTAATGTGGGGTGCAATGGGGACTATGTTTCAGGAAGGGTTTTCTGTGGCCCTGGGGAATATGTTTTACCATGATGTTGCTCTTAGATGAGATACAGAAGGAGTGAATCCAGTGCTATTTTAGATTTCTTAGGGGATCCAAGACACCTGCACGGTGCTGGGGAATATGACAGAGGATCCAGTGCTCCTCTGGAGCCACAGCTGGAAACCAGGCAGAATAAATTGGCTCCCAAAATGGGCATGTATGTTTAGGTAGCTGAAATTCCATCTGCAGTATGGGCCAAGCAGGGAGAAGGCAGGCCCAGGTGCTGTGGGGTGATGTGTGGGAGGGTTGTGTTGAGTAATGAGGTAAAGAGCACTCTCCACTCCAAATCACGGCGGCACAGCATCGTGACAGAGAGACGTGTGCCACAGTGGCTAGGGAATATTCCTGGGAAGGTGCTGTGGGAAGGAAAAACAACGGGAACAAGCTGCCCTGGCCATCCCTGACCTCTGCAGGAAATGGGAGTGCTGTGTAGCCAGTCATGGCACTGGCAGCATCTGCAGCTTACCCTGGGCCCTCAGCCAAGACTTCAGGCCCTGAGTTCAGTTCCTTGAAGCTCTCTCCAGTAGTAATCCCCTGCAGGTACAAACTGGCTCATCTAGGTAGCAAAGCTCACATGCTCTGGTGATCAACATCCATGTCCACAACCTTTTTTTGGCACAGGACCCCTGTGAGGGTTTTTTGCCCTCTCCACAGAACTCTGAGGCATGCAAAGCTCCTCGAACATTTGCAATTGTGTTTCGGTCCAGGTGTTGCAGAAGCAGCTCCCATCTGGCTTGTGAATGGCCCAAATCGTTGCACTGGGAGAATCGAGGTGTTTCACGGGCAGCAGTGGGGAACCGTGTGTGATGATGGCTGGGATACAGCTGAAGCCAGCGTTGTGTGCAGGCAGCTGGGCTGTGGGACAGCGCTGTCAGCCCTGGGTTCAGCTCATTTTGGACAAGGGCCTGACCCCATCTGGCTGGACGATGTGAATTGCTCAGGGAATGAAGCTGCCCTCTCTGAGTGTAGGGCCCAGCCTTGGGGGTCCCATAACTGCAAGCATGGAGAAGATGCTGGTGTGGTGTGCTCAGGTAACCCCTCTCTGTGTCTCAGTCTCAATGGTGTTGGAAAACATGGAGGAAAGATTTTCACCCTCAGTGGAAGGTCTTCTCCGAGCTCATGCTGCTCCTAGTGTGTGCTGTTAATCATAAACCCATTCTTGCGTAATTTATGCAGTGCTCATGGCCCTGGCCATGGTCAGCAGTCACCACTGGAAGCTGATCCAGAATTACGGAGTTACCATCAGCAAGCCCCAGGCTGATAGCTGCAAGGTTTGTATCCCATACCTCAGCTCCTGAAGGCTCCAAGACTTTTCCAGGGCTGGACAGGTCCCAGAAATATCCCATTCCTGCTGAGGTACAGGCTTGCGGTGTCATATAGCCAGAGTCACCTCTGAGTCTACACTTTTACATGAAGATCACAGGTAAAACTAAGTAGTGTTGTCAGCAAGTCTTGGTCTCTGGCTGATTGGGAAGTCCATTTCATTCTATCATGAGAAGAAATAAAATGTTCCATTTCAGGATTCACAGAGAATTTTAGAAACCTGAAACCACTGAATGTGTCTTTACAGCACTTGTATCTAAGTGCTTTTTCAGTTTTCTCTTCAGTGTCTCTTGCAATCTGCAGTCCTGAAGAAACCTCTTGCTTTGTTAAAGCAATTGGGAGGCTCGTAGGATAATTCAGGTTGAAGGGACCACAGGGGGTCTCTACACCAGTCTCCTGCTCAAAGTGAGGTCAGCTATGAGGTCAGACCAACATACCTTTATCCAGGCTCAAAAACCTAGTCTAACAGTCTTTCAGGGCAATCCTAAACAATCCCAATATTTTCTTTAAAATCAGGCATCCTGTTTTCTCAACTTTTAGCCATTCTTTTCTACACTTCTGGGATGTCAGAGTGAGAAGCTAGTAGAGCTTTCCTGGAGTCCCTCCTTCCTTCCATGAAGAGCTTTGGGAAACTTCAGGAGAACTCAGTGCTCTTTCAAGAGGAGTCATCTCCCCTACCATGAACATAGCAAAGTACACACCTGCAGCTGAGCTGGTTGAAATGCTGTAACCCAGTGCTGGGTTCTCACCTATGGACAGAACAGACCCTTTGTTAAAAACCTAATTTTAACCTCCTCTTTTGACTAATTTTATTTGGCACACTGCTTCAGTGCAGGAAAGGGTTGGCTGATGCTTTTTAACACCATTTATTTTCCAATTCAGCTGGCTTTACCAGTCATGAGAGTTTTCAAGGAAGATTAAGTGTCTATTAATATACATTACCATAATCTGCTTTCTCCTAGCAAATTATCCAGAATACATATGGTGAATATTGCAGTAACTGGAGTAAAATGTGTAAGGCCAAAAGAAAGTTTCAGGAATATGGGCATTCGCTAGTCTGTTCACTGATGGACACTGTGAAGCTTCATGTATGTGACTCGGTTTATTTGGGCATGCATCATGTTCCTGGACATAGGTATCTAATGTTATATAAGACACCTAACAGTATGCAGACATCTATGTGGGGTTGGCTGATATGATCCTGGAGCTATGAGACCCACACCTTTCCAACATGACAGTGGATGGCAAGGATGCCCCAACACATCTCAAATGGGAAAAGACACCTAATTGGAGGCTCCTGAATTGCTCCCTTTGTACAGGTTTTGTCTGTAGATAACATTACATTTTTATTTCAGAGCTCAGCCCAGCAGATTGCTATTTATACAGAGCAGGCACAGGGTCACTGTAGCATCAGCAGTGATTAAAAAAAACCATGTGAAACATGACTGCTTGGAAGGGATGCATTAGTATGTCTTACTGGCTGGGAGACTGAAATCCCACTCCCAGTCCTAACTGGGACATTTCTGCCAGTCTGCAGGCAGTGCAGAGCCACACAGACTTTGGGGTAACCCTGAATGGATACCCAAAATATCCTCTTTAGCCATCTGTTCTTCATCCATGGGACACCCTGCTTGGCCCTTGTCCCCTACAATGTGTCAGCAGTGTTCAGGTGCAGTGTGTTTGTGTGAATTTATCCTTTTTGGTTGCTTTTTGTGCAGGTACTCCAGAAGTGCCTCCTCTCCGGCTGGTGAATGGTCCCACTCGCTGTGCAGGGAGAGTTGAGGTGCTTCACAGCCAGCAGTGGGGGACGATCTGCGATGACAGCTGGGACTTGAGCGATGCTGCAGTGGTGTGCCAGCAGCTGGGCTGTGGGACTGCCATGTCCGCTCCAGGTTCAGCTTATTTTGGGCAAGGTTTTGGCCGTATCTGGTTGGATGATGTGAAATGCTCCGGTAGAGAAGCAGCCCTCTCTGAGTGTGCGGCGAGGCCTTGGGGAGTCCATAACTGTAATCACGGAGAAGATGCGGGCATCGTGTGCTCAGGTAACCTTCATCCATGTCCCATCGTACTAGGCATTAGTTGATACTAAGCTTCTAGGCTGGATGTTGGGGCTGGTGGCTCTTTGTCCTTTCCCAGTGTAATCTTCTTATCTTAGACAAGTACCACGGGGTGATGTTGGAGGCATGGAGTTGGAGCTTGGTGTTTTGAGGGATGATTCCCACCTCTCCATGTGGCAGCACATTTTTCCTATTTGCATTTTTTAATACCACTAAATATTATATGCACACTAGTAATTTTCAGTGGCTTGTCAGGCTAAAGCAAGCTGCTTTTACAGGTCTGGATTGCATACATTTCCTTCCAGGTGGGATCTAAACCTCACAGATGTTCCAGAGTGGAGAAGAGAGATGATACTGCCAGCCAACATGAGTATGACATTCATTTCACCCAAACAAAAGTGATTTCTGAAGTCCAAAGAGCATGCACTACAGAAGCAAACAAGTGAGACTCAGATGCCTGCACATGGTCCCACTGGCCACAGTTCCTGCCACAAGACAAGTTTCCAGGCATCTTCTCTCAGGGGTGGAGGGAATATTTGGAGAACACTGTTAGGCACTTGAAGTCAACTTGAATCCTTGCAACATCTCACATTAGCATGCCTTCCCTGCCCAATAGGTCATATAGTTCCCATGCCAGCTCATCCTTGCCTGCTGATATTGCCTCTAATCCATAAAACTTGTCTTGTGCTGATGGTAGGGATACCATATATAAACATTCGTCTCTTGCTGTATGGGCTTGGACAGCCTTGGGTAGCCAGCACCCTTCCTCCAGAAGTGTTCAGTTACTGCAGTGAAGTCCTCACATAGCTTGCCCTCTCATAAGTAAGACAGACTGAACCTCGCGGCCCTCTGAGACACTCCCTCCAAGCCTTAAACCATTTCTGTGCCTCTTCTCACCTTCTGTTTAAAAAAAAAAAATGTACACAAGTACCTGAACTTCCTGTTCTTGTGAGTCTGTGTGATGCTCTGTGTTGTGGTCAGATCACCAGCAGCATCACCTCATTTCTGCCCTCCCCAGAGCCATACTGAACTAGGGCACCTCCCAAAAGCATGATGATATGAGCTGCTTTATACCTGCTTTGCAATGGGGTCAACTGGTCTAGCGGGAGGTGGGAGAGAGGACCGAGTCATCTGTCCTTCCCATAAAACTAGCTTGAGTTGGCCAACTAACTTGGAGACACCCGATGTCAATGTCGAGCTAAAGACCTTTGCTCTTTGCTTCGCTGGGATTAAAGCATTTGTGTTATGCTGACAGGCACAAAGTACATTGCTTTTTGGAAAGCAACAAATCACAAAAAAATTCTGTGTTGGAGGCTAAGTCTTGATTGGACATCCCTGAAATGGGAAATTATCCACTTGTAAAGTGCCAGCTTTGGTCTGTGGGAAAAGTGAAGGAGGAAAAAGGGTGAATTGTTCCCACAGGCTGGATCAATGGGCTGGGGCCAATTGTATGAGGCTCAACAAGGTTAAGTGCAAGGTCCTGCACCTGGGCCACAACAACCCCACGCAACACTACACGCTTAGGGAAGAGTGGCTGGAAAGCTGCCTGGCAGAAAAGGACCTGGGGGTGTTGGTTGACAGCCGCCTGAATATGAGCCACCAGTGTGCCCAGGTGGCCAAGAAGGCCAATGGCATCCTGGCTTGTATCAGACATAGTGTGGCCAGCAGGACTAGGGCAGTGATTGTGCCCCTGTACTCGGCACTGGTGAGGCCGCACCTCGAATGCTGTGTTCAGTTTTGGTCCCCTCACTACAAGAGAGACACTGAGGTGCTGGAGCGTGTCCAGAGAAGGGCAACGAAGCTGGTGAAGGGTCTAGAGCAGAAGTCTTATGAGGAGCGGCTGAGGGAACTGGGGTTGTTTAGTCTGGAGAAGCGGAGGCTGAGGGGAGACCTTATTGCTCTCTACAACTGCCTGAAAGGAGGTTGTAGCAAGGTGGGGGTCGGTCTCTTCTCCCAGGTAACAAGTGATAGGACGGAGGAAATGGCCTCAAGTTGCGCCAGGGGAGGTTTAGACTGGATATTAGGACATTTTACTTCACTGAAAGGGTTATCAAGCATTGGAACAGGCTGCCCAGGGAAGTGGTTGAGTCACCATCCCTGGAGGTATTTAAAGGACGTTTGGATGAGGTGTTTAGGGACATGGTGTAGTGGTGGTCTTGGTAGTGTTAGGTTTATGGTTGGACTTGATGATCTTAAAGGTCTTTTCCAACCTATGTGACTCCGTGATTCTATGGGGGGCAGTTCCCCCCGCCTAAGGAGGGACAGACAAACCTTCAGAGATAAGCTTGTATTGTGCAATGCCCAATACCCTTCCCAAGGTTCTTATGGCTGCCCTTGTTACTGGAGAGTGTTAGTGGAGGCAAATGTTTCTCTGCAGACCTGAGAAATGGTATGCTGTCATACCATTGGTATAAATATTGATCATATTAATTCATCACATAAGTATTCATCATGTTGGACCAACAGCTCCCTGCCATATGTGCTCATATATGGACCTCAGCAGAGGTCCACGAGCAATTTATGAGACAGCCAGATGTTCAGTTTTAGGGGAACTTTATTGATACTTTGTAATATTTGCTTTTCAGTGGGAATAATGTGTTGAGCTGGGTCTTCCATGAGTGCAGTTATAACCAAGTTTGGAGATCTTTCAAAGGATGAGAGAGAATGGTTTTGCCAAGCCCTGGATCCCATTATGGCACACTGATGGTTCTGCAACATCCCTGCCCGTCGCCTTCTCAGCTGAATCTTGCTGGCCCATCTTCCTATGGCAAGATGAGCATGGTCCAGTGGGGCCAGTCTGGCACTCACGGTGCTTCCGGCTCCTCCAGGTTCTTGTTAACTGCAGAGAAAGGGAGCAAGGTAAAGCAAAATCTGCTCCCAGGAATGGTCTGACACCAGAATTGCCTGCTAGAAGTGACAAGGACTCTGCTCCTGAAGAAGGTCTGCAGGTTGGGTTATACCCATGTATTTGGGCCTGTCAGGAACCCAACACTTGAGCTTTGGACAGGGTCCTGTGGGAGCCAGGACAGGACTGCATGAAGTGCAGACTCTGACCCTGATGCACAATGCACTGCTTGATCCAGAAGACTGCAGCACGTGGTCCTGACACCATGACCCTGCGCAGCACCCAGGTGAAATCTAAGCCCCTACAGCCCTGCTCTTCCATAATGAAACCAGCCAAAGACCCCCAGGGATTCCTCCCGTCACCCATGCAGGGCCTGTCCAAGATTCTCTCCCAAAAAATTTCCTCCCAAGGGCATAAGGAGTCAGGAACTCAGCTCCCAAGAGCTTCAGAGAGTCCAACTCAGACATTTATTGAGTATTGATGATGTACCGATACAGAGGCATCTCACCCCAGACACCATTCCAGCTGTCCTCCCCTTGCCTCCCATGGATGCTTGTCGTTATGTCCTGCCCTAGAAACTGCCCAGTTTCCCTCTTTCTGCCCTTTAGGAGCCTTGGCCTATGCAAAAATCCCTTGTCAGCATCTCCCTGGCAGGATCCATCCCATAGTCAGACTGTCACTGGTGTGTTTGCCTCTGCTCTGCTGATGCCCCTCTCCCACCAGCTGGTCCAACCACATCCATCCTAACCAGATGCTCTATATTCCTTACAGCTCCCTGCTGTATCCATTTCCCTGCCTCCACCAGCATTATCCTGAGCTGGGGGGAGCCTTCCTGCCCTGTGATTCCCCTTCTGAACCCTGCAGTCCAGCCTGCTGGCTCTGCTAGACGTGTTTGACACTGTCCTCGCATCACTTCAGATGCCACGGTGATGGGTAGTTACCTTCACAAACAACATCAGCGTCCTCTCCGTGATAGCAGTTGTGTTCACCCCATGGTCTGGCCTGACAGTCAAAGATGCTCTCTTCCGTCCCATTGCACTTGACATCGTCCAGCCAGATGACGTCTGGCCCTCGCCCATAGCGGGCACCTCCCAGAGCCGACAGTGGTGACCCGCAGCCCACCTGCTTGCACACCACCTCGGCGTCCTTCATGTCCCAGTCGTCGTCACACACACTGCCCCACCGGTTCTCGTGGAGCACCTCGACTCTCCCAGCACACTTGTTTGGGCCATTCACGAGCCGGACCGGCCCCTCATCAGGAATGTTCACCTCTGCACCCATGCCCAGAAAATAAATGTTAAGGGACCATCTTACATACTCCACCACCATGGAAAGCTTGCCTGCTCAGCAGAGGTTCAGGTGTCTCTGAGCACACCAGAGATATGGCAAGGGCTGGGCTTCTCTAGGGTGGGAAGAAGGACAGAAAAGCCAGGGAGAGGGGCTGTGGGAAAAGGGCAGGAGGAAGCTTTCCTGGTCTTCATGGATCTACCATGTGTCTGCTTCAAGGAGTCTGCTGATGCTAATCACCCTGCAGCACAGAGGTGGGATAAGGGACCAGAGCAGTCTCAGGTAGGAGAGGATTTAATGCTGCCCCTGGGTCAGCTACATCCACGTGTCCCCCCTGGGTCATTGGGCAAGCACTGCACCCAGTGATGGGATGTTAATCAGCTGTGTCCCTCTCTTGTTCCCACCAGCAGACATCCACAGAGCCCGCGTCCCACTGGGGCTCAGGACCAGCCCTGATTCAGGCAGGGGGCATATGCGTGGTGGGGTTTGCCCATCCTACTGCCCATCATCTGCAGGATGGGGGACAGAGAGGGGGTTACCTGAGCACTCCACGCTGGCATCTTCCACGTGGTTGCAGATGTTGTCTCCCCATGGCTTTGCCTCACATTCAGTGAGGGATGCTTCTGTCCCTGTGCAGTTCACGTCGCTCAGCCAGATCTGGCCCTTCCCTTCCCCATATTTTGACTCCGGAAGGGCTGATAGTGCCGTCCCACAGCCCAACTGCCGGCACACAACCTTCGCCTCCCGTAAATCCCACTGGTCGTCACAGACAGTCCCCCAGACATCCTTGTGAAGCACCTCGACTCTCCCAGAGCAGCGGTTGGGGCCACCCACCAGGCGGACTGAAGTGGAGACGGTGATCTCCGAGTCTGCAGACATACCCAGAGAGGGCATGCTCAGAATGTGCATTGGTGTGTGTGTCCCCTCTTCCCTGAGTATCCCTGCCCTTCCCTGCACAGCCTCTATAGCTGTGAGCTATAGAGCAGCCTCTCCTCTACAGCTTTGTCTACGTACAACATGCAACTGTCCAAGCAAGAAGCACAACAGCAGTCTTAACCTCAAGCCAGAGCTGAAGAAAAATGACCACAGAGCACCCCAGTGAGCAGAGACAAGAGAACCTCCCAGACTGAAGCCCTCTTCCATGGTATAAGGACCCCAGGCTACCAGCAGGACTATTAGGTTAGCACCAACTCAGCAGGAGAGTGTTCCATGGGAAGCCCTTGTTCCTGTCCAAGGTTGTGCCCACATTGACTGTGAGGACACCCTAACGCATGGCTGTCAAAAGCGGGAGAATGAAAGGATTACCTGAACAAACTGCACTGGCATCTTCCCCATGGTAACAATTGTGCTCCCCCCACGGCCTCGCTGGGCACTCAGAGAGAGCAGCTTCCGCCCCTGTGCAGTTCACATCATCCAGCCAGATGGTGTCAAATCCTCGTCCAAACTTGGCTCCAGTGGGGGCCAGCACCGCATCCCCACAGCCCAGTTGCTTGCACACAACTTGGGCATCATTTAGATCCCAGTCGTCATGGCACACACTGCCCCACTGTTCTTCATGAAGCACCTCAACCCTCCCAGCACATCGGTTCGGGCCTCCCACCAGCCGGATTGGCCCTGGCTCAGGTATTTCTGTTCCTGCCAAAAACAAATGAGGGAGAAGTTTTGGGACAAGTCTCTGTGCCCCTGATCACCTGGAGAAAGTAGAATCTCCCATGATGCACCAAAACTGTTTCTGCTTATCCCAAACGCCTGTCAAAGGCTCCCTTCCTAACTTCTGGCTTGAGAAGAAAAGTTGAAGGAAAATAATATCAGTATGGAGGCCGTCAGGGGAGGGAGGGAAATATCTGTGTCCTCTCCCAGCTCTGCAGGTTGTTCCAGATCCAGGAGTTATGATGCAACTTCTCTGGGTCAAGTGGGGTAGGAAGCTGGAGCTAAACAAAGTCATTCTGCAGCCCTGACCTCCTAGCTGGATGGGTCAGAAATTGCACCCTGTCTTATTTGAGGCAGAAGGGCCAATGTGGCATGAAGTAGAAAACACCTGGTGGTTACCTGAGCACTCCACGCTGGCATCTTCCACGTGGTTGCAGATGTTGTCTCCCCATGGCTTCGCCTTGCATTCAGCAAGGGATGCTTCTGTCCCTTTACAGTTCACATCGCTCAGCCAGATTTGACCTTTCCCTTCCCCGTATCTAGACTCCCGAGGGGCCGACACCGCCGTCCCACAGCCCAGCTGCCGGCACACAACCTTCGCTTCCCGTAAATCCCACTGGTCATCACAGATGGTCCCCCAGGTGTCATTGTGAAGCACCTCGACTCTCCCAGAGCACTGACTGGCACCATCCACCAGGCGGATCTCAAGTTTGGTTGTGTCTACGTCTTCTGGAAAGAACAGACACCTCAGGGTGAAGGCAGGGAATGAGAAACAGGGCTCTTCCTCCCCAGTGAGGCTCTCTTTACTGCCAAACCAGGAGGAAGAAAAGCCCAGGGTATTCTAGCATCCCAAATATTCC
Organism: Mycteria americana; assembly: GCF_035582795.1. Lineage (NCBI taxonomy): Eukaryota > Metazoa > Chordata > Aves > Ciconiiformes > Ciconiidae > Mycteria > Mycteria americana. The sequence goes on along the minus strand of NC_134391.1, from coordinate 1,634,132 downwards.
GTGGTTGGGAACTGGGTTTTGAGCTGGGAATGGCAGGTGTTTGTGGGACTGTAAGTCTGTTTTGAGATACAAATCACAGGGTTCATTTTCAGCTGTAAAGGGAGAGGTGTAGCCCCCTGAAAACCTACACCAGCATTCAGGTTCTGCATAAGTTTCCCCATAGTTAAGGCCAGTGTCTCCCAGCAAATGCTGCTACAAGGACTGGAAGCAGGGAGGAGAGAATTGAAACATTTCTACCCATTCTCCAAGGGAAGGGTTGGGTTTGGTCAGTTACTGGCAGTGATTGCTGGGTGCTGTTGTGGACCTACAGACAGTCAGCACTCGGGAGTGGAAAGGAGATACTCAGTCCTGTTCCTGCTGTTGAACCCACCAGGACACACAATCCCTCTCAAAACCTGGCTCCGGCTGCCAAACCTCTGATCACAACACTGTTTGCCACCCGAATATCAAGAACCAAATCTCTCCAGATACCATTTTCCCTTTGCACAGATATGGGGTGCTGTATTTGGAGAAATTCAGGGACTGAAAAGTGCCAGGGGCTGAAACACTGAAGCACCTCCACACTGGCTCACGAAGCCAAGGGGACACCAGGTGTTCCTCCACCTCATGGAGATCAGACCCCAGCATCGAAGATATCCTGACTTCTGGTTTAACTTTGCTAAAATGAGCAGCTGTTTTGTCAATGTTTTGAATCAGTAATTCTCCTTTCACCCAGCATCTCCAGCAGCTGCACCTGACAGAGCATACAGGAGGTAGAGTCAGGTCTTCTCCATCAGCTAATCAGGAGAATGTGGTTTACAGAGAGAAGATCACTGGCCACAGAAATAGATTTCAGACCAAGGTCTCTTGGCCCCAAGCACCATATTTAAATCTCCAGATCAGACATAGCATCATCCTGCATGACATTTTATGATAGCTGTGTGTGCTGACTCATGCTCTACTCTCTACTACAAATACTGACCTGCCAGTAGGACTCCTGCAAGGGAAGCTGAAATAGAAGAAATACAGAATGTTAGTCTGAGTCTCATGAGCTCTGCAGAGTGTGGAGATTCAGGAGAGCAAAACACCTGGCAAGAGACAAGACTCTGTGAGCTCTGTTAGAGCCTATCATTGGCCTCTGTCTCCCAAACCCAGCTGTCAATGGGCTTTGCCTATCCTAGTGCATGTCCACAGGACTTTCTTGATAAAGACATCGGATAAGGAGAGAAAACCTAAAAAAACCCCAGTCTACTGGAAAAAAAAATTTGTTTGGGCAGATAATGTGAAAATACCATAACAGAGCAGTTGGGATTCCTCTTGTTCAGATTCAGTCCCCTGAAAGTCAGTGTCCAGACAGATTAGATGATTAGATTAGATTAGATTAGATTAGATTAGATTAGATTAGATTAGGATTAGATTATCTAGGCTCCTGTGACAGCCAGTGAAAAGAGCTGAGTCATGGCTGATGCATACTTATCTCATCCTAGGGCTGGTGTCCAGAGCAGACAGTAGAATTGGGGCTGGAGGTGCTTGTCTCTTCCTAGAGACTCTGGATGTGACACCCAGCTCTTACCAACAGTCAGGCAAGAGGTACACCACTGAATGAAGCTGCTGAAAATGTGATGAGTTGCAACGAGCACAGTGTTTTTATTTTTTCCTTTCGGTTAGGGCCAGACCATGAAGAAGCATTGCCATCTCTGAACTTCAGGCAGACACCAGACAAAATTAACCCCAGGACTGCTGTCAGTCCTGCAGACATTAATGGCAGCAATGAAATGCCATGGGAACAGCTATTTGCCTGCTAATGGGGTTGTGCAAAGAAGCATCTTCAAGGTGGAATGCATCTGGAGACTTGTGCAAAGAGGCTATTCCCATTCAGAAGATTTCCCTGAGGATTAACTAGAGATTGAGGCAAACCCTGGGAGGGAAAGCCCGAGGAAAAACTTGCCAGGATCTGTTTTTCCTGGAAACTCAGGAGAAGGGGACTTTGTGCCTACTGTAGAAGGTCAACAGCAAAGACGAGCTCAATACAAACAGTATTTCTGCTCCTAAATGCAGCAGTCTGGCAAGATCCCAAGCATTGACCAACAGCTTTGGGCAAGGGCAGAACTGCTGACATCAGGACAAGCACTAGCGTTATTGCCCAGGTAAGTCTTTTTTCCATCTGCCCTTTTTTTTTTCCAGCTACTTTTAAGGTTTATGGGCTGAGATGCCTAATGGTTATTCCCTTTCTCTGTAAATTCCAGTTGCATTCAGATAACATATCATCTTGGAAGCCTGAAGTGCCTACCCCCGTACCGTAGCCACCAAGTACGCTTAGTGCCTCTGCCCGTTGCCAGCAGGTCTGGTGTCATCCCTGATGCACGGGAATGAAGGAAGATATAAGGAAGGAATTTTTTATGATGAAGATGGTGAAACACTGGAACAGGTTGCCCAGACAGGTGGTAGATGCCCCACCCCTGGAAACATTCAAGGTCAGGTTGGATGGGGCTCAGAGCAACCTGATCTAGTTGAAGATGTCCCTTCTCATTGCAGGGGGGTTGGACTAGATGACCTTTAAAGGTCCCTTCCAACCCAAACCATTCTATGAACCCACACAGACTACGAACCCATAGCAGAGAAACAGGAGCAGGGAACCCCACCTTGACCTTGTGTGCTGCTGTCTTTGCTCATGAGGGCTGGGATTCAGTTCCCAAATGAAACACTTCTCAAGGTATCTAGGTATTGGTGTCAAGGTGGGGCAGCATCCAGCTGCCCACCTGTGGCTGCCTAGTGACATCTGAGGGGATCAGAGTGTCCACACTCAGCTATCAGATATGGATCAAATACCACCGATTGCATTTCGGTTCCTCACAATGTCCCATTTGCTTTGTGCTATGGGCTGTAGAAGAAGCAATAACGGAAGAGGAGAACCATCGGCAAAGAGATGCCAAGCCAAAAGCAAAGAGAAAAAAAATCCCACCTCACTTACCCCAGAGACATGCCAGGAGGACAAGCCTCATGTTGGTAGCAAAGATACTGTGTGCTCGTTGTCTCCACAGGAGAGCAGGGCAGGGAGGAGGCAGGACATGCACCCAAGCGACTGGCTATTTGAGAAGTCCCCCTTGTCACGGCTCCTCCCCTCCACCCCAAAAACCTCCCTCTGTGCCCCGTGGCAGGTGCTCAGCAAGTACAAAAAGCCAAGCCTCTGCCAGGAAGTGACTCTTATGAGCATCACGTAGGCTGTGGGATTGTGAAACTGGGCTGTTTCGGGAATCTGCTGAGGAAACAAGTCCTCTCAGGACAGCTGGTTCTGGACCATCAGTGGCAGGGATGGGGAGAGACAGGATTTTGCAAGTTGCCTTCCAGGGCTGGCTTCAGGGAGCTGCAGGAATAGGGACCGAGTGCCCAGGCTTAGCTGGGAAAAATGGGTATGATTCCGTGCTGCTAACGCAGCACGAGAAGATGTAAGAAAACTTTTCCCACTGCTGAAAGCAGCGTCTTCCAAAAGTGGAAATTTTTTCCAGTTTTTCTCCCGTGTTTGTCCCAAGAGATGGGAAGTATTCATGAAATTTGGTTGCAAGGTTTGTGTGTGTTCACAATCCAGTTAATTTTTCAGTTGGTGTGAGACCTCCTCCCAGTCTTGACAAAGCCAGACATGCAAGTGGCAGGATGCTCTGTCCCTGGACAGCAGAGCCAGGCTCCCAGGTCCCCTACACGTTTGAACCACCCAGATAGTCACATGGCCAAGCAGGGAAATGATGCTGCAGGGATGTGCTGCTGCTGCTGTCATGGGTGGGATCCACCTCGTGCCAACTTCTCTATCTGGAAAATGCATTCAGATACCTTGTATGCTCAGCAGAGATCATCAAGCACTCCCAAGAGGTGCTTGCAGTCAGGTGTCAGACTCAGACACCCGTACTGGAGCTGTGTAAGGGGGAAGATGCCCCAGGGCTGGCTGAGGAGGTGGATAACCTGAAGGGAAGGCAATGTGATGCTAGAATTGCACCGCACCCTCCACCACTCAGCAAAATCCTCAACCCTCCTCTTTGCATTTGCACTAGCTATCTGGGCAAGATTGGCCCACAGGACCATTGCTCAGCATCGTCTCTAGGAATAGAGGTGGGTGCAAAATAGCTCAGCTGAACACAGAGAAAATATGCTTTACTGCTGAAGACACACAGGACTATCATCCCAGGGAGTGTGCACTGGACAGACGAGAGTTTGTGCAGCTCTGAGGTACTCCTCTGCTTAGACTGTACAACCCAGGGACTACTTGCAACATGTCCTTTGTCTTCCCCATGCCAAGGAAGAGTGTGAAGATACCCTCTGGAGATGACAGACAAGGAGAGAACATCCCTGGCAGAAAGGGAGGGTAGGAGTGAGTGACAACTCACAGGGAAGGTGGATGAGGGTAGGGGTAGCAAGTCTTTTCTTTGCAACAGCCAGTCCAGCAGATGAAAGGTGAAGCTGATAGGCCAGAAAAGCAAGCCTGAATAAATATAAATCTCAGGCTAACGAGGACCATGGCCTTCTCAAAGACATGCATCAGTCCAAGTTTAAGTCAGTTCCATATTAAATTCATTATCAAAGCTGTGCGTGGTGGAGGAGAGCATTGCATCCAACTGAGAGCAGATGAATCATAGAACCACAGAATAGTTTTGCTTGGAAGGGACCTTTAAAGGTCATCTAGTCCAACCCCACTGCAATGAGCAGGGACATCTTCAACTAGATCAGGTTGCTCTGAGCCCCATCCAACCTGACCTGGAACGTTTCCAGGGATGGGGCATCTACCACCTCTTTGGGCAACCTGTTCCAGTGTTTCACCACCCTCATCATAAAAAAGTTCTTCCTTATATCTAGTCTGAATCTACCCTATTTTAGTTCAAAACCATTACCTCTTGTCCTATCACAACAGGCCCTACTAAAAAGCTTGACCCCATCTTTCTTGTAAGCTCCCTTTAAGTATTGAAAGAATGCAATAAGGTGTCCCCGGAGCCTTCTCTTCTCCAGGCTGAACAACCATAACTCTCTCAGCCCTTCCTCATAGGAGAGAATACAGATGAGCTCTTTTAGCATTTGAAGACTGTTCTCATCTGTTTGCTTAGTTTTCAGTTTTGCTCACCGCGGACATTTTCAATCTCTCCATCTCTGTCCTGTTTTCTATACTTACTTAGCTGTTACTGCCTCCCTTCTGGCCAGTTGCCAGCAGGCCAACAGTTGGCCAACACCCTTCTTGAAAGCTGATGCACACACCCAGCCACTGATGTGCAGCAGACACCCCAGCGCTCCTGGGAACAGACAACGGTCACACAGACATCTCGTACATGGGAGGACCTTCTGTTCCAGAAGTCTCAGGTGAGGTTTGCTTTTTTCGCAATACCCATAGGTTGTTGAGCCACAGGCCATTGTGCTTTGATACTGATCCTTAGGTTCCTCCCATTTGTGGGGAGTCTGGCCAGTAATTCCTGGTTTGTATTTGTACAGTCGATTACTCACTTGACAGTTAATCCCAACAAACCTGTATTCATTGATAACGCTTTGCATGTTATCTTCTAGGTGGCTACAAATAGAAGTATTGGCTTTGTGCTCAATATTTTTCTAGGAATTGAATTTCGACTGAATCTTCTAAAATTCACCAGAGTTCTTTCCCTCCCCCCTCCCTTCATCCCTCCCTCATTCCCTCTTCCTTCCTCTTTTCCTTCCTTCCCTCCTTTATTCTTCTCATCCTCTCTTTCTTTCTCTCTCTTTTCTTCATTGATTTATTCATTTGTTCATTTCTCTTAAGATCCAAGTGGATCAAAGTGTAACTTTGACCACGCAGAGAGGCTTGGAGCAACTGACTGTGCATGAGGGTCCTTGCATGGAGTGGTGTCCCTTATACTATATGACAATTCTTGACATCCACTGTGGCTTTCCTGAAATGCTCTGGAGTTTCCCAGCACCCTTTACTTGGAGTAACCAAAAATTCAAAAATAAATTCCTCTTTTCTCTCTGCTGACCTGTTGAAAACACAGATCTGCCCAGCCCTGATACCTCTCCTCGGGACACTGTGAAGATAACCTGAATTTCCTGATTTTCCTTCAGCCATACACTGGTCCTGTGCATGCACACCAGGGAAGGCAGTGACTTCGGCTGCTTTAGCACCATAGCTGTCAGTCAATTCTCAGCACAGAACAGCAAAGACATGCTATTTATTTAACCAGGCACTCAATCTCTTCCAAGGGAAGCAGTGTCCATGCTGTCTTTTAATAACATCATCACTTTCTCAGACATGCCAGGATCAAGCTTTAATATCATTGGCATTTTTAGGGTAAAACCTCAACCATTTGCTGAGTTTCACCATCAGACCTGCTGTGTTCATCAAGCTTTAGTATCACTGGCATTCTTAGGGTGAAAAAACCATTTAACCTTTCATCATCAGACCTGCTGCACTGAACGTGGCTCTGTGGACCACTCCATGCAGCCAAGGCACGAACCAGCTCACATTCACACTACTGAGGGTTAGCACCACACAAAGTGGACTAGCTATGCTCATTTGCTATGCTCATTCTTCACGATGTTTGGTTTGGGTGGGTTCTTTGTCCCATGCCTGAGGATATATTTACATTGTTTTTCAGCTCAAAATGTTTGAGGTAGTAGGAATTTCTTTTTTTAAAGCCTGCTAGAGAGTGTTTTTTCATAGGATGAAGATGAGATGTGTTGGATACACTGGGGAGTGGCAGGGAAGTGTGTGCATGGGGAGGGCAGAGCTGGCTACAATAGAGCCAGAGCTGAGAGAGGCAAAAGCAGCCTGACACATCTCTACATGGCTTGTCTGGAATGGGCTCTGGTGTGAACTGTCCCTTAGCTGGGCTCTAGCTTTCCATGGGGAAAATACATGGTCTGGTCTAGAAGAGAGGGTGGGATAGGATTAGCACACATATCGTGTAAACACAGAGGGAACAGGCGAGAAACTAGTTAACGAAGAGATATCTTGGCTGGGACCTGATGTCTGTGCCCTGTGGCAAGGTAAAATTTACAACTGCAGCTGGTTGATCTGAGGGGAGAAGGTGTAAGCGTGTAGAGATAGGAAGGATGCTCTTCACGTATCTGAGGAGATGCATCCAAAGAGAACTGAAGCATGCTGCTTGCATCTCCCTCTGAAGGCCAAGTTCCCTGAGAGAGAGAGAGAGTGTATGTGTAGTGTTCTTAAGACTCCTGATCACTGAGTGATGCTGGAGTCACCACATAGTATCTAAAACACGTTCCCTGAGCACAGTGGTTACTTTCTATGGCTTAAGGAGGGCTCTGCATTTAAGAGCAAGTTAGGAGGAGAAAGAGTAATCACGAACTGAACACTTTTTTGCCAGAACAGCTGTACTTGCTGTATTTTCTTTGGGCTCTGCTCCTGCTGAAAAGGAGTTTGAGTAACTCTGGACGTACAAGGCCCATTGTTTCCCAAAGCCAGCAAAGCCCTTTAGTGGTCTCGTCTTTGATGGAAAGCCTTTGCACACACCATAACATGTCCTACTGGCCTCCATCTGATACCCTGATGTCTCTAAAGGCAAGATGAATGGGGTAAAAAAAAAACTTGCTATTTTCACATTGTGGTGAGATGCTACCTAGTGCAGAAAGATCGCTCAGGTGTCTCTGACAGACAAACTCAAAAGTACCCATAGTGAGCTAGTTCTTCCTCTGTCATGATCTAAGCACCTTTTTTCAACTTCTTTTAAGTTTGCCACCCAGTAGGAGAATGTGGCTCAAATAGTCCAAAGAACAAAATATCTTGAATGTTGTACTGCAGTCTTGGGTCTGCATTTTCTTTTAATAGCTGGGAGGACTCTTCAGTGTGTGTGTGTGTGTGTGTGTGTGGTGTTCTTAAGACTCCAGATCACTGAGTGATGCTGGAGTCACCACGTAGTATCTAAGACATCTTCATCAAGTTACAAATATGGCACAAGAATAAACAGAGACTAGCAATTTTCTATAGTGGATGACTGTCTATATTTAGACAAATGAGCCCTTTCCTGGGTGTCTGTCGTGTTGGTGCCTACATCTGATTAGTAGACATTTGGGGTTCCTTTTATAATTACTGATGATTTAATTGATACACATAGTTCAAACTAGCATTTTGGCCCCTGCAAGACATTGAACATGGCCCAGCCCTTTGTCAAAAAGTCCTGTGTCGGTCCTTGGGGACCCGACAGCTCTCCATGTCCATTCCCACATCCCACTCTCCTTTAACCTTGGCTTTTTCCCCTCCCCATACTTTGGGTTGAGGGGGGCTGTTGCACCAAGGCTCCACGGTATATGTTCTTACAAAGCCTTGCTGAGGCATTGACCCAAACCTCAAATTTTAGCAGGATGGGAGGCGGAGAGAAAATGTCGTGCTGAGTATAGAATGAGCCACATACAGCTTGAAGGCAAACACTTCAATAAGGCACTCGGACATCTGGAGCATAACACATGAATGGGGTCATTTGACTGTACTTTATATAAGAGGAAACAATTTTGACTGTGGTTTTGGGGAGTACCTTCCAATGCCATGTCACACACTCTTTCTCATTATTTCTCAACTCCTGACCTGGTGGTCATTGGGCAGAATGTGTTGGGCATGAGTGGGCATGCAATAAAGGTAGCCCAGCCTTCACTGCCAACAGGGCTAGAAGGCTTTCTCTAACTCAGGGCATCTTCTGGCTAGGACGTTGCTCAAGACCTCAACATGGACATGCCAATGATGGCACTTCTCACTGTCCCTGGGACAACTTTCCCTCTCTAGACAGTGTCTTGCTAAGCCTGGAGCCATCTCTTGGTGTCTCTGGCTGCCTCCGTCAGGAAGTAAGGCTGTCATTAATTACAAGAAGTACTTTGGCAGCTGAAGGAGCTGGTCTTCCCTGACGGCTCTGTGGAGGCTCGGGGGTACACAAACCACAGAGCCATCCCTTGGCCAAGGTCCACAAAGGTCCTTCTCCTTCTTTGATTCCCCAAAGCCACTCTGTGGGAACAATCATCTAAATCTTGTAGAAGTCTGATTATCTGGGATGCTTTTGGCTGTGGTTCCCAGGGAGATCCCATCCTGCACTACACCTCTTTCAGCAAAAGGACAAGGCTGTGCTTCTAAATCCCACCACGTCTTGCACAACTGGGCTTGCTTCATTGAAACCCATCACCTGGTTTAGGCTCTATCAGGCTGGATAAAGAGAGGTGCAATGGCATGCTGTCTCGTCTGTACACCCTTTCTTGAACTCTTGTACAGCACCCCAGCTCTAGAGCTGACCATGCACGTCTGTCTTGGACATGCCCTATGTATTTGAAGAGTTCCCATTCTTGGTTTGGAAAGTGGAGGGGATATTTTGCCATCCTGCTCTTCAACCCATCCTGTGCAAGGGACGGACTGGGCTTCCAGGTCCCCGGGGTCTGGCAGCCAGCAAGCCTTGCTTTTGCTCAGATTTTATTATTAATATTATCTATTTCACCATTTGTGCTAGCACTGGCAGCACACCTGAAAAACCTCTGCGTTCAAGCAGGCCTCCCTGTTTTCCCTGCTGTTCTCCTGTTTGATGAGCAGCCCCAAGAGAACATTTTGGCTGGTTGCAGCTCCCAAACAAGGTGCCCTGGTCAGTGGATGTGATGGGCAGGATGTTTCATCTGTGTGCTCTCAGGCGTGTGCTACTCTCCTCTGCCTGCAGAAGACGAATGTGTTGGAGGGCAGGGAGGTGGGTCCTACCCTGGGAGAACCTAGACCCTGCCTCAGGGGAAAAAGAGTCGAGGGATGGGACAGGGAGGAGAGGCACAACCCAGGAGAAAAAGCCCTCCCAAGGAGGAAGGGTACAAAAGTGCAGCAGAAAGTGCTGGAGTGTGTCCAAAGAGCAGCAAAGCTGGTGAAGGGTCTAGAGAACAAGTCCTATGAGGAACAGCTGAGGGAAGTGGGGTTGTTCAGTCTGAAGAAAAGGAGGCTGAAGGGAGACCTTCTTGCTCTCTACAACTACCTGAAAGGAGGTTGTAGTGAGGTGGGGATCGGTCTCTTTTCCCAAGTAACAAGTGATAGGACAAGAGGCCTCAAGTTGTGCCAGGGGAGGTTTAGACTGGATATTAGGAAAAATTTCTTCACGGAAAGGGTTGTCCAGCATTGGAACAGGCTGTCCAGGGAAGTGGTTAAGTCACCATCCCTGGAGGTATTTAAAAGACATGTAAATGTGGTGCTTAGGGACATGGTTTAGTGGTGGACTTGGCAGTGTCAGGTTTATGGTTGAACATGATGATCTTAAAGGTCTTTTCCAAACTAAATGATTCTATGATTCTATGAAATTAATTGCTTGCACACTGAGGTTCAGTACCATTTGCAGCCCTGGGTACAACCCCCTCTGTCCAACAGCAGCCAATTACCCCAGTTGTTGGTGGCTGGTTTATACCCAGTTCTTAGCTGGCTTCAGATAGGGACAAATCCTAATGCCTGTCCCAAGGAAAGGTCATGTTCAGGCCCTGCATCCTGTCCTGGTAGATCCTGTCGAAGGTCTCGCTCTGCGCCACTGTGAAGTGGTTCTCCCAGTCCCCGCAGATGCCTGAGGAAGAAGCATTTTGGGCTCAGAGCCCACCCCAGCATGCAGCCCTCCTCTCTGCTCTGTAGGTACAAGGGGAGAGGCTCAGCTCTTGGGTCCAGCCACCATCCCAAGGGGGTTGTCCAAAATGAGAGACCATCCCCATCCCTGGAAACATTCAAGGTCAGGCTGGAGGGGGCTCTGAGCAACCTGATCTAGTTGAAGATGTTCCTGCTCATTGCAGGAGGGTTGGACTAGATGACCTTTAAAGGTCCCTTCCAACCCAAACTATTCCATGATTCTAGCCTATGATTCTATGATTCTATGCACCCCATTCTTCAGACCCAAATGCACTGTGATGTGGCTCTCCAAGACACCCCTCGCTCTGGCTGTCCTCATGGGGGAGGATACCTAATGGTGGGGGGGGCAGGTCTCCCTGAGGTGTTGTGATGGGGTCCCTCTCGCTCACCCTTCCTCAGGAACTGGCCCTTCGTCTGGTCCATGATGTCTGCAGGGAGCAGGATGGAGCTGCACATTGGGTTCCCCCGCATGGCTGTGAAGGAGGCATTTTGCACCACCAAGGAGATGGCATCGTCATCCAAATCCTGCCCCAGGAACCGGCAGAGACGTCTCACACTGCTGTGCAGGTCCTGGAGGGACAGATGGAGCCTGTTGCCACCAAGCGGCGTGTGACACACCAGCATGTTTGGAGCTGGAGGGTCTGCCTAGGTGTCTACCTGCTTCAGCTCTTCATAGGTGATGAAGAAGAAATTCTCCATGTCCTTCATCTCCATCCAGCCTCGGACATGTTCGAACCAGGAGCCATGGGGCACTGATGGGAGGCAAAAGGCAGTAGGGCAGGGCAGGGCAGGGGATGTGTAAGGCTGAGGAGGATTCACACAAGGTTGGGAGCAGAGCAGCCATGATGCAGGTCAGAGCAACGGTGTCCAAGGAGCAGGTGGGACTGGGACGTTCAACTGCAATTGCAGCTGAGCAATGGGCTCTCTCCAGCCGCCTCCACGATGGGAAGAGGTTGAGGCTAGAGGTGTGCAAGGCTCATGGGTAAGGTCCTGCCAGGGCTTTACAGGGTTTCTTGGCCAAGACGATATCTTGGCTTCTTGGCCAAGAAGATATCCGAACTCTGCAGGAGAAGGCAGGGAAATCTACTTTCCAACTGCTTCGAAGCACAAGAGGGCTTTGTGGGCCTGCGTGTCTCTCCAGGATTGCTTTGCTTTCCTCCTGAGCCATTCACTTCTCTCCTGTGGGAAGCTTGCCCTCGCAGCCATCATCAGTGGACAATAGCAAAAGACCCTTGAGCCAGAAGCAATGGGAGACACCACCCACCCACCCACCCCTGTGCCTGAGTAAGCCCCAAACCACACTCACAGTCTCCATTCAGAAAGTCCCTCAGGAACTGCTCGAAGGACGTGGGATCCTCATAGCTGTTGCACATCTTGGAGAAGTAGTAGTAGGAGACGACAACATCTCGAGGATCCCGTAGGGTGTAAATAACCTGGGGTAGAGTGTGTACAGGAGTGATACACTCCTGGTAGAGGAAGGGGAGCTGCAGGCCCTGGCACTGGGGTAGATCTGAAAATGGAGAGGTCTGCCACACAAGGACCAACTCTGTGCTAGACTCCATCATGTAGACCTTGGGCAGGGGTCTCCATGAACACACAAGTCCCCTAGAGCCATTGGAGACTTCCCAAAATATCCAAGAGGGGAAGGATGTGAGATAAGGATCTGCATATTTCCATCTGGAGGGCATGGAGGACACCCGCCACTCTCCTAGGCCAACACCAAGGTCCTCACGCAATGCCCCTCACTCCAAGGTTCCCCAGATCCTGGTCGATGGTCTTCCCAGCCCCCCTGTCCCCCTCGAATCTCTGCATGGGTGCCCGTCCCACCTTGGCACTGGAATGGGAGAAGGACTTGGGGAAGATGTGCCTGGGGAGGTGGCAGGTCAGTAGGCGAGGCGGAGGGTAGCTGAGGGCTGACTCCAGACCCAGACGGGTTGAGAACCAGGGCATGCGGTCAGAATTGAGGACGGTTCGGTTCCAGCTGGGGCAGCCGTGGCTGCGAATGAGGCTCAGGATCTCGGTCATCCACACGGTGCCTGCCAGGGAAAGTAGAGATGCAGGGCAGGGGACCTTGCCCGAGGGGTCAGGATGGGAGGACCTCACCGTACCACAGCTCCTTGGTCAGCGGCACCCTCAACACTGAGTCTGCGCCCTGCCAAGAGATGGTGTTGCCCTGCCGATGCACAGCCACTGCAGTAAACTCCCCCCCAAACACTCCTGTTGCCCACCACAAGGAAAGATTCACTCTCTAAACAATACCTGGAGATGTTTCCAAAGCCCTCACTGCTCTCCTGCCCCTCTCCACCCTTGGCCAGCCCTGCTGTCCACCCCTCATACCAGACTTGGGGTAGGTGACGTTGAAGATGTCATCGTCCCGCACCAGGAACTCATTGTGGGCGAAACTCAAGCTGTGCTCAGAGTTGTAGGCAGGAGGGAACTTAACGCCTTCGTACGTCACATAGTGGACCGGCATCGCGCCTGGTGGGGATGGGGATGAAGTGCTGCAGCTCGGCGTCACTATGAAGGGGAGGGAGAGAGACGGGGTAAGGGTGCTGACTCCAAGCCAAGAAACCTCTTCCCCCAATAGCGCATCCCCAACAGGAGCCCAGATACTCTCCAGTCCTTCCTCATGGGGACCCTACCTCAACAGTAGGTTGTGTGGATGGGGGACTGCTGGCTCACAGGGCATTTAAGGAGCTCTAAGACTAAATTCCTGCTGACGGACCAACTTCCCATCTCCCACCCCTTGCTGCTCCACATGTTTACCTGCCCTCACAGCTTGGAGGGGTGTCAAGCAGCCATTGATGCAGGATCTCTGGCCAGCCAGGGGGAGAGGAGGTAGAACTTCCCTGTCTGGTACCCAAAACCCAGCTTTGCTCTGCTCCAGGAGCTACAGGTCCTCGGAGGTGCCAGGAGCTGGAGGGAGAATAAAAAAGAGGAGGGAAAAGTTTCCTGCCCTTTTGCCACCATTCTGGAGCAATGATTAACAAGATCCAAAGTCCAGCGGGCACCCCTTTCCTGAGGACAGGGTGGGTGGGCTGGGATGCGGGGAGCACACCAGTGTCGGTACTTTTGGGAGCACAGTGCAGTGGGAAGCTGGTGTCCTGTGTCCTCTGCCCTGAGCTCCAACCCCACTGCAAGAACCCCACTTTTTTCCCATGCCCCTTTGAATTCCCACCTAACCCTCTCCCTTTTCCTCCAAATACGCTATTAAACAATTTCCCTGAGCTGAAGATCCTTTCCCAATAAATTTCGCAGTAAGTCCCAGTAAATTTAACAAATCTATTAAAAAATGGATTATTAAAATGGCTCATTTAAAAAAAAAAGTCTTTCCAGGAAAGGCAGAGAAGCTGCTACAGCAATAAGGGATGGGCCAGATCTTCTTTTTCATTAAAAACCTTCATGACTGCACTACAGGGAGAGGAACAGAAGTTCTCCCTCCATTGAGGCACTATATGGTCTGCTGTAGATCCAAGGACAGGGATGTTTAATGCCATTAACTAGAAGCAACCAATGCTGCTTGTAAATAGGGCAGCCATGCAGTCATCTGTAAAATTAAAAGTATTTTCTAAATGTTCCCCTAGGAATGCAGCAAGTATTCTGCTTTCTTGCAAAAGGATTGCTATTTTGAAAATTTTATGGAACACGATATGCTGATAAAAGTAGACTGAAAAATAAGTTCCTGGGCTGTGTGCAGAGTGTTTGAGACAGTTGGTTTTTTAAGACAACCAACTAAACCAGCAATTTCCCTTTGGATCCTGCTTTGTTTTCCAAGCAAACAGGAGAGAAAATGGGATTAAGAAATGTTTAAACACTTCAAAGAGGAATGTTAACCCACCCCCGTAGTCGGTTAACAGTGGAAGTGGGAAATTAAATTAACCCATCACCTTCCTTGCTTTGAGTTAAGAAATAAGTTAAGCAAAACTAAAAACTACAGGGAAAACCTCAAAGTATTACCAAATTTTTTTTTTTTCTTTGCAATCTGAGCGGGTATCTACACTTTTCAGAACAGACCTAAAAGAAATCTACCTGGTGTTTTACAATCAACAGTTAATAAATAACTGCAGGCTTGCCTACCTCCAAAAAGTAAGTATACTAGCCTAAATAATTACTAAAAATTAGATAACAAATATGTTTGTAAACACCTTGCTGTGGATGAATTGTTAGTTAAAAAATGGCATCATCTGTATTTTAGAAATACGTATATCATCATATTAAAAGGCATTAAAACATTATAAGCAGTGTTTGGTTAGTTAAGATATAGAGAAAACCAAAAATGAATATATTAAGTTTTAGATATTTTTAAGTTTTCTTATTAAAAAAACCCATCCATGCTACTGGGGGAAAAAAAAGAAAAAAAAAGGAAAGAAAGTATTTTAAACTGCAGCCAGGGCATTTAAGTTAAACTTTAACGAAAAGCCTGTAATTATAAAGATTGTCAAGTATTAAAAATATTAACATGCAACAATTCCAAATCAAACTCGTCATGTCAGAATTAATAGCAGTTAAATAATATTTAAAAGCTAAGAATGAATGAATGCATGCTAGCCTTTTAAAACATAGTGATGAGGTATGAATATAATAAATTAATTTCTTCAGCACTAAGGTTTTAGAAAGAAATCCCAAACTTACCCAAACTGGAATCCACAGCAATTTAGAATGAATTAAAATTAGTTAATTAAAGTTACCACTTTAAAATTAATTAAAGTAGTAATAGAGGAGTGAAATCTCATTAAAGAAAACCCATTTGTGCTGAAGTAGGACAGAAATCAAATGCGTCACACCTTCCAGGAGCCCATGCAATTCCCCCGCTGCTGCAGATCCAACAGGACATTGTCCCCCGTTGGGTGGAAAATTCGAAATAAATAAATAAAGCAGCAAAAATATCAATATCTGTTTGGAACAGTGTTTTTTCAGATCTCACCTGGACGGGATGCGCTGGTTAGACACTCTGGGTAGGCGGTGAATGGTTAATCAAAGATAGAGATGGCAAAAGGTGGTTTGTTTCGGGATCAGTCAAGCTCTGGGTCTTCTCTGGAGGCACCCACTGGTGCTCATAGATGATGGGGAGCAGCAACACGTCCAGATGGGATCATGAGGAGCATCAGGTCCCTTGGGGACGTGATTCCCTGCCCTTCCCCACTGAACATAAAGGGAATCTGGCAACTTTTAGGTGCCTAAAGGGTGCTTATAGGTGCAGCCCTCCAGGCTGGTTAGCATGATGGTCCTCGTTGGGATGTGCCTCAAAGAGGTCCATGTCACCATGTCATCGTGCCTCAACCTCCACCAGTTGCCTCAAGCCAAGTCCTTCCTGGGATCCCAAGCAGGCAGCAGATTGAGTTGCAGTACGAGATGGTCCAAACAGCCTGGGGATACATGGAGACATTGCTCACCTGTGTTGATTGCACTTCCAAAGACCTCCTTCACCTCCTCCAACTGTGGTTATTTGCAACCTTGTTTGGTCTTTTTTTCCTTTTTTTTTTTTTTTTTTTTTTTTGAAATACGGTGTGGCTTTTCAACCAGCTCCTGAGTTTCTTTTATTTCCCTGCTTGGTGCAGCTCCAAGTGGCTTTGTATCTCCTTGTTTGCTTTGCCTCTTGGCAAACTCAAGTCAAAGAGCTGCATCATCCGTGGGTCCTTTGAATCACTTACAGCCCTTTCAAACCAAGGGCAAGTATTTGAGCTCTTTGAAAACGTTTGCCTATGGGCTGATGGCGATTGTGTTACTGGTTTATCTTGAGTCCTCTTGCACTTTGGCAGGTGGAGGTAGGGTTGGGTGATAGGAACATCTCAGAGCTTCCCTGTAGTGAACCCCAAACGATCACGTTGGTTAGCAGGGTGATGACCCAACAACATGAACCCTTCGGGTCCTGGGGCTGGATGCAGCAGGGTTATGCACCTCCCTTTTGCGATGAGGGTGGCGAGGCACTGGCACAGGTTGCCCAAAGAGGTGGTAGATGCCCCATCCCTGGAAACATTCAAGGTCAGGTTGGATGGGGCGTTGAGCAACCTGATCTAGTTGAAGATGTCCCTGCTCATTGCAGTGGGGGGGGGGGGGGGGGGGGGCGGGTTGGACTAGATGACCTTCAAAGGTTCCTTCCAACCCAAACTCTTCGATTATTCTATGATTCTACTTCATCTCTCCCTCTGTTTCACTCCCAGGATCTGACCCCGTTCCATGTGTCCTCCCGTTCATCTACCAGGAGAGATCCTACTCCTCCTGCGCCCAGGATGGGAGAGCATGGGAGCAGCCTGGTGTGCCCTGGCCAGCACCTACAACGGGGTTGCAAGGTGAGGGGCTTGACCTGCACACACGTGCTCCAGGCATGTCCCTGCCATGCGCATGTGTCTCCACATGCACACACACACATGCTCCAGGTGTGCCCCTGCAATGCACACATGTCCCCATACACGCATGTGCTCCAGCTGTGTCCCTGCTATGCACACGTCTCCACGTGTGCACGTGTGCTCCAGGTGTGTCCCTGCATTCCACGTGTCTCCACATGAAAACATGCTCCAGGCATGTCCGTGCAATGCACACATGTCCCCATACACGCATGTGCTCCAGCAGTGTCCCCGCTATGCACACATGTCTCCACGTGTGCAGACACACGTGCTCCAGGTGTGGCCCTGCAATGCACACATGTCCCCATACACGCATGTGCTCCAGCTGTGTCCCCGCTATGCACACATGTCTCCACGTGTGCAGACACACGTGCTCCAGGTGTGGCCCTGCATTGCACACACATGTCCCCACATGCACACATGAACACATGCTGCAGGCATGTCCCTGCACTGCACAAGTGTCCTCACGTGCACACCCACAAGTGCTCCAGGCATGTCCCTGCCATGCACGTTTGTCCCCATATGCACACATGTGTCCCCACATGCAAAAATACATGCACTCCAGGCATAAGCTTGCCATGTACACACATGCCCCACGTGCACGTCTCCATACACACACATACACTCCAAGCACGTCTCTGCCATGCACACGTGTCCCCACATACAAACGTGTTCCCACATGCACCCACGAGTGTTCCAAGCATGTCCCCACATGCACGCATGTGCTCCAGGCTCGTACCTGCCATACACACACACGTGTCCCTGTGCCCACACACGTGCTCCAGGCATGTCCCTGCATTGCACATGCATGTCCCCACATGCACACACGGGTCTCTATGCACACACATGTGCTCCAAGTACGTCCTTGTATTGCACACGCATGTCCCCACGTGCACACGCGTGTCCCCATGCCCACGCACGTGCTCCAGGCACGCCCCTGCACTGCACACGCGTGTCCCCATGCCCACGCACGTGCTCCAGGCACGCCCCTGCACTGCACACGCGTGTCCCCATGCCCACGCACGTGCTCCAGGCACGCCCCTCCACTGCACACGCGTGTCCCCACACGCACAGGCGCCTCCTCACAGTCTCCACGCTACAGCCCCGCGCATGCGCGCATCCCCCCCCCCCCGCTTCGCGCCGCACCCCCCGTCCCCCCCCCGCGCATGCACCACCCACCGCCACTCGGCTCCGCGCCGCGCGTATGCGCGGTTCCTCCACGGCCGCCACCGCCCCGCCCCCGGAAGTGGCGTTGCCGCGCAGCGCGCGAGCGCGGCCGGAAGCGGCTCCGGGGGAGGCGTTGGACTGCGGCACCGGCCGGGGGTGAGGGGCGGCGGCGGGGCCCGGTGAGCCCGGGGGGCCTGAGCCGGGGGGACGGGGACGGCAGTACCGGGGGAGGGGGGGGAACGGGCCGCGGCATCCCCCCGGGAAGCGGGCGGGCTGGGAGGATCCACCGCGATACTGGGCTGGGGCGGGGGGGGAAGGCCGGTGGGGGGGGCGAGGAGCTTGTGGTAGCGGGGGGGGGGCGTTGGGGAATGGCTGGGGGTCGGCGGTGATAGCGGGGAGGGTCTGGTTGATACTGGGGGGGACTGGAGCGCGCTGGGGGGGCTGGTTGTGACGGGGTAGGGGGAGGGGATGAGATGGGAGGGCTCGTGTTGATACTGGGGGGGGACTGGGCCATACTGGGGGGGTCTGGTTGTAATGGCGGGAGGAGGGCAGTGAGATGGGAGGGTCTGGTTGATACTGGGGGGAGCTAGGAAATGCTGGGGAGCTCTGGTTTTAATGAGAGTGGGGGATGAGATGAGAGACCCTGGCTGATACTGGGAAGACTGGGATGTGCTGGAGGGATCTGGTTGTAACAGGGACGGGGGGAGAGCAGTGAGATGAGAGGGTCTGGTTGATAGTGGGGGGACTGGGACATACTGGGAGGGTGCGCTTGTAATGGTAGGCGGGAGGGCAATGAGATGAGAGGGTCTGGTTGATACTGGGAGGGATTGAGCATACTGGTGGAGTCTGGTTGTAATGGGGGAAGGGATGAGATGAGAGTCTGGTTGATGCTGGGGGGGGACTGGGATATACTGGGGTGGCCTGGTTGGGATGGGGGAAAGGGAGGTCAGTGAGATGAGAGGGTCTGGTCGATACTGGGAGGGATTAGGGCATACTGGGAGGGTCTGGCTGTAATGGTGTGGGGGAGGGCAATGAGATGAGAGGGTCTGGTCGATACTGGGAGGGATTAGGGCATACTGGGAAGGTCTGGCTGTAATGGTGTGGGGGAGGGCAATGAGATGAGAGGGTCTGGTTGATACTGAGAGGGACTGGGGTGCGCTCGGGGGGTCTGCTTGTAACAATGAAGGGGGAGGGCAGTGACATGAGAGGGTCTCGTTATACTGGGGGCAGGGTTGGGACATATGGGGGGGATCTGGTTGTAATGGAAATTGGGGATGAGATGTGAGAGTGTGGTTGATACTGGGGAGATTGGAGCGTACTGGGCGGGTCTGGTTTTACTGTTGCAGAGGGGGCAGTGAGATGGGAGGGCCCATGTTAATAGTGGGGTGCTCTGGTTGTAATGGAGGGGGGAAGCAGTGAGATGAGAGGGTCTGTTTGATACTAGGGGGGACTGGGGCTGGGATGTTCTGGTTGTAATAGCTTTTGGGAGCGGGATGTGATGGGAGTGTCTGGGTGATACCAGGAGAGACTGGGACGTGCTGGGAGGGCTTGTGGTGTTATTGGGGGGATGATATCAGGATATGCAGGCAGGATCCTTGTTGATACTGTGGGAAAACTGGGCCATGCTGGAGTGTCTGGGGTGTTCCAGGGGGTGGAAAAGGGGTGAGAGGCTGGGCTGGGGGGGTGGGTCCTGGCCATCCCACAGGCACTGGGGATGCTGGGTGGAGTGGGGGCGTTGCTGATGCTGCTGGGGGGCGAAAAAAATTGTATATTTTTGGCCCAGCAGCTCCTACGCGGCTGTGGTTGGAGCCTTTTCCGCTGCTGCGAAATCCTCCGGTGCTGTTCACTGCCTCTTTGCTCCCACACTGGCCCTGGCCCTCCACTGAAATTATTCTTTTTCCCTTCCTGACATATTTTCTTGCTTTTATTTAGAGCCTGCAGGCAGCAATTCCTTTGCAGCTACGCTTGATACCCCCAGCTCTTGCTCTGCGGGTAGGACTGGTCGCCTCGATCAGTCCCGTGACTCTCTCTGAAATGGCAACTTGCCGTTGCCCTGTCTTCGCCCAAGCCGTTTTCATCGGGCTTCGGCTTGGCCGTGGCGCTGCCCACCCGGGGAATACCTCTCCTGCTGCGTTTTAGGAGCACGTAAGCTTTTTTGGGACCCTTGTGGTTGCCTGTCTTGGGCTGAACCCCCCAAATCTTCTCTGTTTGGGCATGTAGAAGCTCTGCTGCGGCAGATGCTTGCTGGTTTTTCCCCCAAGTACGTCGCCTTGCCACCCTTGTGCTTTTCTTGCTTCACCCCTTTCTTTTCCTCTGGCTTGCGAGGTCTGCAGGTGCTGCCAGTACACTTCGATCCCTTCCCCAAGAGCAGACCCCTCAGTTTAAACCAACTGGTGGTGGTGGATCCCTCCTGGCCCTCAGTAAGTGTAGTGTCTAGCTCCACTCCTCTCCAGATTAACATCCCCCCACTGTGGTGGGGGGGTCTCCCACGTAGCTGTACCCAGCACTGCGGCAGGTAGGGTAACCCTAAAACCCCTCGATGACTTCACTGTTCCCATCACACAGTGCCAGAAAACACTGAATTTATCAACCTGCCTGAATTCATGGTGGCAACTCAGCCAGAATGTGCTGGATGTCCGGATGGGAGCAAAGGCAGCCCTAAATTTGACTTTTTCAGAGCTGGGGGAAGCATGTTTCCAACAAAAGGCCAGGCATGGGGCTCTTCACCACCTGCTTGTGTGAGTCTCCTCCACGTCCTCTGTGAGCTGTGTCCCGCTCCCAGCCCACTCTGTGCTGTCCCTTTCCGCCCATGCAGGTGATTCCCTCTTTTAACACCTGGATTTGAGAGCAGGGGGACCTGAGACAGCAGGTTCGTTCTTCCCTCTGCTTGGTGGGGGCTTTCTGATCTCCCCGCCCGGTGTCATCCTGATGTCTCAACCCAAAGGGAAGACCACAGCCTCCGGGTGAGAAATGGTCAAATCCATCCCAGAAAGGCGAGCGTGCCCTGGGAGAGGGTAATCCTGAGCCCTCTTCTCCGCTTCCAGCATTGCTTGTGCAGTAAAGACTCAGGGCCGGGCTGTTTAAACAGTAACGGGAGTGTCTCGTGAGTGCCTGCCTCAGCAGGGGACAAAAGTGTTCGTCTCTGGCTAAATAAGGATTTCTGCTGTTTTGGGGTTTTTTATTGGCTTTTTCTACTTCTAGCACTCTCATTTATTCAACTTGCTGTCCCCTTCATCCTTTTTGTAATATATTCAACCATCACCTTAATCTCCTCCCTTTTCAACATGGGATTCCTTGGCTTTGCTTTTTCGGGGTGTCCCATCCCAGTTCTGCAACCCTTTGGGTTGACGGTACTCAATCCATGCTATTGAGATGAAATTGCGCCTGGAAACCCTCTCGTTTTGGCTGTGAATTCCCTTCTCTGCACCTCAAGACCTGGCCGGAGGTGGGAGGCGCGGGTGAGGAACAGTGTTTCTTGGAGCACCTTTTACTCATTAAGCTTGAATGGGATCAAAGTGGTTATTAATAGTGTTTAGCTCATTCACTTGTAGCTCACCCTGTTGCCTGGTTGAAGTTCCATCTGCAGCTGCGGTGGGCTGTCATTGACATCCAGGCACTGGGGTGGGCTAGGAAAATCCCTTGGAAAGACCCCGCCGTGTCGCTGGCTAGCTGTAATCCCACGAACTCCGGTCTGTTCATAGCAGCCACTGAGTTACACCAAATTGCACCCTGTCGCAGATGCCAGCGCGGGCCGGTGGCCTCAGGCAGACTCAGAAGTGTCTTTGTGCCTGGAGTTTATCGGTTCTTGGGGGTCCAACCGTGCTGGCAGGTCTCCAGCACTTATCAGTCCTTGGGAGGTTTTGGCATGCTGCCTCCCCAGCCCATACCTTTCTTTTCTTCTGCTTTTTATTCTCTGGCAGCCGTTTCCCTGCTCATGCCCTGGGGATTCCCTTCTCGGGCACCTCTAGGACAGTTTTACATCTGGCTTTGCGGCAGCTTCCTCGCTATGTCGGCGCCAGGTCGGTGGGAGCACTCTCCTCTGTGCAACGTGGTGCTTGGAGGCTCTTAAAGCATCTGCTGCTCCTGACCTCCCCTCCACCCCACTGCCTCACTAGGATGTCTCTGGACATTGAAGGCAAGACTGAACCACCTGAATTTAGCTGTTTGCAATGAAGAGCTCCTTGTTTTAGCTGGTCATTCTTGCCTGTGCGTCAGGCCCTCGCAGGGTGCGATTTCACGTGGGGTTTTGAGAGACGGATCGCGCTTTAGCCTTCTTCCCCTCCCTTGGCTAAACCAATCCATGCGTGGTATCCTGAATGGGGGCAGCAAATCCAGTGCAGGGGATTTCCGAGGTGGATATCGGAGCCCGGCATCTCTTGTCGAGCTGCGCAACCACTGAACAGGCTCTGGAGGTATCAGCGGGCTTGGATGGAGCCTGGAAAAACACCAGCCTAAGACAGGAGCATTTGCTGAGAAGGTGATCTGAGAAACCACCAGAATACGCTCTGGAGCTGAGTTGTGCTGTTGAATCCCCAGGAGATGGGGGCTGAATCCCTTTGTGCCTGTGCCCGAGGCAGGGCTGACAGCTCCTTGTCATGGATGAGGGGTCATGCAGGCACCTGGTGAGACCAAGCACCCTCTGAGGAGCTTTTCAAACCCTGCCTGGAAGCTGCTGGCCAGCCAGTACGGCCCTTGACGGCTAGGGAAACAGTTGAGGCCGGTCCCTCAGTTGTTGCTCCGACCAGGTAACTATGAGCAGGCCCTGCGAGGAAGCGAACCACTCCCTGCTACGAATAGCAGTTGGTTTTGGGTGCTAGTGACAGGCTCATGGGTAAAAAGTCTCTTAAGTGCTGATCTGGGCCGTTTCTCTGGCACTAGGACTGCCCGCCACCTTGATCCCCCGATGGGGGATTGGTGAGGCCAGGTTTTACAGACTCTGTAGTGTCTGTCTCTCTGCCTCCTTTCTCCCGCTCCCTTCTGCCTCCTTTCTCCCACTCCTTGTCCCTTTTCCCTCTCCCCCCCGCCCCCCGCCTCCTTCTCCCTCTTCCCCCCTCCCTCCCTGAGAGAGATATCTGTATCTCTCTGACCTCAGTCTGTGCTGCGGCCACCCATGTCTTTGTCTTCATCCCCCCTCCCTCACAGTCTTGTCCCCAGCCTCTTGTCCCTCTCACGCTCTCTCCTTTCTCATTTTTGCAGGGGCTGCCATGGAAGGGCAGCCGGGTCCTCCGGCCTGCGAGCTCCCCTTTTCCCAGAGGGTCTCCCTGCTTTCCGAAGGAGATGGTCCTGAAGGTGAAGAAGAACAGGAGGAGGCTCAGGAGGATGATGCGGCCGGGGTGCAGCTGAGAGAAGAACCGAGGGAAGGCTCCCTGGAGCGGCTGGGGCAAGCTTCTCCACACCGCTTGGGTCGGTGCTGCCGTGGGCAGGGCTCTCTCGCCCCTCGGGCTGCAGGCAGGCCCTGCCAGAAGACTGGTGAGGATGAGGGGGCTTCCCCATGCTGCCAGGCGCCGGGGGAGCTGCGGCTGTGCCGGCGGAAACACCGACTGTGTCTGAAGCCTGAGACAAGCCGGCCCTCTGCATCTCCGGGACTGGGGGAGAGCACCGAAGAGCCAGGACCCTCCCGGGGTAAGAGGCTGCGGTTGATCTGGAGCCGGACGGGTGACTTCAGACAGAGGGAGATGGAGAACGGGCTGGAGGAGGTGCCACGGAGCAGCGAGGAAGAAGAGGAGGAGAGACGGTCTCGGTCCTGCTCTCCTGAGCTGCCCCTTTCTGACGATGCCCGTCCCAAGCCGGACTTTGTACAGCTGATCGATGAGCGTGGCATCTACTCCACTGCCAAGCTGGTGCTGGGGAGCGCGGTGGGTGAGCTGGAGGAGGTGGCAGTGGGGCTGCCAGCCCACCCGAAGCGGGGAGCAGGTGGCGTTGGTGAACTGGAGATCCGCGAGGTGATTGTGGACGAGAAGCCCTTCCAGTGCGGCGTCTGCGAGAAGGCCTTCAAGCGGGCCTGGGAGCTCTTCAGCCACGAGGTGGTACACAACGAGGAGCGTCCCTTTCGCTGCGACCTCTGCCAGGCCTCCTTCAAGCGCCACTCGGACTTCAAAAGCCACCGGCTGGTCCACACGGAGGAACGACCCTTCCGCTGCGAGCTCTGTGGCAAGCGCTTCAAGCGTTCCTCCAACCTCCAAGAGCACCGGCGCATCCACAGTGGTGAGCGTCCCTTCCGCTGCCCCCGTTGCGCCAAGAGCTTCAAGACCCCCTACGAGCTGCAGCGCCATGCACTCACCCACTGCGCCGAGAAGCCCTTCAAGTGTGCCGACTGCGGGAAGGACTTCCCCACCTCCAACGCCCTCCTTCTCCACCAGCGCCAGCACTGCGATGACAAACCCCACGTCTGTGGGGTCTGCGGTAAGAAGTTCACCTATGGGCACAGCCTCAAGGTGCATGAGCGGGTGCACACGGGTGATCGCCCCTTCGTCTGCCCGCTCTGCGGCAAGGGCTTCAAGCAATCCAACGCCCTCTCTTCCCACGAGCGGGTGCACACTGGTGAACGCCCCTTCGTCTGCAAAACCTGTGGGAAAGCCTTCAAGCAGTCATCCTACCTGGTGATCCACGAGCGGGCACACACGGGGGAACGCCCTTACAAGTGCGAGGTATGCGGGAAGGCCTTCGCCCGGCCCTCCTTGCTCCTCCAGCACCACCGCGTGCACAGCCAGGAGCGGCCCTACAAGTGCAGCTTCTGCCACAAGTTCTTCAAGGACCTGGCCTACCTAGCTGTGCACGAGAAGGTGCACACAGGCGAAACCCCCTACAAATGCAGCGTCTGCGACAAGGGCTTCGCTCACCCTTCCAACCTGCTGCAGCACCAGCGCGTGCACCGCGACGGTTGAGCCCCAGTGCGGCAAGCACAGCCACGGTGTTGCCAGGCTGCAGCGGCCATAGGCATGCTGCCACCAACAGCGGATGAGCCCCAGGCTGGGGGACCCCGTACGTGCGCTCGAGGACCAGCACGGACCCTACAAAGCTGCGGTGCTTCTTCTGAGCTCTAGCCCTTTGCCAAACCTGGACCTGTGCCATGCTCTCCTCCTCCCTCCGTGGAGGGTGATCCCAGCGGGACCCTCCCTGAGCTCATGGGCCAGGGTGGCTGCAAGCTCCTGGCAGGCATGCTGCAGCTCGTGGCATGCTGTGGCTTGTGGCACACTGCCAGCGGGCAGGCAGGAGCCCTATTCTTTGCCCTCGTGCAGGGAGGAGGGCTGAGATGCCCCTTAAGTCGTCCCAAGACCCTCACCCCCGTCATCCCAGTGAGTGTGGCTCAGCCTGGGCTGGAGGCTCCCAGGGAGCTGGGGCACGCTGTTACTGCAAAAGGGGACAGACCTGCTTGTTTTTTGGGAGGGCGATACGATGACGGTACGGGCAGCGGAAAGGATTATGGGGAAGAGTGAGGAGCAGGCACCTCCCTTTCCCCCTGAAGCCTTTTGGGGTTCAAGTGTCCCGTCCATATCTCACACTGCTGCTAATGACCTGGTTAATCACCCCCTTTTTTTCTGCCCCAGGGTGCTGGTGGGGCTGGTAGGGAGCAGAAAAAAGGGGGAACACACGCTGCTGCCATCCACTTTGGGAGCCTCAGCAAGCAACACCCGGCGCTGTAAGTCCTTCTCCAACCTCTCCTGGGACTGTCCAGGCAGGAACCTGGATGGGGTACGGGCAAGCGAGACACAGCCAGCCCTCTGCATCGTCATCCTCCTCCTCTCTCGCTTCCCAGAGCTACCCCCATGCTGCTGCCGGAGCCTGGATTTGTCCGCCCCTTGGCTGATGGCTGCTGGGCAGAGGGTGGCACACGGACCTTTGCTCACAAGGGCAAGACAGGAGCCCTGTCCTTGCCTGTGCTGGTGCCCTTGTGCTGTCCCTCGGACTTCTGGAGATCCCGGGTCCCACCCTGTGCCACCCTTTTAATACAGTCCCTGTAGCACTGGGAACGGGGGGGTGGAATGTGCGCGCTCCTCGGCACTGCACACTAACTACAGGATGGTTATTTAATGACAACTCTGTCTCATTGCCTCTAGCTCACGGCCGCGTCCAGCTGGGTCTTGACATGGGCTTTTAGTGCTGGTACAATCCTTGGTGGTCTTGCCTCCTCACCCAGTACCTTCTCCCAGTGTCATTCAGGCATGAGTGGGAGGTCACCTGGCACATGTTGCTGGCAGACATGGTAAGGAGAGACCCACCAAATCCTGGGTGTGAGGCGGATCTCACACAGTGTCACCAAGCCTGCACCCTGCAGAAGTTGGGTGCAAGATGGGCCAGCAAGATGTGTTTGGGATTTGGGCAGGTGGATCCCTCTGCTAGGATGGTTGTGGGCCTCCTGGTCATGTTGGTCTTCTCCCCTGGCCCACAGCTTCCCAACTTCCTCCCATTTCAGCCCTTGAGACAGCTCTGGCCTCTTCCAAATGCTGTTCCCAGCTGTGGGTTGTGAGGCTGTGATTTGGCTTCAGGGTTGAGCCTGTCCCTGAATATCTGTCCTCTGTAGCCAGCCGGTGGTGGACACATCTCAACAGGTTCCCGTCCTGGGATCTGCTGTGTCCATGTGTCTCCGGGGAAGGGAGGTTGCACCTGCAGCCCTGGGAACAGACTGTCTGTGGTGATGGTGGTCCTTCACCCTTTAAGGCATGGTGAGACGCTGGAGGTGGTGTATTAGCAATGAAGCACCTACGTGATGTGTGTTTGTAGTGGTGGGGCCCCCTTCATCCCAACCCCAGAGCAGAGGCAGCTTCCCTTAAGCCATATCCCCCCCAAACTCACCCTCTCCTTTAACTCATGGTCCTGAGCAGAGGGGGGGATTCTCGTAAAGGAGGAAAAACTTGGGGATGTGGGATTTGGAGGACACCTGATGGTGCTGGTGGCAGGAAGTGGCTGCCTATGTAGTGTCATTTATGTCACTCCAGGTCTCTTCTATGTCACATTTTTGCTTCTGTGGGTGTCACACACCTGAAGGCACCTCCAATGATGTATGTTGCCTGTGTAGGACCAGCCCAATCAAGTGCTCCAAATGGTTGGTGGAGATCTGGGGTTGCATTCCACTGCTGAGGCCATCAGAGATGATCGGGGGTACCCAGTTGGCCTTCAGCTCCTCTTCCAGGAGTGCTTGCATCTCTTATAGACCCTATGTCCTATATGCCAGCCCGCCCTTATGAGTGTCTGGAGTGATTGAGGGCATCTCAGGTGGCACTAGGTAGGTAGTAGTTAGACTCTGTGTGTTCTCGAGGTTGGACAAGCCCCAACCTTTGATGAGCATCCTGCCCTGTGGGATCTCCAGCCTTTGACATCCTGGAGGCCAAAAGGAGGTTTATCTTCCTGATCTCCTGCATTTCAGATGGGGGGAGAGGACCATCTTCGGTGGTTCAAGCCCGAGGGTGGCTGCTCCCAGAGATGCCCATCTTGGAATTGAGGCTTTTCTCGTGTGCTGGGATCACGCGTTGCGTGATCACCAAGCAATGTGGTCACCAAGCAATTGATAACGTCACCAAGCAATGACCTTATGGCCAACAGCAGCTTTGTAGTTGGCAGGAAAGGGATGACCGCACTGCTGGAGGAAATTATTTCAGGTTTTGTGCTGCTTGGATGTCCTGCAGTCCCCCAGCTCCCCTCTCAGCCATGGCCTGGGGGGTGATCTCATGCTGATGCTGCCCAGCTTTTCTGATCCACCTTGAGAGATTTCCTCCAGCACCTGGTGACCTCCCGGAGTTTCTCAAGCGGGGTCTAGGGGACAGCTTCACCTGAGGTGAGGAGCAGGGGGGCTCGCATGGAGGGCTTTGAGTTTATTTCTGAATGTGATGGACCCCAAGCAGCCCTGACTCTGATTTTGCTCCTAATGTTGGGACCTTGCTCTCCAGCCCTACTGAAGTGTCACAGGAAAAAGGAGAAACATGGAGAAACCTTTGCTTTCGTGCCTTTCCCAGTTTTGGGATGTCCTTCATCCCTGGGGAGAGTAGAGAGAGGACTGGGCACAATGTACCTGCGTTTCCTTCTGGCAAGGAATGCATAAGTTGCCTTGGCAGATGCCATCTCCTGCTGTTGGGACCTCTGCTCATTGGGTCTCCTGGCCTCCCTCCTATCATCCCTGCTGCTTTGGGGGCACAGCCCTCAGTTTGCAAGTCTGACAGACCCTGGGGCAAGGCTGAGAGTGGGGTCCCTCTGCACTGGGATGCTTTTAGGCATGGAGTGCCAGCAGAGAACTGCGAGCTAACAGGCAAGAGCACGTTTGTGTCCCCATGAACCTCAGCAGAGAGGATTGTCATGGTTGGGTCCCCAAGGGATGGTCACAGACTGGGGGCATGGAGCAAGGAAAATGGGGCGCTCTGGCCACCCCAAAATGTATTCAGGGAGGATGGCTGAGTATTTGGGGTTATAGGGTAAAGTGCTTTGCAGCTCTGGCACCTGGGATAGTCAAGAAATAGGGGGACTTGCCTCCATCCAAGGTCTGGGGGGAGCTGTGGCAGAGGAGCACAAAAGCAGCTCATGTCCCCCCACCAGCACTCACAGCCGTCATGCCTGGAGGGTTGGGGACCCCCTTTTAATTCATTTGCACCCTTCCTTCTGCTCCTTTAGCTCAGCCTTGCGCTGGCCACCAGGTTCATCGGGCTCCTCCTGAGCTGCGGGGGCTGCCCAGAGGGTGCTGAGAGGGGTTAAATAAATGTCACCAGACTGGGAGACCCCACTTGACCAGCTATTTTGGTGCTCCTGATACAAGTCATTGGTACCAGCTGGTTTTGAAATGTCCTGCCCGTCAGCTCCTGCATTGCAGTCTTCAGGAAAGCAGATTAGGGAAAAGGGGGTGCAGTGGGAGCCCAGTGCGACCCCCTGGGGCATGAGCTTGGGAGGGGCTGGCATCACAGGGCAGCATCTTCCTTCATGAGCTCTGTCATCTCGGTGTTGGCATCCTCAGGGGCTTCTGCCTTGGTGGGGAGGTAGATAGCCCTCCCGGGCTGGAAGGGCGTTGCTGAAGTACTCTGGTCCCCAGGGTGCCGGTGGGCTGTGAGATGGAGGGGACACCGGGCTGTCACTGGGCTCTGGCTGAGCTGAGCTGACACCCGTCTCTGTGTCCCCCTGCGTTTCGGGGTGGCTGGAGCGGGGACTGTGAGTTGGGGGGTGGGACACATAGGGATGGGACTGTCACCTCCAGCCTGGACTGCTGCTATGCACCTCCTCTTCAGGTTGAGCCACAGCAGGACCCCACTCAGCAGCATCAGCAGGGCCAGCAGCGCTATCAGCACTGAGCAGGATGGTGAAGCGCCTGGGGTTGGGGGGGAGAGCAAACTTGGGATCCCATTTCCAGCCAAGACCAATAACAGTGTGCAAGAAAACCTAACACCGAACATGGCCTGACTCCCCCCAGCAGCTCAGCTGGTGGTGGGGATGGGCTTTCCTTAATTAGGCTTCCCACTAAGACCCATTTCCCTTGGGTGGATGATGGGATGGGGGGGTTGGAGTGACCTTCCATGTTCCTGCTCTTAAAACCTGCATCAGCTCTCCGGTGTGTTGTCCTGCTTTGGATTTGGGATGCTACATCTCATGTAGGCCTATTTCTGACCCTCCTCCATCCTTCAAAGTTGTCCCAGCTCTACCACAACCTATGTGAGGAATGGGGGCTGGTCCTGGAGGGAGCCCAGAGGGTTTGGGAGGGGATAAGGAAGTTTGGGCTCCAACAAGAAATGGGAGGGATTTGTGTGTTTTGGGGTGAGGAAAGCATCTCCAGTGCTCCCAAGGGTGATGGAAAACAAGGTGCATTCCCCAGGAAAGGCCCTCAAGAGCTTGCCGGGATGAACATGTGCCACCTTTTCCACTTTCTTCTTGCCTTGGGACCTTCCCTCCCCCCCCACCCCTCCCCCAGCACAGACACCACAGAGAATCCTGGCGCTCACCCTTTGGCTTTGTGCACACCACGCCGGCTGCCCAGCCCTGCCTACATGGCCCCAGCCCCATCTCTCTCTGCTGGCACTCCAGGAGCAATGACTCGGTCCCCCGGCAGCTCAGGCCCTCCAGCAAGGCAGGGCTGTTCCCCTGCCTGAGCTGGGGTCCAACGGGCACTGACTGGGCTGGCCCACAGCCCAGCTGCCTGCAGACCACTCCGGCTTCCAGCAAGCTCCAGGTGTTGCTGCACACCCTGTGCCAGGTGGTGTTGTACAGCACCTCCACCTGCCCCGCGCAGGGACCGGGGCCATCTTTCACCCGCAGCTGCAAGGGGCTTGTTCCTGCAAGAGGGAGCAAAGGGGGTGAGACGACCCCTCCGACCCAGCAGGCAGACGGAGAAGGGCGTGCAAGGGGCACATGCATGCAAGGATGGGCATGCATGCCATGTGCCACCTGTACCTGCTGCACCATTCCACCCCCAGGTCCCTTGCAAGGTCATTCCCATCACTGATGTCCCACCAGTGCTGCCAGCCTCCCAGTCCCAGATAAAACCCTTTTTGGGGGCATCTGTGATTCCCCCTGGGGACCACCTGAGCACACAACTCCCGCATCTTCCTCATGGTTGCAGTTATGGATGCCCCAGCTGCTAAGGCTGCACTGGGAGAAGGTGGTCTCCATGCTGGTGCACTCCACGTCATCCAGCCAGATGGGGTCCAACCCTTGCCCGAAGTGAGCTTGGCCTGGGGCTGACACGGCTGTCCCGCAGCCCAGCTGCCGGCACACCACCTTGGCGTCTTTCAAATCCCAGTTGTCATCGCAGATGGTCCCCCACTGCTGGTTGTGAAGCACCTCCACTCTCCCGGCACAGCGGTTTGGGCCATCGGCCAAGCGGACCTGCACCTCCTCTGTGACATTGGCATCTGCCAGGAGAAATCTGGTTAGGAAAGGAGAACAAGGCACCCATCACCTCACCAAAAAAAAAAAATCCCCATGCCAGGGTGCAAATACAGAGTTGTTGTGGTCCCCCACAGCAAGGGATGCAACCCTTCCCAACCCTTCCAGAGAAGCGTGGCCATAGGGATGGACTTCAGTTGCACCTTCATACCCTAAAATGGTGGTATGACCTCCGTGCAAGCATGTGGACCAGGCAATGGAGAACAGGCTGAGCATTTGGGGTCAGATGGTCCCCTCGAGACAGGGCTTAGTGCCACGGGGTGGGGGTGTGAAGGTTTCAGTGAGATCATGGTTATGAACAGGGTGGGAACCTGTTGCTGGGTTGGGGACAAGCCTGGCCAAAAAGATGCTACAACCCTTTGCCAGTCCCCCTCCCCAAAGAAAATGCCCTTCCAAGGCTAGCATTGCACGAGAGGCAGCCAGACACAGGATAGACCCTTCTGTCCTGTCCTATCCCCCAGATGCCCTGTATCGCAGGATGAGAGGTACCTGAGCACACCACGCCGGCATCTTCTCCATGGTGGCAGTTACTCTGTCCCCAGGGACGGGCTTGGCAGTGGGCGAGGTTGTCCTCGCTCCCGGTGCAGCTCATGTCATCCAGCCAGATGCTCCCCTTCCCCCGCCCGAAGTGAGCCTGGCTGGGGGCTGCCGTGGCCCTGCCGCAGCCCAGCTGCCTGCACACCACTGCTGCATCATTCAGGTCCCAGCCGTCATCACAGACCGTCCCCCACTGCCCGGCGTAGCGCACCTCCACCCTCCCGCTGCAGCGGTTCGGTCCTTCTGCCAGGCGGACCTCTGCCACCTCTGCCCTGGGCAGGTCTGCGGGCAGAGAAGCAGGGAATGCAGTGTTGAGGACAAGAGGACCGTGTGTCCAGGGGGGACTTTCTGGTGGCAGTGGCTGGGGTGCAAACCTAGGGCAGATGCCCAGGCACGGTGGGACAGGAGGACAGATGCTGGCCTGAGCCCTGCCTGCAGAGACGTGCAGGCAGGCATAGCCCTTGAGGCTTCATAAGCACCACCAGACACCTGTGTTTGGCCTCCCAGCTTGGTCCCTGATAGGGAAGGGGAGAAATAAATCCTCTTTCTTGGAGCCTCGCTGGGATCCAGCAGAGTCTCGGTGCAGCCTGCATCCCAAACTGGGTGTCAACGTCTTTTTTCCCCCCTTCCCTGCTCAGCTGTGCCAAGGGTGGTTGGATTGGGGCAGCTCCATGGGCTACTGGGGTGTGGGGATGGGGGCAACACCATCTGCCAAGGGGACAAGCCCCATGCCCTTGAAATCTCCTTCCTGCAGCCAATGGTCCTGGGCTCAGGTTGGAGAGGAAAAGGCTTTTTTTTGGGGGTGGGGGGGTGGGGAGGGGTGGGTGCAGCTCCAAGCTGTGCTTTTAGGACCCTGCAGGAATGAGCATCACCTGAGCAGACCACGCCGGCATCCTCTTCATGGGTGCAGCTGTGGATTCCCCAGGGCCTGGCACGACACTCCATGAGGGAGGTCTCCTTCCCAGTGCAGGCGACCCTGTCCAGCCAGATGGGACCTAGCCCCCTCCCAAAGGAACCCACTTCTGAGGCTGTGACGGCTGCCCCACAGCCCAGCTGCCGGCAGACCACCGCTGCGTCGCTCAGGTCCCACTGGTCATCGCAGACCGTCCCCCATTGCTGGTTGTGAAAGACCTCCACCCTCCCAGCGCAGCGATGTGGGCCATCCACAAGCCGGACAGTCGTGTTGGTTGTGGCGGCATCTGGGAGCACTGTAAAAATGTCTCGGTGGGTTGGGGACACACATGGTGCCGGTGGCAATGGCCGGGGCTGGGGCAAAAGGACCCCCCACCCCAGGAAGGGCTTGACCATCCCGCTGCAGCATCACTCCGGAGGCAGCAAGATGCAGGATGGACCTGCCCTGGCCTCCCAGGACACCCCATGTTGCAGGATCAGGACGTACCTAAGCACACCACGCTGGCATCTTCTCCGTGGTGGCAGTTATTCTGCCCCCAGGGACGGGCTCGGCACTGGGCAAGGGTGCCCTCACTCCCAGTGCAGGCCACGTCATCCAGCCAGATGCGCCCTGACCCCTGCCCAAAGTGAGCCCCGCCAGGGGCTGCCATGGCCCTGCCGCAGCCCAGCTGTCTGCACACCACTACTGCGTCGTTCAGGTCCCACTGGTCATCGCAGACTGTCCCCCATTGTTGGTTGTGAAAGACCTCCACCCTCCCGGCGCAGCGATGCGGGCCGGCCACAAGCCAGACAGTCGATGTGTTGGTTGCTCTGGCATCTGGAAGCACCATAGAAACGTCACAGTGGGTTGGAGACACGCACTATGCCGGTGGCAATGGCCGGGGCTGGGGCAAAAGGACCCCCCACCCCAGGAAGGGCTTGACCATCCCGCTGCAGCATCACCCTGGAGGCAGCAAAATGCAGGATGGACTCCCCTTGGCCCCCCAGGACACCCCATGTTGCAGGATCAGGACGTACCTAAGCACACCACGCTGGCATCTTCTCCGTGGTGGCAGTTATTCTGCCCCCAGGGACGGGCTCGGCACTGGGCAAGGGTGCCCTCGCTCCCAGTGCAGGCCACGTCATCCAGCCAGATGTGCCCCGTCCCCTGCCCAAAGCGAGCCTTGCTGGGGGCTGCCATGGCCCTGCCGCAGCCCAGCTGTCTGCACACCACTGCTGCGTCAGCCAGGTCCCAGCTGTGGTCACAGATAGTCCCCCACTGCCCGGCGTTGAGCACCTCCACCCTCCCGGCACAATGGTGTGGCCCGTTCACTAGCCGCAGGTCAGTTGAGCTGGAGTTGCCTGTTTTTGTGGAGAGGGAAATAGGTGGACGCGTGGTTGCAGGGCACCCCCACATCCCTGGACCATCCCCTGCCTGCATCCCTGGACCACTGTCCACCTGCAGCATCCCGTGTGCCTCCAGGGAGGAGCAAGGCAGGGCCAGTGCTTGGGCATTGGTAGCATTGAGTAAAAAAGGGATTGACGTGGCCGGGCGCTGCCATTTTACCAGGGGGACAAAACCCTGGGCGTGATGCCTGGCTGCAGGGTTTGGGTTGGAAGGGACCTTTAAAGACCACCTAGTCCAACCCCCTTTTGTGGGCAAGAACATCTTCCACTAGATCAGGTTGCTCAAAGCCCCGTGCAACCAGACTTTGAACACTTCTAATATAGATTCATAGAATGGTTTGTGTTGGAAGGAACCTTTAAAGATCATCTGGTCCAATCCTTCAGCCATGGGCAGGGACATCTTCCACTAGATCAGGTTCTCAAAGCCCCATTCGACCTGACCTCAAAAACAAGCCCCAAGGAGGAGCTGGATGGGTGAATTCTGGTCAGATTGCACGGCCTCCCCCAGGGGAGGACTGGTCCCTGACTCACCGCCACTGACCTGCAGCCGCAGAGCACGAGACGCCTGCGTGCATCCTCGACTTGCAGCTCTCGGCACCCCAGAACTTGACCTTGCATTCGAAGAGGGCCCCCTCTGTCCCAGTGCACTCCACGGCATCCACCCAGATCAGGCCATCTCCCGTCCCAAACGAGGCAGACCCTGCAGCCGAGTGCGCCGCCCCGCAGCCCAGCTGCCGACACACCACATGGGCTTCAGCCAGGTCCCATCCATCAGTGCAGATGCCCCCCCAGCGCTGATCATGAAACACTTCAACTTTCCCGGAGCACGGGTCTGAGCCGTTCACCAGGCGGAGGCTTCCAAGGTCGGAAATGCCCGATCCTACAACATCAGAGAGCATGCACATGTTAAGGAGATACCTGCTGCCCCGGGAAACCTCCAGCTGCCAGGAAGGGGCTTACACCAGAGGCTGAGCAGCCTTGGGGGTCAAGGATGATCTTGTGGTGACAGAGAGGGCTGACCTTTGAGGTGTGATGTGAACGGCCCAACGGCCCAAGGCTTGATTAGCATGGGCTTGACCAGACTATAGTCAATGGACCTTATATAGTTTGCCCTCCTAAAGCAGACACATAGGGCAGGGTCCAATCACCAAGATGCAGGCATCCTTGTGCCATTTGGGACTCCTGGGATACCTCACCTGCCCTCCAGCTGCTGCTCCTGAAGGGCACAGGTTTTTCTGTAGGATGTCTTAGCCCAACTAGGGTGAGATGCTATCTTCCCATGCTGGGGTGACTGAATTCAATGCTGGCTGTCTCAGTCAGTGACACCCAGATGTTAAGCAAAGTCCATCCTGATATTAAGCAACCTGGTTGCAACCCAGTGGCCCCAGCTTCTTAACAGTCACTAAAATGGGCTGCTGGTTCCTCTGGCAGAAAGTCAGAGCTGGAAAGGAGAGAGAGGGATGGGAGGTGGGCTTTCATGGGCTCATGCAGCTCTGAGCATCATGGGGTACATCTATCATGGATCAACCAAAGGTGTCGGAGAGTCTTCCCTGACCGTAATGGGAGAAGACCCATTCGTACCGCAGTCTGCCCTGCTGTGAAGAAGTAGGTGGCCGTGTTGTAATTTGTGTGATGGGAATGGTCTCTGGCCCATGCTAACTGCTAGGATTTGTGATAAATAACATCAGCCAAAAGCATGCCAGAGACTATTTTTAGCAATAGCTGTGCAAATGGGCAAGGTGTTTGTTTTTCTCAGACTTTAATGTCTGCGTACAGCTGCCCTCTTCCACCAGGATGGACCACAAGGGGTCAAAGCAAAGCAAAGGGTCTCCAAGCAAAGGGTCCAAAGCAAAGGGTCTCCTTTGCTTCAAAGCAAAGGGTCTCCAAGCTGTCTGCAGACTGTTGTGCATCGCAAGCCCTTGCACCCATAGGGGAAAGCAGAGTCAAACCCCAGTGCAGGAGGACCACGGTGAGGTTTGCCGCAGTGCTACCGGCACCATGACGGATGGCGGTTACCTGAGCACACCACACTGGCATCTTCTCCATGCTCACATCCATGGACACCCCAGCCCTTGGTTCTGCATTCGGAGAGGGCTGCCTCGGTCCCCATGCAGTGCACGTCGTCCAGCCAGATTTGTCCCTGTCCCTGCCCGAAGTAAGCCCGCTGTGGAGCTGATACCACCATCCCGCAGTCCAGCTGCCGGCACACCACTTTGGCATCCGTGAAGTCCCAGCTGTCATCGCACACTGTCCCCCATTTCTCATTGTGAAACACCTCAACCCTCCCAGCGCAGCGACCTGGGCCATCCACCAGCCGGACTGGGGCAAAGCTGGAAACAGCCGAGCCTGCAAACAGGCAGGGAGATGCTCAGAGCATCCAGCCTCTTCATGGGAGGAGGAACGACCATGTGTTTTGGCACATAGCCGGTGCTGTGTGGTCACATCGCCTCTGAACTCACAGCATCTCATCCCCACCTCATGGAGGAATTTCTCGAAGGGTTTAGGGGTACTTGACCCAGCAGCAAGTGGGGTGAAGCTGGCATCTTGCTCCCATCTGAGATGGGGGAAATTACCAATGCATCCTGACCCACTGCTGGTGCCAGAGTGAAACCCACCTGAGCATACCACACTGGCGTGCTTTCCGTGGCTGCAGCTGCTCTCTCCCCACGGGCTTGCCTGGCATTTCGTAAGGGCTGGCTCCGTCCCCTGGCAGTTCACATTGTCCAGCCAGATGCGTGGGGGTCCAGCGCCAAAGTCCACCCCCTCCAATGCCGGCAGCGCCGTCCCGCAGCCCAGCTGCCGGCACACAACCTCAGCGTCTTGCTTATCCCAGCTGCGGTTGCAGACACCTCCCCACTCCTGCTGGTGAAGCACCTCGACTCTGCCAGCACAGCGGTGTGAGCCATTTGCCAGCTGGAGATGAGCTGGCTCGGGGATGATCGAGTCTGCAAGCATCCGAGAGATTTATTAATGCCTTCAGATGGCGGCCACTTTCCCTCCATGCTTATCCTATTGCAATTAAGCTCCCGGCACCCCTTCAAGCTGTCAAAAAGCACGGAGGAGGGGAGAACAGGAGGGCTTCCCACCACCACCCAAAACTCTGGCCAGGAGCACCCTGCACCAGAGCATCTCCCTGCAGAGGGTGGTCTGCACTGGTCCTGCATCCTCCTGGATCCCAGTCCCATTCCCTGCAAGAATTGCTCTCCAGGCAGCTTGCTTTCACCGAGCTTCCCCCAATGAGTTGGTCCTGTTGTTGGAGCTGGAAGGTTCCCAGAGTGGTGGGAAATAGGGATCCCTGCAGGAATACCTCCCACCACCTTAAATAAACACCTTGGCATGGGAAGAGCAGTCCTCTGATGGGACCATCAGGTGCAGGGAGGGTCCAGGAAAACCCCACTGGCTGCTGATGCTGACCCCCAGTCTTACCTGGGGGTGCAGACCTGCCGTCATGACACACACCCCCTCCCACTGCCTTGTGTGGAGCGATGCCAAAGGAGCATGGGTCACCTGAGCAAACCACGCCAGCATCTTCCCCATGGTAGCAATTATTGATGCCCCAGGGCCGGGCCCGGCAGCTGGACAGCGTGCGTTCCATCCCTGTGCAGTTTGTCTCATCCATCCAGATGATGCCATTCCCGCGCCCGAACTGACCCGCCCCAGGGGCTGACAGCGCTCGCCCGCAGTCCAGCTGCCGGCAGACGACCTCGGCGTCCAGCAGGTCCCAGTTGTCATCACACACGGTCCCCCACTGCTTGTTATGGAAGACCTCAACCCTGCCAGCGCAGCGGCTGCCATAGTTCACCAGCCGGACCTGGTCTCCATCCATATTACCTAGAAGAGGGAAATATGGGGCAGGGCCGGCACGCTGAGACCCCTGGGTAAGGGAAACTGCCCTGGCACCTTTTCAGGTCACTGCGCGTTGCACCAAGTGCTGCAGGCTTGTCTAATCACTGCAAAAAGGAGCTGGCTGATCCCCAGTGCCTGCTGGCAGAGGGGCGAGAGGCTGCAAGCTGCACAGCGGCAGCATCCCACCCACTGGCGTTGGCACTGACCCCTCCAGGAGGACACTCAAAATTTCTTCACCCCCCAGACACCCCACAACACCCTGTCATGGAAATGCCCCCAAAGAGGGCACATTGTTCGGGGCTGCTTGCAGAGGTGGAAAATCAAGGTGATGGACCAAGACCCCTCCCGCTTCTTGTACCATATCGCTCTTGAGGGGGTTACCTGTGCACACCACGCCAGCTTCATTCCCATGGTGACAAGTGCTGTTGCCCCAGGGCTTAGACTTGCATGCAGAGAGAGCAGTCTCTGTGCCTATGCAGCTCACGCTGTTGGGCCACGTTTGCCCAGGTCCTTGCCCAAAATGTGACCCACCGGGTGCCGACAGCGCTGTCCCGCAGTCCAGCTGCCTGCACACCACTTGAGCCTCAGCCATACCCCAGCCCTCATCACACAGGGCTGCCCAGGTGCCGTTGTGGTTGACCTCCACCCTGCCTTCGCAGCGCGTTGAACCGTTGGCCAGGCGGAACTTGGTGGCCATGGACACCTCCGAAGCTGCCAATGACATGCAAGGGTAAGTGCACCAGGAGAGCCACAGCTGCTTCTGCTCCAGCCTAAGCATCCTCTGTATGCAGTGAGCACCCAAACTGGAGACTGAGTTCCTGCAATGCTCACCATCCTCTTAAAAGTGAATGCTGAGGGTGGGCTTTGCAAAGGGGCTTTATTGCAAAGACATTTTATTGCAAAGTCACCTTATTGAAAAGACACCTTATTGCAAAGTCACCTTATCATAGAATCATAGAATAGTTTGGGTTGGAAGGAACCTTTAAAGATCATCTAGTCCAACCCCCCTGCAATGAGTAGGGACATCTCCAACTAGAACAGGTTGCTCAGAGCCCCCTCCAGCCTGACCTTGAATGTTTCCAGGGGTGGGGCATCTACCACCTGTCTGGGCAACCTGTTGCAGTGTTTCACCACCCCACCTTCACTGTAAAAAAATTCTTCCTTATAGCTAGTCTGAATCTCCCCTCTTTTAGTTTAAAACCATTACCCCTTTTCCTATCACTACAGGCCCTACTAAAAAGTCTGTCCCCATCTTTCTTATAAGCCCCCTTTAAGTATTGAAAGACCACAATGAGGTCTCCCCAGAGCCTTCTCTTCTCCAGGCTGAACAACCCCACCACTCTCTGCCTGTCCTCATAGGAGAGATGCTCCAGCCCTCTGAGCGTTTTTGTGGCCCTCCTCTGGACCCATTCCAACAGGTCCACGTCTTTACTGTGCTGATGACTCCAGAGCTGGACACAGTACTCCAGGTGGGATCTCACCAGAGAGGAGTAGAGGGGCAGAATCACCTCCCTCGACCTGCTGGCCAGGCTTCTTTTGATGCAGCCCAGGATACAGTTGGCTTTCTGGGCTGCGAGTGCACATTGTTGGCTCACGTCCAGTTTTTCATCCACCAAGTCCTTCTCCATGGGGCTGCTCTCAATCCCTTCATCCCCCAGACTGTATTGATACTGGGGGTTGCCCTGACCCAGGTGCAGGACGTTACTGCAAAGGCACTTTATTGCAAAGGCACTTTCCTGCTCCCTGCTGCACAGCCCAAATAAAAGAGCTGAGCTACACATGCCTCAAAAACTCCATCCAAAGCCCTGCATCGTGGGCAATGGGCAAGACAGACCTGGCCTGGCTGGATGGGCAGGAACTGGGGATGGTGAGTTATGCCTGCAGAAAGCTTTGCATGGTACAACATAGTTGCCCCCAAGGCAAACCAGGCTCTGGGGTAGGTCCTCAGTAATTCATGCATGCGACTGCGAATGAATGGCCCTTTGCTGTTCCTGCAGCTTCACACTGGATTCATGGCAGAAGGAGGTGGGCAAAGGGTTTGCAGGGCAACTTGCCTGCCTGTGTGTTGCAGGTGCTCCCCAGCACTGCAAAGGGAATGCCGCAGACCAACGCCCTTGGGGAGGATGCGGGAGCCATCCCATGATCCCTTAGGAAACCCTGAAAGTCTGATGTTGACCCCTCTTGCACCTCGAGGTGAGTTACCTGAACATATCACTCCAGCATCCTCCCCGTGGAAGCAGTTGTTGTCCCCCCACACACTGGCCTGGCAGTCGAAGAGGGTGTCCTCGGTGCCGGTGCAGTTCACCTCGTCCAACCAGATGGGATCGTGGCCCCTCCCAAAGTGAGCCCCGCTGGTGGCCAGCAGCGCCTTGCCACAGCCCAGCTGCCGGCATACCACTGCTGCATCCGCCAGGTCCCAGCCATCGTCGCAAACCGTCCCCCACATGTGGTTGTGGAGCACCTCCACCCTCCCGGCGCAGCGGTTGGAGCCATTGAGCAGCTGGAGGGTGCCCAGGGTGGTGATGCTAGAGTCTACAGGTGCCCAAGGGGAACAGTTAGAGAACGGTTGTGCATCACTGCCGGTACAGCAGGAAGGGATGCAGGGGTGGAGGTGGTGCACAGCTGGATCGCTGCCATCCTGGGCTACCTGAGCACTCAACGCTGGCATCCTCCACGTGGTGACAGTTGTGTTCCCCCCATGGCCTGGCTTGGCATTCGAAGAGGTCCCTTTCCTCCCCGGTGCAGTTGACCTCGTCCAACCAGATCTGTCCCATCCCTTCTCCATACCGAGCTCCTGGTGCCACTGACAGCAGTGTCCCGCAGCCCAGCTGCCGGCACACAACCTGGCCCTCAGGGGAACCCCAGCGATCGTGGCACACTGTCCCCCATGTCCCGTTGTGGAGCACCTCGACACGCCCAGCGCAGCGGTCGGGGCCCACGAGGCGAAGGAGCCCCCCTGGGCTCTCAGCAGCTGCGCCTGCAAAGCCAGGAGGGGCAAGAGGAGGGGAGGTGAAATCCTGGGGGTGAATGAGGCTCAGCTGCTTGCATGTTTGCGATGGCTCCTGCTCCCCAAAAAGGGTTTCAGAGGAGGCGCTGACCATCCCACGCCTGCCCTGGGCATCTCAGACAGCCCTGCGCATCTCTTTGTAGGCAACTGAGCCCCATCTCTGCATCTAAACGCCTGAATGTAACCCTCTTAACCTCAGTGGGGATCTCACACCCCAGGAGCCCTTTAATAGGAGCTCATGTAATAGGCAGAAAAAAGTGGGTATTTGAGCTTATGCATGTTTTCGTACAAGCAGCCAGCAGCAAAGACGTAGCTTCACCATCAAGGGTAGGTAATGCCTTGGGGTCCAGCTGAGTGGTAAGCTTGCAGGGACAAGTGGAAAAGTGCTTGAACTAAGGGTCTTGGCAATGTGCAAGACCCACAGCGTGAGATTGCTGCTGGTGCCATAGGCACGCTTTTGCAAGAGCGCTAACCGAAGGGAGACCGTGCAGAAAGGAGCCGTAACTGGCTGTTAGTCACGTGGAGAGCTCAATTGGGTCAGCAGAAAAAGAAGTTCAAGAGGGATATGATTGCGTTGTGTAAATAAGCTTTTTGACCGTGGATAATGATTTCCCAAGTGCTCAGGCACTGATCTGTGCGCGGGTCTGACCATCAGCAAGCGAGGGGCCAGACGTAGCACTTGGGAAGTCACAGGGGCCAGAAAGAGGACAGAACAGGTTAAAAATCAAATCCCTGAGTCATTAAAATATGAACAGTATCTGGACAGCTGTGGCACGCTGCATGCAGGCGTGCCTAGCTCACTTCTTTCATTCGGACTGCACAGCGGGGAGCGGGAAAGAGTCTTTGCAATAAAGCATCTTTGTGATAAAGCATCTTTGCAATAAAGCCCCTTTGCAAAGCCACCCCTCAAAATTCACTTCTATGAGGAGGCTGAACCACATGCATTGTGGGCACTCTATCTCCAGTTTGCAAGCTCTCCTGTCCCCAGGCTAGAGCACAGTCCTGATGATGGCTGGCTTTTCTGTTTCATCCTTTCCCCATGCGCCTTTTGCTCTCCTTCCTTATTTTATACTAGGAGCGATGAGGCTACCCTGTGATAAGCAATAAATCAGCCCCGCAGCTGAGACTTAGCAGAGCTTACAGATTTCTTGGCATGTTTCTTGCAAGCACTACCTGGTCACGTGCGCATTGACTGTGGTTGGGTGGACAAGTCCCAGCACAGGTGACTCCAGCCAGCCAGGAGATACTGACTGGAGATACTGACTGTTGAAGAGGCACACGCTGTACTGAAATTTCCAGGAGCAGGATTTAAAAAAAAAAATGGGAAGATTGTACTGTTCGTGAATAGATCACCAAAGAAGGAGAAAACCCAAATGAGTTAAAGCAAAATTTTAGTTCCAAGAGGCAGTGGTACAAACTGGCCTTAGCAACTAATCATCCTGGAAATCAAAACGAAATCCCTACCAGCAGGGAAAGCATGTTCCTAGTTTTGCTCACTCCAAGTCTGATCAGCAGATGAGTGTTTCTGCTCATGCCCTTTGTAATGGGAAGCAGCACTAAGAAGGTTGCTCAAATCAAATAACTAGCTTCTGCTCTGAGCTGGGGCAGCTTGGGCAAAGCCCTGAGCCCTTTCTTAGCCATTTCCAAAGTAAAGCTGCCTTTGAACCATTGGCATGATATTACTCTTGCAGCAGAGCTCTTCCCCATCCTTTCACCAATGTCTGAGAGCAAACCATGGCTGCAGATAAGGGACCTGTAGGGTCTGCGGCTTCCTTACAGCTCTGCCTGAGCACAAGGGTCGTGTCTCTTGCCTGTCTTCTTGCCTGTCTGCCCCATTAGCCCAATAAATATTTGGTTCCTTGTGCTGCACAGCCATCAGCCACCCAGCCTTGTCCTGGCAATGTGGGTCCCTACTTGCTCACCCCCGCATCGTACGGGGAGCCGCCCTCTTAATGCACAGTGCTGTTGGGTGTGGCCAAGCCCCCTGCGTGCTGCAATACCCTGAGTTTGCCATGCACAGCCTGAGATAAGGCAAGATTAAGGCAGGGAAGGAGGCCTGGCAAGCTGAGAGACAGCTTCAGGATCGGGCATGCTTCCCTCCACTCTTGTCATGCCCACAAGCCTTTAATTATGGGGCACAAGCCTTTGATTATGGGGCAAAACCATGTGTGCCGAAGTAGACCTGCAATGCATGGCTCTTGGAGTGCAGCAGAGAAAGCTGAGCTCCCGACTTTGCGT
The DNA here is from genome assembly GCF_035582795.1 of Mycteria americana. Classification (NCBI taxonomy): domain Eukaryota; kingdom Metazoa; phylum Chordata; class Aves; order Ciconiiformes; family Ciconiidae; genus Mycteria; species Mycteria americana. The sequence goes on along the minus strand of NC_134391.1, from coordinate 1,591,282 downwards.
AAAAAATCTTTCACCTGTCTCCAAAACCATCACCAGCCATTTCCCCCTGCCACAGACCACCAAGAGAAACCCAGGACCCACGACCAGCCTCTGCTGTGCTCCATGAAGTGCTAGCTGAGCAGGCTGGAGGAGCAGATGTGGCCGATGGGCTCCCTATGCTCAGCAGCGAAGGCGAACACCACTCACCCCAAAGGCACGCCATCAGGAGGAGGGTCCCCGCGCTCTTGGTCCCACTGCAGGGGGGTTGGTTTCTGCCCCCGGGGCGGCAGGACAAGCTACGGAGACCGCCCAGCATTCCCATGTTCACAGCCTGGCCACGGGCTGGAGGCTGGAGTGGACTGTCGTTGTGAGAGATGCCAGCTGAGCCCCGTGTCCCACTGGCCAACTGGGAGGGCAAACTGGGATTTCTGCAGCGAGCCCTCCTCTTCCTCTGCCTTGCTCTCCCCGGGAGCTTCACCTCCTGTGAAGCTCTGCCAGGAGGTGACCCGCTGCCCCATGCAGCGGCCAGTCCTGTCATCAGCTTGCGAAACGGCGAGCTGTTCCAGGAACACATGGAGCAAACAAAACCCTCTCAACACTTGGGTCCTGTCTCGTATGCGCCAGCCCCTGCGGGCACCTTGGCTGCCCTGACGCATCCTGGTACAAGATATCTACTTTTGACAAACTAAATCAAGCCTTTATGTACAGAACTGGGGAAATATAGCTACGTTAGCTTCATTAGAAAGTGTCTGGTTGGGTTGTGGGGCGTGAGGGACCATCCACTGCAAGAAAATAGGTTACTAAAGGCTGGAAATGGCTTTATTGTGGAGGCTGGAACCAGCACCTGCACTGTAGCTGTTTGTCATCAGGTGAGCCTGGACACCTTCCATGATGAGAAAGGGGTCTTGAACCAACCTTGTGATGCTTTGAACGGCTCAGTTGGATTTGGAAAACAAGGGGAACTGCCATTTTCTTACCCTACTGTGGCTGCACTTGCAAGACCCCAAAGGTCCCTTTTGGATTAGCAGTTTGCTTCCCAATTGCTGTGATGCAGCTGATGCTCCAGGCATGTCCCTTGCAAATCGCTGCCCCAAGCATGTCCCGAGATGCCGAGAGGATGGAAGAGTTTGCTGTCCTCCCATCCCTTCGTGGTGGCATGCTGAAGTTGTGCAAAGAAAGGGCCTGAAGCCAGAGCAGCGTGCCGCTGGAAAAAATGAGTTTTGCAAAAGGGTTGTCAAATTAACATCACTCGTTGCTCCAAATGGGAGGGTTCAGATGGAGGTGGGTGCTGTGCTGGTGGTGCACTGAAGACAGGGCTTGCATTGGGCAAGGATGTGACCCCTGCCAGAAACAGGGTGGATGGTTCTGCCCATGTCTGTGCAAAAATAAGAAGCAAAACTGGAGCATGTAATGGAAAGAGGACAGCATGGCCAGGAAGGTCTCATGCTGAGTTTAACCTGTTCAGCCTGGCAAAACCTGAGAGGGGTAGTAGAGTGGAGAGTAGATTGCTGCCTGTAGGAAGATCAAACAGGAGAAACCCAAACCTCAGACGTGTGCAGAGCTAGGGCTGAAGACCAAAGGAAAAAAGAGGTGTACTAAACAAAGGTACAAGAATGAGTGGGCGAAAATTAGGAGGAAGCGAGTCAAAACTCATCTTATAAAAAGTTGAGCAGTCGGGAAAGGTGACTGTATTCATTTGTACCGAGGCTTAGTGAGTCCAAGGACTTTGTTCCCCTTCTTTGCAAACAAACAGGCCAGCAGCAACGAGATTCCCGACACCGACCAGCACAGAAACACTGTGAACTATCGTAGCCTGACGTGGCCGATGCAGCTCTGGGCAAGGGCGTTTGTGCTGGAGCTCTTTTCACAGTTTGGACAAACAGCTGCTCTGGAAGTGAGTCATGGTCCTATGTCCCTTCTGCTCCTTTTGAATGTGGGTGTTGTGTCCCCCTGGGAAGTCTGAAAAAACCCCTTCTTGAGATACTGCAGTCCCAGCAGAGCATCTCTGCAGAGTAGCCCATGGCCTGAGCTTGGATCTAGCAGGTGCTGGTCCTGTATGTTGGAGCCCTGAAGAGCCCCAACTCATCCCAGCTTTATTACAAAGACCTTCTCCAAACGGTGCACAAGCTTTATTGCACAAAACTGGGTCCAAGCTCCTGTTTTCCCCTGTTCTATCCAGACACTCTATCCAGACACTATCCAGAGCTAGAAGGAGCCCTGGGCCTTTGATGTAAACTTTGGGACAGGCAAGGCTGGAGGACCAGGTCTGCTGGGGCAGCCAGCAGGAAGATGAGAAGGCTCGGGTACTAGCAGGAGGATGAGCAACCCTGAAGTCCCAGGAGTGATGGATGTCCTCGGAGGAGTAGAAGATGACCTTGCGGCCATGCGTTGACAGGAGACAGCCGGTCAGGGGAGCTCTATGGCTGGGGCTTAGGACAAGGAGCAAGACACAAACTGGTCACAGCTGCCAGCCACTGGCTGGGAGGGAAGGAGAGGTGGGAGGCTAGACCTGAAGGGCATTGAAATACATGCTGTGACTTCCATTACGTGCGTATTCTCCCTGCTGCCTCTTTCACCGACTCTTCCTTTCCATGCCCTTGTGCGGACATCAGCTTGGCTCACAAGGTGCACCTTCATCACAACCTGGTCAAGCGTGTGGTCCCTTCATCCCCTCCCCATGGCACTGGGATGTTCCTCTGACCACGGCCCCTCCTGGCTTTACCAAAGTGGTGGATGGTTTGGGGCTCAGACCTGACTCCATGGGTTGCTCCATTAGGAACATGACCCTTCCTTGTTGGTGGCCAGGACAATACTTCACCCAGTGTTAGCAATCTTGAGTCTCCTGTATCTGACCTGATCATCTACAATCCAAGGAGCCTAATCTTCCACCACTTCCACCTCACCAAGTCACTCCATATCCCTGAATCTGTATAATGCATTCTCGTTCTTTTGGGTTTCAGGGTTTTTACCGGTATTCAAAAGTGGATTGAATAAATACAATGGGTGAGGGACTTCTCACCCCATTCTGGACGGGCTTTTAAGTGCACTCTTCATTTTGCAAAGGTGGTTGTGTACAGTGCAGGAGAGCACCCTGCTCGCTTGCTCCTGGATCAGGAAGTAATCCTCACTTCCGTGGGAGATGAGGGGAAAAAGTATGATCCTGTTGGGAACGCGGTGAGGGTGATGGCACTGGGTGCCACTGCAGGTGACTCTGCAGGTGTTTATAGGGATTATAGGGGGCTATAGGGCTGGGAATAGGGATTATAGCAGTTATAGGGCTGGGAATAAGAAGAGTCTGTGCAGATGGGATTAGAATGCTGGAGCCTACCCAGAGGACCAGAAAGGGGTTATTCTGAGAAGACCTTGCTTGGAGACTGAGGGACTTCATGGTGCTGCATGGAGGAACTGGGACCCACAGAGGCTCAGCGCAGTGAGCTGGGCGCTCTGGGATACACAGGGCGGGGGTCTCTTACACAGGGCGGGGGTCTCTGCTCTGCCAGAGGGGGTCCTCTCTGCTGACCATCGCAGCCACTGCTCTGCTCTTCTGGCTCCATAGAACGGGGTCTTCTGGGGTCCTGAGGGAACCTTGCCTTCGACACCAGGAGCGTGGCTGCCTAAGCCTCGGATGATATCCCAGTGTCCTCTGTCTTCTTTATAAGTGGCTTGTCTGCAAAATGAAGGAGCAGGATGATGCGTGGAGGGTGTAATCCCCAGCCCCAGGTTGGGGTGCATCCATGCCAGCCAGGAGTGCAGCCAGCTCCACAAGCAAGCCAGGTGCACGACGTGCTGTGGTCCTGCTCTTACCTGGGGAGCGTCCAGCCCGTCTTCCACACCTCATCCATAGGTACAGGACCAACAGGGTCCCGCAGAGCATTGCCCCTGTGCTGAGCAGGCCTGCCAGCACCGAGCAGGAATGTGTAAGGTCTGCGGGAAGAGTGAAGCTCAGAGGGATTTGGTTGGATGGCCTGCCCCTCTCTGCCCCTCTCGCCCTTCCCTTCTGCTGCATGTTTCTGGGGACTTGCAACATCCTCCCTCACTGCCCTCCTGGGTGCTGGGGCTGACCCTCATCAGCAGGAGTGACAGCTCACCCTCTGCTTTGTGAAGGTGGCTGCATGGACACCTCCCCATTGGGCTAAGGCAAACAGAGCATGCCCACCAAGGATGCTTGGATCTCCATGCCCACTGAGATGCCTTCACCCAGTTGGTCCCACTCCGTTGCCTTACAGCCATGGCCTTCAGGTGCTTCTACCCCACCCACCTAACGTCTCCTGACAAAAAGGTTTATGGCAACGCTTCTGCCTGCCTGAGAGGAGGCCAAGACTGGGCTGGAGATAGGAGCCTTTACCCCACCATGTGTCTGCACCGGGTTGGCCCTGATGCAGACAGAGCAAATGACGGGGGATCCCAGCACTCACCTTTCTGCTCTGCGCACACCACGCCGGCTGCCCAGCCCTGCCTGCACGGCCCTGGACCCATCTCTCTCTGCTGGCACTCCAGGAGCAATGACTCGGTCCCCCGGCAGCTCAGGCCCTCCAGCAAGGCAGGGCTGTTCCCCTGCCTGAGCTGGAATCCCACAGGTGCTGACTGGGCTGGCCCACAGCCCAGCTGCCTGCAGACCACTCCGGCTTCCAGCAAGCTCCAGCTGCTGCCACACACCCCGTGCCAGGTGGTGTTGTACAGCACCTCCACCTGCCCCGCGCAGGGACTGGGACCATCTTTCACCCGCACCTGCAAGGGGTTTGTGCCTGCAAGGAAGAGCGCAAGGGGGTGAGACGACCCCTCCGGCCCCATATGGTGATGACAGCTTCTGACTTGCTCCTGGGCATTTTTTTCTGGTGCCCTGCTGAAGGCAAGCCACCAGCACCCGTGACCCGCTATGAGGCATGGATTGCCTTCCTCCATCCCCTTGTACGAGATGCCTTAATAAGCAACGTCCGCCGCAGAGCTCGTATCTGTGAGATGGGGCTCATGGGAGACCCACACCCACCTCCCCGATGGCACTGGACTCCTGTGTCTAGGAAAGGTGCGCCTGGATTATTTTTTTTTAAGCAAGGCTTTGCCCATCACAGGATGCTGTCATTGATGAGCTAGAAGGACATAGTCTAGACTAAATCAGTATCAACTCCTGTCTAAGGCAGGGTGGTGTTTTTGCTCAACTCCAAGCCAAGTGGCTGGGTGAAAGCTGACTTCTGCTCTGATGCTGGGGATGGGGAAGAGTGAGCAGAGAGAAGAGAGCCTGGCACAGCCCTGGGGTAGAACAGCAGCTCCAGCACCTGTCAAGCCCCTCCTTGGATGGACACCAACCATCCTGGCTCACCCACCCCGGTCCCTGCAGCCTGGTGTTACCTGAGCACACCACGCCAGCATCCTCACTGTGGCCGCAGTTGTGCTCTCCCCAGTTGCTCAGCTCACACTCGGTGAGGGCAGACTCGGTCCCTGTGCAGTGAACGCCGTCCTGCCAGATGGGATCTGACCCTGGCCCAAAATGAGCTGAGCCTGGTGCTGACAGTGCCATCCCGCAGCCCAGCTGCCTGCACACAACAGTGGCGTCGTGGAGGTCCCAGGTGTCGTCGCATACGGTCCCCCACTTATGGTCATGAAAGACCTCGACTCTCCCCAGGCAGCTGTTTGAGCCGTTTGCCAGCCGCAGTGGGTGCTGCCCCGAAGTGTCCATGTCTGTGAAGGGAGGAAGGAGCACGTTCATGCCTGACCATCGCCCATGGCTCCAACTGAGCTTTGCAACATGATAAGCGGTGGGAAAATCAGAGCATCCTTCCGCGCATGCAGCCTCCGGCTGCCTGGGAAAGGTGCTACACCGACAGGGCTGGCTTGGGATTTGCTTCTCACTGGGGTGGGTAAAGAGGGGTTGCAGCTCCAGAGCTTGGGGCTTGGAGCCTGACAAAGGGTTCTAGGGTCAACAGTGACTATGGGAGGGTCCTGGGGTCAGTAGCGAGCATGGGGTGGTCCTGGGATCAACAGTGACTATGGGAGGGTCCTGGCGTCAACAATGACTATGAGAGTTGGTAGGAGGCATTGCCCAATGAATTTGTGTAGCTAGAGCTCTCAGAAAGGGAAGAGGTAGGAGAAGGGGTTGCTCTTCCTACACCAAATCATCCTAACAGCACGCTGGGGTCTCACAGCCTGCACCGACACAGGGAAGAGCATCACCCACTGTGGCATTCATACCCTTCTCTTGATTTAATTTTATTTTTTTAAACTAGGCTGGGGTAAAGGCACCCATCCCTGGCTACCTGGGACGCAATTGAGCTGATCCTGCACCCCAACCCGCACGGTACTTATCGCAACTAACGTGGATCACCTGAGCACACCACGCCAGCATCTTCCCGGTGGTCACAGCTGTTGGATCCCCATGGCCTGGCCTGGCATTCAGAGAGGTCAGCTTCTCCCCCCGTGCAGTTCACGTTATCCAGCCAGATGCGGCCAGACCCTTGCCCGAAGTGAGCCGAGCCTGGAGCTGAGACAGCTGTCCCGCAGCCCAGCTGCCGGCAGACCACTGCTGCCTCGGCCAGGCTCCAGCCATTGTCGCACACCGTCCCCCACTGATGGTGGTGGAGCACCTCCACGCGCCCCGCGCAGCGGCTGGGGCCACTCTCCAGGCGCAGACGAGCTGGTGTGTTGGTGGCGGTGCCTGCTCATGACACGAGACACAAGGGGAGTGTCAGACTAGGTCTCCCCCAAGTTGCCTCTTCTTGCCACCATGGTGAGACCCATGCTGGAGGATGCTCCCCTGTGTTTTGCACAGGGGGGTTCCCATATCCACAAAGAGTCATTGAGGAATATCAAAAGTTTGGGACTAAACATCTCAGGTGCAGGCAAAACCAGCCATGCAAACTCAGAGCCCATGCATGTTCAACATGAGTGCAAGCAAACCATAAACGGCTGCAATCCTTTTTTTTAGTTCTCCCAGGTGGCTGTCCGTGAATCCTTCACATGGCTGCAGCAGCCCCCGAAGGGAGAGACTTTCTGCAGACTCCCGTTGCCACTGCCCCTTCTTCAAAAAGACTTCAGCCCCCCCGCCCCCCATCTTTGCACAGCCCGTGGGCTACTGATCCCCGTAGTGTGTTGGGTTGGGACCTTGCTAGGAGCATGTAGCACCCAGTTCGGTGCTTCCCCTCTCTCCTTGGTACCCATGCGAGCACACTTTTGCGTGCTGCCCAAAGGGCATCGTTCCCTTCCTGTTATCCCTGCTGCTCTTTACTTTCATGGACCTGCGTGCTAAAGGGTGCCAGCATCACATGTTGTAGGAGATGGGACAAGGGGGACAAGGTCACCCGCCCAGGTGTCTGCTGCCCAGCCCTTGGCTTCAGCTGTGAAACCAGTACAAATCCCCAGAGCAGAGCATCCTCCACTGAACTTCTCCTCCTGGTCCACAAGCGTGATGTTACCTGTGCACACGACGCTGGCGTCTTCTCCATGGTTGCAGTTGTTGACACCCCAAGGTCTGGCCAGGCATTCGGACAGAGCAGCTTCGGTCCCGCTGCACTGAACGTTGTCCAGCCAAATGGGGCCCAATCCCTGGCCAAAGTGAGCTGCGCCATAGGCTGAGACCGCCGTCCCGCAACCCAGCTGCCGGCACACCACGCTGGCATCATGGAAGCTCCAGTCGTCATCGCACACGGTTCCCCACTGATGGTCATGCATCACCTCTACTCTTCCAGAGCAGCGGTTTGGGCCATTCACCAGGCGGAGCTCTGCAGGACCGGCGTGGATGGCCGTAGGGTGGCTGGATGATTCTATGGAGGGCATGAGTGGTGAACCATGAAAACCCCCTTGCCCCTCATTTCTGCAGGACCATTTCTGCACTCCACTATGGTCACTGGCTGCACCCAGTTGCTACCAATGTGGAGCCACCTTGAGACTGGGACAGGGGTGATGCCACGTGCGCCCAGCAACCCGTGGTCTTTCCAGCTGTGGCTGGAGGTCCTGAGGATGCTGGGACAGGAGAAGGAGAAAAGCTTTTTTTCCTGGTGTTCATGCAGCACCATGTCCTCTTTACAGGTCAAGGTGACAATCAAGGGGGCTCAGCACACCTGTGTGCTGATGTCTGTTGGGACAGTTCTGGCACTGGTGGCTCCAGCATCTACTGTGGTGCCATGAGTGCCTGCACCTTGATCGGCCACAAAAGCCCCAAGCTTTTGGAGCTCCAAAGTTTTGGAGCCTCACAGTTTGTGGCCATAAAAGCGTGTTCTCTAGCTGACTGCGGCTCGCCAGAGGCAAGGGCGTGGAAACCATCCTGTCTCTCCTGTTGGTGTTGGGGAGGAGGAATCTGGGTGTCTCCTCCTGGCCATTCTCTCCCCTGTCTCACAGTGCTGGCCTGCAAAACACAACCAGTCTCTAGCCCTGCCCACGTCCCCAGAACATGCAGCCAAAGCAAGGCACACGGGGTCCTGTTCATCGCGGAGGTGTGTGATGTGCAAGGGGTCCCTACGCTTCCCCCAGAGGTGGTTCAGCATCTCAGGAAGGTGGAGTTAGCACAGCTAATTTTTCCAAGCCTGCTTCCCCAATTGCTCACTAGCCTGCAGTCCCTTGTATGGGACAAACCACAAAACCATCCCTTGCTGGGGCCATGGGTGCTCTGTGCCACAGGGAGCTTTTGGAAAATTGGGGGGAGCAACACTACTTGTGAGGCAATCGCTTTGCAGACCATGTGTTGTCATCCCCCCCGCCCCATAATTTCCGCGGGGCATTACCTGAGCACACCACGCTGGCATCTTCGCCGTGGTGGCAGTTGTTCTTTCCCCAGCCTTTCGTTCTGCAGTAAGACAGGGCGACCTCCGTTCCTGTGCAGTTGACATCATCCAGCCAGATGGGACCGGACCCTGCCCTGAAATGCCTGGCTCCGGGGGCTGACAGTGCCATGCCGCAGCCCAGCTGCCGGCACACCACGCCAGCATCATCCAGGTCCCAGTGGTCATCGCATACCGTTCCCCACCGGTTCTCGTAGAAGACCTCAACCCTGCCGGCGCAGCGGTGTGGGCCATCTGACAGGCGGAGGGGAGCCCTCTGGGAAGCAACTGCGTCTGCAAGAGGGATACGGAGAGGGTCCGGTGCGGAAGAGCTGCACCGGGAAAGGCTGTGTCGCTTGCATGAGCTTCACGGAGCCTCTGCAAATGGCAGTGGCTTATGTGAACCACGGACATGCTTCTCCTTTGGCTCAAAGACAAACAAACAAATCCAAATCCAGGAGAGAAAATGCTCTGCAAACCCACTTTTTGAAAGACAATTATCTCTAAAGGGGCTTCAGGTATTTTTTTGCTTAGTATTCCCAATCACTGAAAAGAAAAACACTGCCAGCTGGATTGAAAACTCCGGGAAACTGTATGTAGGGAGTAGCTGCCAGCCGTCTGATGGAAAGGGGGGTCTGTCTGTGTGCAACCTGGTGCTTTCATTAGCGATTTGCATGATGTGATTGGGAGCCTGTGCGGCAAATAGGCCCGTGGCCCCTAGCCAAGTGGAGCTGCGTCTTAGAGGAAGGCATTGCATGGGCTGAAACTACAGCAAGAAAGGTAAATATGAGGTGTTTAATCGCTGTGGCAGTAAGCGCTGGCGTGGCTGAGCCACTGTGGGATGCCCAGATTAGGGTCTTGGTAGAGGCTGCAGCATCTCCTGGAGAAGGGGATGCAAAACAAGGCAGGCAGAGGCAGAAAAAAATAAGAAAAGCACCTTGGCATCCCACTTGCAGCACGATTGGTCACCTCCTGGAAAGCCTTCGTGTCTGCAGGGCGCAGAGCAGAATAAATGTTCCTGTTTGCGCTGCGGGGAAGAGGACTTTGTGCCTTTTGTAAATGACCTGGCCGGCCCTGAAGAGGTGGCCAACACAAATAAGCAATTTCTGGTCTTGACTGTCACTGGTTGGTAAGGCTCCAAGCATTTCCCAACCACTCTGTGCAAGGGTAGCAGCGCAGAGGCCAGGATAATTACCCGGCTAACGAGGTCTCCTTCCCCATCCACTGCTTTCTCTTCCTTTTAAAGGCTGGTGGGTCAAAGAAGGCTTTGCCCCATCCATCTGCAAGCCCAGTCCCCCCTATTCCTGCAGATCTCCAACCTGTCTTTCTCCTAGGATGTTCCTTCCCCATGCAAGAGCCACTCACCGCAGAGGCACGCCAGGTAGATGAGGAGCCCTGCTCTGGCGAAGCCAGCCAGGTTGCTGCGCAGGGACAGGAGGCAACGTCCTGAAAACCCCATGCCCGTCACATATGCCTTAGGACAGGCGACTGTCCCAGTGCGAGCTGCAAGCTGAGCTGGGTGCCCTGGGTGGCGAGAGCAGGTTTGTCCCCTCCTCTGCAGCGACTTGCCCCGTGTTTGCGTGGTGCTCATCCCTCCTCCTGCATTGACCCCTCCTCCCTGCTGTCCCTGGGATTTTGCCCTCTGGTTTTAAGTGGTTAAAGTGCCCCCCCCAGCCCTCGAGCCATGTCTGCTAGAAGACTCCCCCTGTTCCCAGCTGCATCTGCCCCGTTTCATCCCTGAAGTCACATTGCTGAAGCCATCATACGTATAAAATGCGCAGCCTGTATTCTGGGAGTATCACATAATATAAAAAATAAGGGGAGGGTGGTCCAGAAACCATGCTGTAGCCACTGAGATTAAGCTGCTAACATGCTCAGGTTTTGGGCACCCCCTGTTGCGTTGATTCTCATCCTTAGTTTAAGGGAATTTAGGGAATTTACAGACTGATCTCTGAGGCGGGCGATGGTTTAGCACAAACCCCTGGGTCTGTGCTAAACATCCCCATGCTCGTACTATAATTCAGATTTTCAGTGAATAGTCTTGCCACCTACAAGCAACAGGATGGGGTGCCACAGGGACTCTGGGATGACTTGCCGGCTTTTGCATCCCAAGGCTGGGTTTGGAGGCATGGCTCTGGGGCAAGGAGCCTGCCCGCACCCTGGGGCTGGTGCAAGGAAAGCAAAGCATTGCCGAGCCCTGGGACCAGGACACTGGGCTGAGTGGGCTCCTGGCCGTGCCATCATCAGACATAATGGAGCTGGGCACAGTCATGCCTGGCAGAGGGAGCAAAGAGCAGAGCTCAGCACCTCCTGACGCTGCAGCCAAGGACCCTTCAGCCGCTTTACCTTCTCAGCTCCTGGCCAGGGAGGAAGCTCACCCATCCATCAGAGATGAGTCCTCTCCTCAAACCCCCTCCCTGGGCTGTCTCCACTCAAATCCAGCCTGCAGCCCCAGCAACACCAGGCACAATGGACAGCAGGCATCGACATTTCTGAGATGACCCCATGGAGCACACCACCCCTCTTTATGACCGTGAGATGGGAAATGGCTATGTCCCATTCAGTCCACGCTGGGCTGCTGGCTCCCCAGGGCCACAGGCTCCCACAGCTGTGCAAGGCGAGCTGAAACAAATACAAAGACTCTTAGCAAAAAAAGCAGTCCTGAAAGAATGCTCCGTGCTGCTCCCAGCAATGAACACGGCCTGGGGAAGGGTTGCCTGAGCACACAGCACTGGCATCTTCCCTGCTGTGGCAGGAGCCTGCACCTCAGGGCTGAGCTGGACACTTGGAGAGAGCAGTTTCTGGCCCCACGCAGCCCACATTGCTCAGATGGATACAGCCCGGCCCCTGTATAAAATCCTTACTGCTTTACAGTGGAAGATGACCATTAATTTGTAGCTTTTTGTGGCTGCAAAGTTTAAGCCTTTCCTAAAGAGAGCTTCCCCATCTTTTCAATTCACTGCTCATGCCAAGAAGAGGAACCCCAAAGGCTTCCCTGCCCACCTCCAGCTCCCTGTAGTTTGAACATCATCTTAGGGGCTGCAGGAAGGTATTACCCCACCGGTAATTAAGGTGCAGCCCTTGGTGTGACGCAGCATGGAGGCATGATGTCTTGCCTCCATGATTTGCTTGCACAGCTACTAGTACCCTTCAACCTGGAAACATGAGCCTGGATGGTCCAACAGCTCCTTCTGGAGCCACATAAACATGATGCAATAACTGTGAAGCCAGAAGAACAGAGTGAGATTGCATCCCTGTAGGCTTGCATATGATGTTGTCCTGCAACAGGTTGTGAAGTCCTGCAAGGTGTGTGTCATGGTTTAGCCCCAGCCGGCAACTAAGCACCACGCAGCCGCTTGCTCACTCCCCCGTGGTGGGATGGGGAAGAGAATCAGAAGAGTAAAAGTGAGAAAACTTGTGGGTTGAGATAAAGACAGTTTAATAAGTAAAGCAAAAGCTGCGCACACAAGCAAAGCAAAACAAGGAATTCATTCACTGCTTCCCATGGGCAGGCAGGTGTTCAGCCATCTCCAGGAAAGCAGGGCTCCATCACGCGTAATGGTTACTTGGGAAGACAAACGCCATCACTCCGAACGTGTCCCCTCCTTCCTCCTTCTTCCCCAGCTTTATATACTGAGCATGACATCATGTGGTATGGAATAGCCCTTTGGCCAGTTTGGATCAACTATCCTGCCTGTGTCCCCTCCCAGCTTCTTCTGCACCTGGTAGAGCAGGGGAAGCTGAAAAGTCCTTGACTAGTGCAGCAACAACTAAAACATCTCTGTATTTTCAACACTGTTTTCAGCACAAATCCAAAACATAGCCCCATACCAGCCACTATAAAGAAAATTAACTCTATCTCAACTGAAACCAGGACACTGTGACATGCATGATGCTCATGAAATCACTGATGTCCAGGGTAAACAAATAATTTTTGGCTGGTAAGACAGTATACAGAGGGGAAAAAAAACCCAAACCAAAACTGTGCTCCACTTTCAGCACTGCTATCCCAGCAGCTGCATTTTGAAACCCAACCCTCACTGCATTTGTTGAGTGCAAGTGAAAAGGGGTTTGTGTGTTCATGCTGTCAGTGGTGGGAGGGTGCAAGAGCTTTGCAGGCATCACAGCTTGGAGAGACTTGGACTGCAAGCCCTGCTGATATCCCTCACGGACCCATTTTTAAGGGTTCTGTGAAGCAGAGACACGGAAGCAAGTTTGCAGTTGGGGGATGTCCATTTTGACCAAGTATTTGACCAAGATATCATTGTATAACTTACCTTTAACTCTTACTTTAACTCCTAAGTAAGAGCTAAATGTAAGTTATACAGCATTTTCCGCTGGGTCTGAGAAGTGTTCAATCCAACCCACCCCATAAGTGGCACAGGAGATGGGGTCAACATGCAAACTAGGCCACTTCTGATGGCCTCCAGCCTCCTGGCATCTAGACTTCTTGTGTTAAGCATGTTCCCTTTTGCATCTGCTTTTAGACACATTGTTCACACTTTTGCCCAATTTCTCTTTGAACTAGCTAACAACATCAGCCCCACAACCCTCCCTGAGGCAGCAGCTTCCAGAAGCTCCCAGCCCTTTGTGCAGTCTCTGGACCTGCTCTAGTTGCAGTACACTCTTCCTGAGACATGGTGACCAGCACTACACACACTACAAAAGACATGGAAGAAGCAGCATTGTATATTGCAGCAAAATTATACTCCCTGTCTTGTCCTCAATGCTCTTCTTAGGGTATGCAACGTTTTGTTGGGTTTTTTTGCCTGCTGCAGCACATGGAGATGATGATTTCGGAGAACTCATTTGCAGCTAGGTACTGGAAAAGGAAAATATTCAAAGCCAGACATGGTGCACCATGAATTTCATTGCATTGCATTGCACAGATGAGTAGCTAGATGGCAGAAAATTGCCTTATTATTCGAGGGCAAGCAGTTGGAAACACTATCCTGTGACTGCCTTGCAGTCTCCAAACTTGTTTGCACCTTCCAGGGAGAGCAAAGAGATCATGTATGTGCCAAGAGCTGAGCGTCACAAACTGTTCTCTGCAAGGCAGGGATGCAAGATGGGAGAAGCCATCAGGATCTTCTTGTGCAGCTTGTTTTTCTCTGCTGACTGCTCTCAGTGACTGTAATGGCAGCCCAGCACAGATATCTGCACTTGAGCACTCAGGGTCTTTGCAAATGACTGAGGTCTGCACGTGCCAGCATCTCCATGGTTCAGCCCACCATGGCTGATGCAATGCGGACTCATCTTGTGCTACCCCTCGGCCTTCAAATCTCAGCATCTTCTGCTGATCTGAAGCATCCGAAATCTCTCATCCTCCTCTTCAACGATGAATTAATCTATTGCAAACTCTGTCTAGATAAATGTAAAGAAGAGATCCCAGGGAATAACTTAAGCTGGAGAAAATCCATCAGCCATAACAGGAATGGAGAAAGCTCACAGCTTGAAAATTTTTTACTATAAATGGCCTGATGATTTTGTCAATTACATGATTTTGTGAAACATGCCCCTCTCCCCGCAGCCAGGCTGTAGGACTCCCCAGCACCATCCCTGGACATTGGGCTGCCACGTGCCCTGGCAGCCCTTCGGATCCACCCCAGAGCCCCTGAGGATCCTCACGGTTCTGGATCCAGCACAGGCAGCCAAGCAGCCCCAGCTGCTCTCGCAGACCCTCCAGAGGCAGAGTCCAGCCCCACCAGGGCTGGGACGGGGGAGGAGAGGGTACTGGGGAGAGACCTAAGCTGTGCTCAGTGTCATGGTCACAACTGGGGAGTAGGGGAGGAGGATACAAAGCAAATTGCTGTCTGCCCAGACACTGACCCCCCCACCCCTTCATCTGCCCATCCTTTTGTGTCCTCCATACTGAACCTCCCCCAGGGGCCTCCTGAAGGAGCTCTCTCCCAGGGGATCATCACTGCAATGATACTCAGGAGACACAAAAACGGATATCCCATGGAGAAGTATCTCTGTTAGCAAGGACCATTGCCTCATTTATCACCCCACAGAGAAGGCAGCATGACTGATGGGTCAGAAGTGTCAGCGTCCTGGGGCAGCAGGGCATGGACTGGAGTTACCGCCCAGGCCTATTTGCAGAGAGTACTGAAAGGAACTGCAGGGACAGGCGGGAAAATGTATTTAAGATCAGCACACCCCAACGTTGGATGTTTCAGAGACCTGTGCATGAGTGTCAGTTCCTTTTTGCAAGGTGCCCTTATGTCCTTCAGTGCTGTTAGACACGTGCACTCAGCTACCCAGATCCCACTTCTACCCTTAAAAAGAGCTTTACCCCGCTCCTAAGCCTTTCTTGCCACCTCCATGGGCTTTAACACAACCTGAAGGATGGGCAGGTAGTAGAGTCAAAGTTAGTGCCCAAGGAGACTAGGGTGGGCTAGGGTGGTTAGTGCCCAAGGGTGGTGGGTGGGCTGCCTGTCCCACCACACTGGTGGCTGGATCTCCTGTCTCACCTCCCAGTCTTCTGCAAAGAGCCAGCTGAGGATCCCTGGTCAAATATCCAGGTTGCATCTAACTGGAGCAACCCAGGGATGTGTCCAGAATGGCTCATCCACAGAGGAGATGAAGGAGTGGGAGGCTCTGCAGCAGCCTGAAATGACCACCCAGCCACGCAAGGGAGGACCCTGGCGCTGAACTCCTCTAAACCGTGCTGGCAAAAGGCTGAAAAGGGAACTGTGCTTCCTAGGGGTGGAGGTAGGTAGAGTGTAACTCTGGGCCACAGCTGTAGGAACAAGAAGAAAGAAAAGCTAACTTTGCAAAGCTTGCTGCATGCGTCTCCATTACCCTCATTAGGGTCATTAGGGGAATGACCGCTACCCTGCTCATTAGCAGACAGCAGGATCAAGGCAGTCAGCGGTCAGCACAGGATGTCCTTGTGGCCTAAGGCAGAACTATTAATTCTGATGTATGTTTTCATCTCAAAGTGGCTGAAATAAGGTTTGTTTCAGCTGACTAAGGGGTGTTTCTGCAGCATAAAAGGGACTATGTGTTGCATACCCCAGGTCATGGTGCCAGGACCTGGGTGTCTGGTGGGACAAGACCTGCTGAGATAGCTTTGGGAGACTGGATAAGGGGTGAAGGATCCAGCCCTGCTGTAGTCCCTACCACTCTCCAGAAGCAGCCCATGGAGTGCAGGACATGTAGGGGTGTCCAGGGGCTCTCAAAGCCTGGAAGAAACATAAAGCTGGTGTTACAGAAGCCTTGAGAAACAGAAACACACAAGTTGGTGTGGAAGACAGGCATGGGATGATAAAGAGACGGGGCACACTGGAAAGCCCAAGGCTATCAGCAGCTCACTGATCGTCAGCTTGCAGGCTTGGATCTGGACAAAAACAGTTTTAAGGGTAATAAAGAACAAGTACCCAACACGGAGAAAAAGCCCCATATAAAGTCAGTTTGGGTGCAATATTGATTAACGGGGCAGATAAGGGAAGAACAAAGTGTGAAGGTATGTCAGAAAACATGTGAATCTGAAAATAGAAGAAGGTGAGAAGGAAGAAGAAACCCCATCAACATCACACTCTTCCCCGGAAAAAGCTTGGACCCCTGATGACCCACTGCCAAGCCCCCTTGCATAAGGAAGACTGGTGCCATTGACCTTCAGATTGAGGGAACAGCAGAAAAGTGAGCATAAGACCTAGAAAAGTGGCAGAAACTAGGGAGTGTGTGCCCTGGGCAACTCCTTTCTAGTGCAATAGATCCCAGGACCAACCCACATCCATGCAAGTATTAACTGAAAATTCCCAACATCACCACCAACTGGACTATGGTTCACGCAAAGCTTACTACAAGTTTAACACAAAGAGTTACTACTCAGAGAAGCGCTTCCACAAGCCTTAAACACTCCTCTGTACATACCACATGTGTCCTGCACGCTGTAGGATCAACTTTTACTCATTAGTTCTCCGAGCTTTTGGCCTATTTGGGCTCTTCATGTACTCCTCATTTCCCTTGGCAGATGCTTTCCACACATTGTGCAAGCTATCTTCTTTTTTCCGGCTTGGTCAATCCTCTCGGGGCACTCCAAGCCTTCATCTTCTAAGCCCCTGCGACCCAGCATGCATCCCCTGTTTCCTCTCTTCCCCTGCCTTGCAGATGTTCATGCTTTTACCCCACCATAGCCACCATATTGATCACATCACTCATCCCTCTGGTTGGCTACTTATCTATTTTCCTGGTCCTTCGTGAGCAGGACTATCCTGCCAACACATGGTAGGGTGCTTGCATGGGGTCCTGCTTAGCTGCTCATAGTCCCATACCACTCGGGTTGGCAATGGCTGCGCTGGTACCCAGTGCTTATTTGATGACCAGAGCTTCTTAAACCTCATGCCAGCATCCCTCTGCATGGCTGACTCACACTTCCATACCCTTCACAAGAAGCCCCTGTCCTCTGAGAGGCCCCAGGAGACTGATGTCCAAGGACACAAGGCACAGGAGCGTGTCTGGGAATACAGCAAATGAAAGCGATCAGAGAGACCTGGTTGCCCCCTTACAGATGCATCTAGTGACCTGTAGGTTCTTTGTAACATTTGCCAGTCCCATATCCATGTCCTAGAACTAGGGCATCTTGGATGGCTCTAAATATCTATGTGAGGCCTAAACTGAGCTCACAAAGTTGTTCAACTTAACCATTGTAGGGAAACAAGCCCTGGTATATACTTCAGGGTAAACTTTGCAGCCTCCACTGACTGGCTATAAAAAAAAAGAAGGAAAAAAACCTCCAACAAAAAATCCTCCAATAGTAAAACACTGCTCGAGTCTTACAGAATGTTTTTATTTTTCAAAAATGCATGAAAAAAAACTGAAACAGGGAACCTGAAATATTTCTATGCCTTGAATGTCTTCTGTGTGCAGACCGTTGGTGCCGCACAGCGTGTGTCGTGCCTTGTATTGCTCGGAGTGACTGACCGAGGTGGGCATGGAGATGGGTGGTGGATCTAGTGACCTAGCTCTGTAGAGACAAGGTGGTCCAGGGCCCTTGGTGAAAGAGCTGTGTGCTGCGATAGAGCTGCATCACTGGAGTTTTAGGTCTGAGCTTGTCACAGCCTATGCTGAGCTCTCTTGTTGTTGGCATCCCCAGCAGGAGCCACCTTGGCTGCTGCTTGCTCTTCTCCAGGCGTTGAGATGGACATGTCAGAGACAACCAGCTCCTCCATACGCACAAAAGCTGCAGAGCACAATGATTCAGTTGACAGTTTGCTCCATGCGGCCTGAATTTTCCCCTTTTTAACAAGACCAACTGAGGATGCCCACTCCATTGGAGACAGCACAAATCACTTTGGCTTGGCCAACAACAGTGGCAACACAGGGCATACCACCATTGCCCCTGCCAGCACTCAGACATGAAGCCTGCTTTGCAGAAACCACCCTTGATCCAGCATTTGGTCCACACGCAGCACCTTTCATCAATGTGATGGATGTTCAACAAGACAACATGGGGATGTTCAACACGGGCAACCCCAACCGCTCAACCCCACTTTCCAAGAGTCTCCACCACAGCCCTGAAACTTCAGGAACAGACACAATTCCTGGTCTTTTCTCAACCCTTGGGCTAAAGGTGGAACATCCCTTGTCAACAGGGAGCTAGGAACCCACAGAGCTCTGCTGAGAGCTCCTGTCTGATGTACAGGCAGCACAGGCAGCAGAGGGAAGTGCAGGCAGGCTTCGAAGAGGCTTCAAGGGCCGTCCCACCTCCCAGCATGTCCATAACCCAGCAGGGAAGATGGTGTCAAAGTGAAAGGGGAAGAGTGGAAAGAAAGAGAAAGGGGAAGGGATGGGGAGAGAAGAGGTCAAACCAGAAAAGAAAGTTCCTTTCAACACAAGCCACAAGGAAAAAAACCTTCTGCCCCAACTCTGCTGACATCAATATTTTGAACAAAGCTCGTTTCCAACCACACACTTCTGCAAACTCCATTGCCCTTTTCACCCACAGAGGAGCTCACCTAGGTGGGAATTAAAAGCCCTGTTTTGCATTCGCCTCCTCCTCTGGTACAGAAGAGCCCCGCAGACCAGTATCAAGACTGGAGGGATGATCGAGACCAGCAACGGGAGCAGCGGCAGAGGCTGCGGAGGTCTGATAGTAACAGAGCCTGTGGGGAGAAAGCAAACATCTCTTCATCCAGAGCTAATTCAGGAGATAAACGAACATCACAAGGACATGAGGAGACGGGCACAGTGTGCACTGTGGCAAATTCCCATTAAGCAGTGGAAAATACTCTTTTCCCCCATGAGGATGGTTAAATATTCTAACAGAGGTGAGAAAGGCATTTGGATCTCCATCCTTGAGGACTTCCACATCTTCACTGGTCAAGGCCATGAACAAAATGGTCTAGGTGGTCTAATAGAGAGTGGAAGATTAGACCAGAGCTCTCCAGAGATCCCTTGATTGATTCAGGAATGGAGATACAAAGAAAGCTTCTGCTAAGACCCTGTCCCCATCAGGCATGGTCCCCTCGGTGCTGTAGCACCTTTGCACTGGTCGTGGCCATTCAATGCCCACATCTATGCACCATCTGGTGTATCACAACTGTCTGTGCTTCAGGGGTGGACCACTGGGGAAGCCAAGGCCATTCAAGGTGCCACCACTCTGACTGCTCCAAGTACGGCAATCTGCAATGGCTTATCCCTGGTGGGCCCTACCAGGGCTGGACGATTGCAGAATGGTCCCTTCTGCAAACGACATCCCATGGTCATTTCTCTCCTCAAAGAAGCCTGGGTAACCAGTTAAGACAGAGGTGCCTGCAGGATGTACCACCCATGTGGTACTCTCCCCAAGGAGACTACATTTGAGTCCAGATGGCTCCCAAGCAAGTGCATCCAGTCCTGGATAACTCACTGGACACAGACATGCTTCTTAGAAGGACGTGGAGATTACTCTTTTCCCACTGGCCTTGAGGGGACCACAGAAGCCTTGAGGTTTGTCCGAAATTAGTCAGGAAGAGAAGGGCAAGGCTGGATACTGGGACAAGTCTTTCCAACATCAACCATGGCCCTCATCTTCCCAGCTCAGCCATGAGGATATTCCCCATGCTGTAGCTTTTCCTCCTGGAAGGTTTTCATCACAGTATTTCCTATGGCCAGGATCATTCCCCTCCAACTTGTGCTGAGCGCATACTCAGGCACCTCCATCCTGAGATGATGCTGTTGGCCATAGTGCTCAAGATGATTCCAGTGGGGTCTACAAAGGTAGGACCCAGCTTGTGCTGAATGAAAGCCCATCTTCACTCTCCAGCACACGCATCCCTGTTTCTGCCTCCTGAGCCACTGGCAGGTGTGCACTCTCCGAGCTTGAGCTCACACCAGCGTAGAATGGTTTGGGTTGGAAGGGACCTTTAAAGGTCATAGAATCATAGAATCATTTAGGTTGGAAAAGACCCTTAAGATCATCGAGTCCAACCGTAAACCTAACACTGCCAAGCCCATGACTAAACCATGTACCTAAGCACCACATATACATGTCTTTTAAATACCTCCAGATATGGTGACTCAACCACTTCCCTGGGCAGCCTGTTCCAATGCTTGACAACCCTTTCCGTGAAAAAATTTTTCCTAATATCCAATTCAAACCTCCCCTGGCACAACTTAAGGCCATTTCCTCTTGTCCTATCACTGGTTACTTGGGAAAAGAGACCAACACCCACCTCGCTACAACCTCCTTTCAGGTAGTTGTAGAGAGTGATAAGGTCTCCTCAGCCTCCTTTTCTCCAGACTAAACAACCCCAGTTCCCTCAGCCGCTCCTTGTAAGACTTGTTCTCTAGACCCTACATCATCTAATCCAACCCCCCTGCACTATGCAGGGAGATCTTCAACTAGATCAGGTTGCTCAGAGCCCCATCCAACCTGATCTTGAATTTTCCCAGGGTTAGGGCATACCCAGACCCTTTTCCAAACCAATGGTAGCCACGTTACCTGAGCACACCACACCAGCATCTTCCCCATGGTCGCAGTTGTGTGTCCCCCATGGCCTGGCCAGGCACTCCGAGAGGGTGTCCTCCCTCCCCGTGCAGTTCACGTCATCCAGCCAGATGGCATTGTGCCCTTGCCCAAACCGAGACGCACCAGGGGCCGAGACCGCCGTCCCACAGCCCAGCTGCCGGCACACAACCGTGGCATCCTCTTCATCCCAGCTGTCATCGCACACAGTCCCCCACTGATGCTCGTAGAGCACTTCAACTCTCCCAGCACAGAGGCTTGAGCCATTCACCAGCCGCAATGCCACAGGGTCTGAAATGGGACAAGGCAGACACCCTTTTTGGAGGTCTCCTTCCCACGTGTGCACTGCTCGTAGTGGCTAATGCACATCACCCATTTTTGCTCCTTTTATGCCATTGGCAACCTGGACCTTTCAGAAGGACATACTTGATCCTGCTGTTATACTGAACATCCCCAAACACTGAGGGATGTTGGATATTTAAAGCTAGGCTTTAATTAACATCAGCCAGAATAAGAAAACTGCTGAAATAGAGAAAATTCAGACATGCTTGCTGGAAAAGGGTAACAGCAGCGGAATTTGTAAAACTCTTCCCTTCCCGACCACTAGCGTCTTTGTGCGATGGGTCCCTTCTTCCTACCCTGCTCTCAATCCAGCAGCTTTTGGTAGTTTTCTGGATTGTAACGAACTCTACATCTCACCTTCTAGGTCCCTAAGTAAAGCCTCTTTCTCCCCATCCCCTTGAAGGCTTGGTCATGCGTCTTTCATTGCTTTGCTCAGATTCTTGTGCTCAGCATTTCTCAGGTTGCTCGGGTCCTCCACACCCCCGGGGTTTCATCAGCAAGACCAGTCACCGAACAAGGTGGACAGACCTCTGCCGAAGAGTGACCTCAGCTCTTCCGTGGGGTTTGGTGCTACTGCTACTGCTCAGAGGAGATCATGTCACCAGCAAAGTCACCCTCCCCCTTTCCAGCCACACAGCCCAACAATCTCCTGAATAATGCCATTTGAGAAAAAAAAAAATTACCTGAGCACACAACACCAGCATCTTCCCCATGGTGGCAATTAATGGGTTCCCCCATCCTGGACCTGCATTCAGAAAGGGTAGCTTCTGCCCCTGTGCACTCAACATCACCCAGCCAGATATGGTTGGACCCTGGCCCAAACTGAGCCAAGCCTGGAGCTGACACAGCCGCCCCGCAGCCCATCTGCCGGCACACCACCTCAGCATCGCTCAGGTCCCAGCCGTTGTCACACACCGTCCCCCACTGCTGGTTATGAAGCACCTCGATCCTCCCGGAGCAGCGGCTGGAGCCGTTCACCAGCCGGAGCTGAGCTGGTCCTGGAATTACGAAAGACGTGTGGAGGTCAAACGCATACATGTTTCTTGCCCATGCGCTGGAAGATGGGTCCTCAAATGGTGGCCACGTGCAAGGTGATGTGGAGACTGTCACTGGCATAGACACAGACATCTGATCCCATTTTAGGTGCCCTCAGGCATCCAAGAAACCCAGGAGGACGGGGCAGCTGTGACACAGGGCTGAATGGGAGACCCACCCCCATCTGGAGTGGTGGCAGGAGGCCAGCACATTGCAAGTGGCAGTAGATGCTGGTGTCCTGGCAGTCCAAGCAGATAAAATGGACCCAAGGTAGAGAGGAGGTTCAATGGACTTTACAGTACAGTGACAATGCATGTCATGTTAGCACCATGCATGTATGAAAAAGGAAAGGATGCTCATAGCAGAAGAGTTGAGGGACCAGTTAAGGGGTTATAGGGGAGAGCAAGGCGGTGGTTGGGGACTGACACTCGTTCTCCTGGCAGAAAGTCCTCACGGTGGCCAAGGGGGGCTGTTGCTCTCAGACAACCTGAAATTGGTTCCTATACAGAGGCTTAACGTGAGCAGAACAGAGGTGTTTCTCCACTGAGTTATCCATGCACCAACATTGCTCTTCCCAGAGCTGCACCACAATGGAGTATGAGGTGGCTTACCCAGGCACACCACGCTGGCATCTTCTTGGTGGTTGCAGTTACTCTCTCCCCATGGTCTGGCCCTGCACTCGGAGAGGGCAGCCTCAGTACCAGTGCAGTTCACATCGTCCAGCCAGATGGGTTCGTGCCCCATCCCAAATTGAGCTCTGGGTGGAGCGGCTATGGCCGTTCCACAGCCCAGCTGCCGGCACACCACTTCTGCATCGTCCAGGTCCCAGCTGTCGTCGCACACACTTCCCCATCGCTGGTTGTGCAGCACCTCAACTCTCCCAGAGCAGTGATTTGAGCCGTTCACCAGCCGGACCTCAGTAGGGTCTGAAATGGAAAGATAGAGCAGTGTCACCTTGTGGTGGTGGACCTAGTGATGTAGAAAGCAAGTGTTGGATTTGAGATGAAAGATGTCCCCACATGTCCAGCATTTGTCTTGACTCAGAGTTAGAGATTTGAGGATTCCCATGTGGAAAGAATATCATCAGAGATAAGCAAGGAAAACTGGTCCCGGAGCTCCTGCAGTGGTGGTACCCAGGAGCTCATCAGCAGAGGAACAGCAGCTACCTGAGCACACCACACCAGCATCTTCTCCGTGGTGGCACTTGTGGACTCCTTTCGGCTTGGCCCCGCATTCGGAGAGGGCGGACTCAGTCCCTGTGCAGTTCACCTCATCCAGCCAGATGGGATTACGTCCGCGGCCAAAGTGAGCTGAGCCTGGGGCTGCGACCGCCACCCCGCAGCCCAGCTGCCAGCATACCACCTCAGCATCATGCAGGTCCCAGCCATCGTCACATACCGTCCCCCACTGCTGCTGATGAAGCACCTCAACCCTCCCGGCGCAGCGGTGTGGACCGTCCACCAACCGAAGCGCCATCGGGTCTGGAACAAAAAAGGATACCAACAACCCTTTAGGAAGGTCTGGTGGAGATGGTCCTGGGCATGGGATCTCATGCAGGACTGTGGCCCCCTCTACTTTCGGCTCCCTGACTTGACACCTTCATGAAACAGGGATTCCTATGGGACCCAGCATGGCCATTCACACCATGGAGATGCTCAGTGGTTGTCCACTTGGGCTGAAAATGAGCCAGGGAACATGGGAGAAGCAGCAGTGATGGGATCCCCCTTGCATCCCTTACCCTTATTACCATTAGTATCATTAGTATCAAGGGAATTACCATTCCCTTGCCCTCTGGAGGAAAGGGAGCTATGGCTCAGTGCTGGCACAGCTCTTCCTACGAACACACGGGAGGAATGCGGTGTGGGGGTTCACCTGAGCACACCACGCTGGTGTCTTCCCCATGGTGGCAGCTGTGGATGCCCCACTCCTGGGCTCTGCACTCGGTAAGGGCAGTCTCCGTCCCCTGGCAGCTGACTGTCTCCAGCCAGATGGGGTCATAGCCCCTGCCAAACCTGGCCCAGCCTGGGGCAGAGATTGGAGCGCCGCAGCCCAGCTGACGGCACACCACTTTGGCATCCTCCATGTCCCAGCCGTTGTCACACACGGAACCCCACTGCTGGTTGTGAAGCACCTCAAGGCGCCCAGCACAGCGATTCGGGCCATTCACCAGCCGTAGCTCCGTGGGGTCTAAAGGGAGAATGAGACAAATGAATAAATGGGGGCATAGTGCACCTCAGTCCTCTGAAGTAGATGCCCTGCTAGTGTTGGCAACAACATGCAACTGTACAAGGTATGAGTGCATAATCGTGCTTCCCCCATCCACATCAGCATCTTCAGTTGGAAGCAACAGAAAGACCTGGTTGTATTTAGGAGAAGGTAAAAACACTGGGATGCCTCACAGGGAGCATTTCCCTTGGGCAATGCCAAGAAGACTCTCAGACATCCATGTCCAAACCATGAGCGTGCTCTGGAGGTTTGCTAGGGTGACTACATCTCCCTCGGAGAACACATCTAACAAGGAAAGACTTTAAAAACCTGCATTTATTTACTCTAGCCAAATGAAGGCTGGACTGGCTTGGCTCCATCAAGGAGGAGAGTCTTTCCATGCTGCTTCTCTGTTTGCTCTGCTTTACTGCAGCTCCTTGCAAATACTCCCTGAAGTCACCCAGGTTTTGTCTTCTGGTGAGACAGGGCTGGCATCCCATTGCAAGCTGGTGGGATGGGGGGGGATGTCTTTCCATCTTGGACTGCCTCTAGAGATCCAGAAGAAACTTGGGACATAGAGATGGAGAAGCCTGCAGCCATTCATGGCAAGCATCAATGGCCAAATGCCTCCTCTGACCACAGGCACTTCAACATCCAGAGCAGGTGTGCATGATAGATGTGGAAAACCACTCGAGAACCAAAATTTTCAGGTGTCAGATAGAGGATTACCACAAACGGATAGGAGTGCATCCAGATAGTCCATTGATATGATGCCTACAGAAGCAGAGCTACCTCACCTCCCAAGCATTTTTGATTGTTGCTTGCAATGGCATTATACCCAAAGGAAAACAACGTGTGCAGAGAGGGAAGCAAACTGAAATTAGATGCAAGCGTACCCACAGAAAAACTTCTCCCTGAAGCCAAGGCCTGGACCAGGCTTACCTGAGCACATGACACCCGCATCTTCACCATGATTGCAATTATGGGCTCCCCAGGGCTTGAAGCTACATTCAGTGATGGCACCTTCCATCCCTGTGCAGTTCACTTCATCCAGCCAGATGGGACCATGTCCTTGCCCAAACGGAGCCCTGCCAGGGGCTGACACGGCCAGCCCACAGCCCAGCTGCCGGCAGACCACCTCAGCATCACTCAGGTCCCAGCTGTCATCGCACACCGTCCCCCACTGCTGGTTGTGGTGGACCTCGACTCGCCCTGAGCAGCGGCTGGAGCCATTCACCAGTCGGACCTGAGTTGGTTCTGAAAAGAGACAAGTACCAAAACCATCTGGATGTCCCAGGGGAGGTGACAGGGCTGGAGCTGCCTGGTCCTTCAGTCATTCCAGAACCTCACAGCTGGAGGGTGAGGAGGTCGCCCACCCAAAATGAGAAGAGCAGGCTCCCCTCGGGTGCTCACCACCTCCCCAAACTCATCACCCTCCCTGGCAGGTGGCATCTGGATGAACGTCCCCTCTGAAGCTCCCTCTTCCCTTCCCCAGCACACACCCGCCCATCAGGGCATTCTTCCTGCCTCCATTGGCAGGGCTGCAATGAAGACTTCTACATCCAGGACCATTTCAAAGGTCTTCTGCTCTTTTCTCTACCCCTCCCTCACAAAAAAAAAGAGACTATGATTGCCTGAGTACCAGCCCTGATGGGGCAGGAGTCAAGAGTTACCTGTGCATTCAACGCCAGCATCCTCTCCATGGTTGCAGTTATGGCTTCCCCAGGACCTGGCCTGGCACAGAGAAAGGGCAGCCTCCATCCCAGCACAGGTCACTTCGTCCAGCCAGATGGGCCCTGACCCCTGCCCGAAGGCAGCCCCGAACAGAGCTGACAGTGCTTGGCCGCAGCCCACCTCCCTGCACACCACTTCAGAGTCCATCAGGCTCCAGTTGTCGTCGCACACAGTGCCCCATTCGCCATCATGGAGGACTTCAATTCTGCCGGAGCAGAAACTTGAGCCATTCACCAGCCTGGTATGGGTCGAACCTGGAACGGGTGCCCCTGCAAACACCCCCAGGAGCAAATGGTCAGAGACTTTGCTGGGCATGCCATTGCCAGCAATGCTTAGGAGCAGGGTCTCCTGCCCAGCAAGCCTGGATGGCATCCAACAGGCTGTGCCCATGAAGAGATTCATCCCTGTGAAGCCAGGAGGTGACTGGACTGAGAAATGGCCAGGGAGCTGCAGCCTCGATGCCAGGAGATGTGGAGAGCTTTGGAAGGTGAGAACAGCATTTGGAAATTGCCTGGAGCAATGGTGCGAAGAGGCTAATTCTTCACAAAATTAAGTAGGGAGGGAGTAATTCTGCCTACCTGTAGGGGACAGATCAAGCTCAAAATTAAGGGTCCTACCTGCCAGTGGCCATAGGTATGTGTCTGTCTGTGAGATGGGTGCCTACACTCACTGTACAATCAGAGGACACCCAGTCAATAGCAAGGGGCAACTAGTCAACAAGAAGTGGCTACCAGTCAACAACATGGGGCAACCAGTCAACAGCAAGAGGCAACCAGTCAACAAGGATTGGCTACCAGTCAACAAGAAGGGACGACCAGTCAACAGCAAGGGACAACCAGTCAACAAGAAATGACCAGTCAATAGCAAGGGGCAAGACGGCTGTCCTGCCTGCTGTTTAACCCTTTGGTCGTCCACAGGGGCTGATGCAAGCCATGGTGAATGCGTGTTCCTCACCCGAGCACACGACGCTGGCATCTTCCCCGTGCCCACAGTTGTGGGCTCCCCAGGGCCGTGCCCGGCACTCGGAAAGGGCAGCCTCCGTCCCGGTACAGCGTACGTTGTCCAGCCAGATGGGGTCTGCTCCTCGCCCGTAGCGAGCCCCGCCAATGGCCGACAGCGCTGTCCCGCAGCCCAGCTGCCGGCAGACCACGCGGGCTCCATTGAGGTCCCAGTGATCGTCGCACACCGTCCCCCAGGTGCCATTGTAAAACACCTCCAGTCGGCCCGTGCAGGAGTCAGGGCCATTCACCAGCCTTATGTTGGCAGGACCTGATGCTGGTGATGATGGAGAGCAAAGGGAAGATGTTAATGGGAAATCATGCAAAAGAAGAGGCTAGGCAGCAGCTGGGAAAGCATCTTGACACTTGTTGGCCAAAAGGAATGGGGAAGAACCAGCAAGAGAGAGAGAAAGACATGAACAATTATAATTTTATTATAATTATTTTCAGGGGGACACATGGCAGCTGGCCCTTGAGCAAACTCCAGGCTTTTCCAGCTGAGAATACAGTCCCTCAAAACAAGGAAGGCCAAAATACGTTAAGATGTTTTGCTAGTTGCTTTTTAAGTGCACTGCTAATTGCTTTTTAAGTGCTTGACTCTGCACAGGTTGCAGGATGAACTCCCTAAGCACACCACCAGCACAGGTAACTGAGTTGCAGGCTCTTTGTGGGAGTGATTTTGAGCAAGACTCTGCAGCCAGACCACAAGGTGCCAAGGACCCTGCACCCATGGCTCTAACCTGGCTTTGCTGAATGAACAGCCTTGACGCCAGGGTAAGGAATGGAGCCAAGCAAAGGGCTCCCTTATCTTCTGCAAGCACCCATCCTGCTTCCTCAGACCAGCCTGACCGAAGCACATCAACACTGTGATATTTCCTTCCCCATCACAGGGCAGGTAAATCCCATTCCTCCTTGGTTTTTGGCCATTCAAGTTTCATAGCCCATCGTCAGCGCTACTGAAATGGCAGCAACATGCTCACTGCACTTGGTTTCTACACCTTTCCCACCTTTCACTGCTTATTCCTAATGTGCTGTGCAACTCTACCGCCATAAAAATTTCTCCCCTCTTCGTGGCATGCACCTTCTAGAAGATACTGGCAATTCTGAGGGAGCCTCAAGCCTTCTGCAGCCATTAGCTGGAAGACAGTGGCCCGTTGCAGCTGTGCTTGGCAGGTCTGCATCTACCCTACTTGCAGAACCACCCATGGAACCATGGGCGTTGCTCTATATGCATACCTTATGAAGCCATGAAACCATGGGTGTTGCTCTAAGCATACACCTTAAGAAACCATGAAACCATGGGTGTTGGTCTACATGGGCACCTTAACCATGAAACCATGGGTGTTGGTCTACACATGCACCTTAACCATGAAACCACGGGTGTTGGTCTAAGCATGCACCTTACAAATTTGCAGCAACCACACTCAAGCCTCCCAGAAAAGAAGAGAAGCGGCAGCACTCTGGCATGCCACATCCCGAAATGCGGCATGCAACCAGCACCGGGGAGGGGGGAACGTGGAGGGAAATGCGAGAGCACTCACCACACAGCCCTGCTAGGATGAGGAGGATCTCTGCAGCCCCAAGCCCAGCATGGGTGGATAGTCTGTCGCCCATAGGGTGCCCAGCTGACAGCAAAGGACTTTTGGAGAAGCTGCTCCCAGCCTGGCAGAGGTGCAGGAAGAGGTAGGCTTGGCAGAGGTAGGCTTGGCAGAGGCTGAGATCAGGTCCACCATCACCAGCTGGAGAAGAAACACACCGATGACCTGATGAAGGCAGCTGGGAGAGGACGCTTTCCGCGCTGCTCCGTCCCCTGGCTCCCTGGTGGCTCTTGCATCACGTGGAGTCCAGTGGATGAAGGGGAACTGAATCTTCTGCTTTCAGCTTGATCCTTGGTGACCAGCGAGCACCCTCTGGCCGTAGCTGCTGTGGGTGACGTCCCATGGGTCCACTGTGCAACAGAACATCAGAAGGGGGACGTGGAGGGCTGGGGGAGTTGCAGGGCTTGGTTGTAGGGTCTTAGCTTCGCCCCAGCGAGTGTGTCTGCTCATACGCAATGCGGACTCCATAGCCAACGGACAGGAAAAGGGACGAGCATCTAATGGCTCATCACCTTAATGAGGAGCAGACTCAGGTCTGGCCCCACCAAGGGTGCTGAGACCAGCAGATCAGGCATAGGCACCAGCATGGCAACCCTTCAGGAGCATCTCAGAGGTTTGGGACAGGCAGCAGGTGCTCTTGGTGGGGAAGAAGAGCAGCCTCTTCCACTTTCAGCTACTATCTTGTTCAGATCTGAAGCAGGAATTTGGCCCAAACCTGCTGAGGCCGTCTGCAAAAGGTCCTTTTCTTCATCTCCACAGGCAAATGTGGGCAGTGAGGCTCCAGACATGCCCGTGGGACCACAACTGGCAGCAGGTCAGCCAGTTATTAGTTGCCAAGCAGAGGACACCAGACACCACATCTTCCTGCCTAGCTCTCATTCTCATTTCTTGCTTGGCTTAAGCTGCCATCTTCCTCATGGTTCTTCCCTCCTCTTCAGTTCACCCAGCTCTGGGATGGGGTCTCCATGGTTGACCCAAGGACTTCAACTGAGTCTCATCAGTCAAAAATGGCTGGGGCAGACTTGGGGTTGCTTTTAGGATTCAACCTCAGGAACAAACCTTGGCTTCACCACAACAAAGCTCTAAGCTACGAATTCAGTTTCGGGCTTCATGGAAGGTGAGCTGGAGCCCACAGCCAGCTGATGGAGACTGGTGATGGCTGCTTGGTATCAACCACTCCCAGAAATGTTTGCCTCATGGCAAATATCTTGGGAGACCTTCATATGGAGGGTGGAAGGCAAAGCAAGCTCCTTCTCCCAATTATTTTTTTTCCCCTGGTTGTTTAAATAAAATAAAATAAGATTGAATAAGGTAGAAATGGCCACCAAAGTATGAAGAAATGAAGCTGTAACTTGCTGTACCCACTTTGCCTGGGTTTCAAACCACTTCCCGCACTGCCCCTCCGCACGGGGTACCGATTTCAGGTGAGCATCCTCTTGCAAACATTGGACCAAGAGTAGTAGCCACTGTGGGATGCAAGGAATGCCTCGTGGGGAAGGTAAAGGGCTTGTCTGTTGCTCGGAGAAGCCTCCTGCTCCAGGGAAGGTGGCACTGGGAGTCATGGAGGAGCAGGGATAAGAGCAAGCATTTGAGATGGCCCACTGAATCAGCTGGTGCAGCCAATGCCCCATGTGTACATGGGCAGGGAAACGTGTTGGAGCATTTCCAGCATCATCTCCAGCAACATCTCCAACGTCATCTCCAGCATCGCAGGTGGGGCAGGTGTTTCGCATCCTACACAAGGTCCCCAAGGGTGCAGAGGGTGCGGATGGAGATGGCTGGAGGATAGGGACACCTGGCATGCTCCACATGTGTAGGGAAGGTGGGCAGAAGCATGTTCTGATCCTGAGGTCTAGCCAGGTGAAGGACATTGCTGTCTACCTGGGTTCCTCCTCTGCTGGGATGAGATCCACGCTGCTGGAAAGAAGCAGGAGGAGATCCAGGCTGCCGGGAAGAGGAGGAGGAGACTGAGGCTGCTGGGGGAGCTTTTCAGGGATCTATAGGGCACAGCTGGGGACACCATGGGCTACAGGGCAGTGCTGGGGGGCTTTTCAGGAATCTATAGGGCACAGTTGGGGATACTTGCCGCTACCAAAGCCAGGGGGTGCATAAGAATGGACAACATAAGAACAGACAATATAAGGACAGACAATATAAGGACTATATTAGGATGGACAATATAAGAACAGAGAAGATGCATGCGGCCGTGCAGGGACAGGAGACATGGGGCAGGGAAGGGGGAGCACAGGGGGAGATGTGGGGCAGGGAGAGGTGCAGGAGAAAAGGGGGTGGATGTGGGGCAGGGAGGGGGTGCAGGAACAAAGAGTGAGATGTGGGGTAGTGAGAGGGTGCAGCAAAGGGCAAGATGTGGGGCAGGCAGGCGTGGGGCAGCCCCCCTGTACTGGTGGCCCAGGCCAGCACCCGCAAGAGGGTCCCCTGCCCCATGCCCAGCTCCAGCCCCCCGGCGGACTATGGGGCACCCCAGGCACAGGTACACATGGGCCACCAGGTCCCCAGAGACATGCTGACCCCCCTCAACTGCCCCCCCATCACCCACCTGCCCCTGGGTGGGGACATGACATGTTGGTGGCTCCAGGGTGGTGATGTCGGGGGCTGGGGGCTGTGAGCAAGAGGGGGCAACAACGGGGCGGGGGGAAGGGGAGGATGGGAGGGACCGTAAGCAGGGGGCAATAAGGGGGGGTATAAGGGGGAGGCAGTAAGGGGACCTCTACCTTCTTTCTTATGGCAACCCTGCCCAAGCAACAAGCCTCCCCCAAGGGACATGGGGGGACAGTCCCCAAGCTGGGGGGGCGGGGGGACAGCAGGGACACCCCAACCACCCTCACCAGGGTGGCTGCTGTCCCCCTCCAGGGGCTCCTTGGGGGGGGGAGGGTGCCTCTCCTGTCCTGCACCCGTCACTGTGTCCTCGGTGTCATGGCCTGGGGAGGGGGTGGCCTGCAGGAGAGGGGACATCACTGGGGGGGGCTGGGAGGGACAGGGGGACTGGGGACAAGGGAGATAGGGTGACAGGGGTCCTGGGATCTTGCCTGTTCCCGTCCCCACCCCATATCCCAATGGCACTGGGTCCTCTGGGAGGTCCCAGGGGTGTCCTGGGGGACCCCCAACCCCTCCAATCACTCCCAGCCCCCCAGTTCCCCCCAACCCCCCTGCCCCCCCATAGTGCTCCAGTTGTCTCAACCCCCTCTGAACCCCCCCAAATTCAACCAACCCCTTTCTCCCAGCTCCCCCAAGCCTCCCAACCCCCCCAGCTCCCCCTAAGACCCTGCCCCTCCGTTCCCCCAACCTCCCTGAGCCTCCCTAACCCCCCAGCCCCTGACCCCCCGAGCCCCCCAAATCCCCATCAGACCCCCAACGTCCTGACCCCCCAGTTCCCCCAATCTCTCTGAGCCCCCCCAACCGCTCTGAGCCCCCCAAATCCCCATCAGCCCCCTCAGCCTCCTGCCCCCCCTCCCGAGCCCACGCCCCCCCTAACCCCTCCCGGCTCCCTGAACTCCCCAGGCTCCGACCCCCCCCCCGCACCCCCCAACCTCCCTGAGTCGCCCAAACCGTCCAACCTACCCCGACCCCCAACCCGCCGAGCCCCCCAAATCCCCTGAGTCCCCTGGGGGCGGGGGAAGGAGACACGCGGCCCGCCGGTCACCCGGCCCCCTATCGCGGTGACCCGCCGGGTACCCGGATCCGTTATAGCAGGGACACGCTGTGCGCCCCTCACCTCCCTCCCTAACCGCTCCAAGATGGCGGCGCCGCGGACTCCATTTCCCAGGAGCACCCGCGCGGACCCGGCCCGGCCACCGGGTGCGCGCGGCGCGGCGGGGGCGTGGCTCCGCGCGCGGCGCGGCCCAGTCGTTGCGCGGCGGCGGGGGCGGGCGGGCGTGCGGCGGAGGGCGGCCGGAGCGGGCCCTGCCCTGCCCTGCCCTGCCCTGCCCCGCCGCGGCGGCGCTTCCCCGCGCCCTTCCCGGCAGGTGAGCGGGCACCGGGGGGGCGGCGGCGGCGGCGGCGGGGCCGGGGCCGGGGCGGCGGCGGCGGCGCCTGCGCGGGGCGGGCGGCGAGGGCGGGGCCTGCAGGGGTTTGCGGGGAGGCGGGGGCAGGACCTGGAGGCGCGGCGGGGGCGGGGCGTGAGGGCAAGCACAGGCCGGCTGGGGCGGGGCCTGAAGGAGAGCGCGGGCCGGCGGGGGCGTGGCCTGAGCGGGCTTGAGAGGCGGCGGGGGCGGGGCCTGCAGAGAAAAGCGGGCCGGGCCGGGGGCGTGGTCTGGAGGGCCTTGAGGCCCGGCGGGGGCGGGGCCTGAAAGGATTTCAGGTACGGCGGGGGCGTGGCCTTGAAGGGAAAGTTGGCCGACGGGGGCGTGGCCTGGAGGGGGATCACGGCTCGGCGGGGGCGGGGCTTGAAGGGGAACGCCGCAGGTGGGGGCGGGCCTTCCGCGGGGTGGCCCCGCCCCCGCATGCCGGGCCACGCCCCCGCAGCGCTGCCAACGCGCCGGGGTCGACTCCTCCCTAACTGGTGAGGCCACGCCCCCGCGCGGAGGCCACGCCCGCTCCTCTCCTGCGCTCGCACCCTGCCCAGCCCCCCCTCTGTCCCCCAGGGCTGTCAGCATGGCGGGAGCGACGCCAGCAGCAGGGCCGGCCGGCTCCCGGGCCGGGGGTCTGGGCACGGCCGACCAGCCCTACGCCTGCCGGGAGTGCGGGAAGGCCTTCAGGTGGTCATCCCGCCTGGCCCACCACCAACGCAGCCACACGGGTGAGCGGCCCTACAAGTGCCCCGAGTGCCCCAAGGCCTTCAAGGGCTCCTCCGCCCTCCTCTACCACCAGCGAGGCCACACGGGCGAGCGGCCCTACGCCTGCCCCCAGTGTGGCAAGGCCTTCAAGCGCTCCTCCCTGCTGCAGACCCACCAGCGGGTTCACACGGGGCTGCGGGCTTTCGAGTGCGCCCAGTGCGGCCTCACCTTCAAGTGGGCATCCCACTACCAGTACCACCTCCGGCAGCACACCGGCGAGCGGCCCTACCGCTGTCCCGCTTGCCCCAAGGCCTTCAAGAACTCTTCCAGCCTCCGCCGTCACCGTCACACCCACACCGGCGAGCGGCCCCACGCCTGCCCCGTCTGCGGTAAAGCCTTTGCCCAAGCCACCAACCTCCGGCAACACCAGCGGGTCCACACTGGTGAGCGGCCCTACGCCTGCCCCCAGTGCGGCAAGACCTTCACCCACTCCTCCAACCTCCTCCTTCACCGCCGCACCCACGCTGGCTCCCGGCCCCATGAGTGCCCAACCTGCGCCAAGGCCTTCGTCTCTGACGCCTGCCTGCAGAAACACCTCCAGAGCCACGCCGGCCACACTGCCATGCCTCCGCTCCTCCCAGCACCCACCGCGGCCCCGGAGACACTCTGGAGGTGCTCTGCCTGCCCGCTGAGCTTCACCAGTGAGGAGGAGCTGCTGGGCCACCAAGGCAGCCACTCGGTGACAGCGGTGACCCCCTCGGCTGCCCCCCACCGCTGCCCCACCTGTGGCAAGACCTTCAAGAACAGCTCGGGGCTGGCCCGGCACCGGCATGGCCACGCTGCCGAGCGGCCCTTCAAGTGCGCTGTCTGCCCCAAGACCTTCACCCAGTTGGCCGGGCTGTTGGGCCACCAACGCAGCCACCCTGCCGCTGTCCCACCACGTCCCCCCCCCGAGGCTCCTCACCCCCCGGCGGCACCCCAGCCCGCCCCGGAGCGCCCTTACCAATGCACTGAGTGTGGCAAAGCCTTCAAGGGCTCCTCGGGGCTGCGTTACCACATGCGGGACCACACGGGCGAGCGGCCCTACGCCTGCCGCGAGTGCGGCAAGGCCTTCAAGCGTTCCTCCCTCCTCCAGATCCACCAGCGGGTTCACACGGGGCTGCGGGCTTTTGAGTGCGCCCAGTGTGGTCTCACCTTCAAGTGGGCATCCCACTACCAGTATCACCTTCGGCAACACACTGGCGAGCGGCCCTACCGCTGTCCTGACTGCCCCAAAGCCTTCAAGAACACCTCCTGCCTCCGCCGCCATCGCCAGCTCCACACGGGCGAGCGGCCCCACGCCTGCCCTGTCTGCGGCAAAGCCTTTGCCCAAACCTCCAACCTCCGGCAACACCAGCGGGTCCACACCGGCGAGCGGCCCTACGCCTGCCCCCAGTGTGGCAAGACCTTCACCCACTCCTCCAACCTCCAGCTCCACCGCCGCACCCACTCCGCCGCCCGCCCCTACCGCTGCCCACTCTGCCCCAAGGCCTTTGTCATGGCCTCCTACCTCCAG
Source organism: Mycteria americana (assembly GCF_035582795.1). Taxonomy (NCBI): domain Eukaryota; kingdom Metazoa; phylum Chordata; class Aves; order Ciconiiformes; family Ciconiidae; genus Mycteria; species Mycteria americana. Next base: position 1,556,403 of record NC_134391.1, on the reverse strand, counting down.
CGTCACCTCCGCACCCATGCCCCCGGGCCCCGCGGGACCCCCCGACGCCCCCCTCCGCCCCCCCCCGAACCCCAGACCTTCCTCCTGGTGCAGACGCCCCAGGGCCTGCAGCTCATCCCCAGCCCCCCGGCACCTCCGCGGAAGCTTCTCCTGCTGCCCAGCCCCCCGGCCGAGCCCCCTGCCTTCACCCTCCTGCCTGCTGAGGGTCCCCCGCCCCGGGCAGGGAAGGGTCCCCGGGCATCGGGACCCCCCACCGCTGGGCAGAGCATCCTGTTGGTACCTGGCACAGGGCAGGCGCTGCCCGGCGTCCAGCTCCAGGCAGTGGCGGGGGCCCCGGCAGGGGCCAGCGTCATCGTCCTGAGGGGTGGCGTCAGCAGCGTCCTCCCCTCACGGGGGCCGCAGCCCCCTGAGGTCACCGGCGTCCAGCTGCAGGCAGCCGAGGTGACCAACGTCCAGCTCCAAGCCCTACCACAACCCTTGGAGGTCACCAATATCCAGCTCCAAGCTGCCGAGGTGACAAATGTCCAGCTCCAAGCCACGGAGGTGACAAGTGTCCAGCTCCAAGCCCTGCCGCAGCCCTTGGATGTCACCAACATCCAGCTCCAAGCTGCCGAGGTGACAAATGTCCAGCTCCAAGCCCTGCCACAGCCCTCCAAGGTGACCAACATCCAGCTCCAGGCCAGTGAGGTGACCAATGTCCAGCTCCAAGCCCTGCCACAGCCCTTGGACGTCACCAACATCCAGCTCCAAGCTGCCGAAGTGACAAATGTCCAGCTGCAAGCCCTGCCGCAGCCCTTGGATGTCACCAACATCCAGCTCCAAGGCAGTGAGGTGACAAATGTCCAGCTGCAAGCCCTGCCACAGCCCTCCAAGGTGGCCAACATCCAGCTCCGTGCTCTGCCACAACCCTCAGATGTCACCAACATCCAGCTCCAAGCTCTGCCACAACCCTCGGACGTCACCAACATCCAACTGCAGGCCGCAGAGGTGACAAATGTCCGGCTGCAAGCCCTGCCACAACCCTTGGATGTCACCAACATCCAGCTCCGAGCCCTGCCACAACCCTCAGAGGTCACCAACATCCAGCTGCAGGCCACTGAGGTGACAAATGTCCAGCTCCAAGCCCTGCCACAACCTTCCAAGGTGACCAACATCCAGCTCCAAGCCCTACCACAACCCTTGGATGTCACCAACATCCAGCTGCAGGCCACTGAGGTGACAAATGTTCAGCTCCAAGCCCTTCCACAACCCTCGGACGTCACCAACATCCAGCTGCAGGCCACCGAGGTGACAAATGTCCAGCTCCAAGCCCTGCCACAGCCCTCTGAGATCACCAACATCCAGCTCCAAGCCCTGCCGCAGCCCTCAGAGGTGCCCAGCGTCCATCTCCAGGCCACGGAGGTGACCGATGTCCATCTCCAGGCCACAGAGGTACCCGACGTCCAGCTGCAGACCACAGAGGTGACAAATGTCCATCTCCAAACCACCAAGGTCCCCGACATCCATCTCCAAGCCACAGAGGTGTCCAACATCCATCTCCAAACCACTGAGGTCCCCAGTGTCCATCTCGAGCCCACAGAGGTGCCTGACATCCATCTCCAAGCCGCAGAGGTGCCCAGCATCCAGCTCCAGGCCACGGAGGTACCCAGCGTCCAGCTCCAGGCCATGGAGGTGCCCAGCATCCAGCTGCAGACCACGGAGGTGCCCGGTGTCCATCTTGAAACCACTGAGGTGCCCAACATCCATCTCCAAGCCACAGAGGTGTCCAGCGTCCATCTCCAGACCACTGAGGTGCCCAGTGTCCACCTGCAGGCCACCGAGGTGACCAACATCCATCAAACCACAGAGGTGACAAATGTCCATCTCCAGGCTGCAGAGGTGCCCAGTGTCCATCTCCAGACCACTGAGGTGCCCAATGTGCATCACCAAACCACTGAGGTGCCCAGTGTCCATCTCCAAGTCACGGAAGTGCCCAGCGTCCATCTCCAGACCACAGAGATGACCAGTGTCCATCTCCAAGACACTGAGGTGTCCAGTGTCCATCACCAAATGGTGGAGGTGCCCAACATCCATCTCAAGATCACAGAGGTGCCCAACATCCAACTGAAGACGATGGAGGTGACAAATGTTCATCTCCAAGCCACTGAGGTGCCCAGTTCCTGTCACCAAATGATGGAGGTGCCCAGTGTCCAACTCAAGACCATGGAGGTGCCTAACATGCATCTCAAGACCACAGAGGGGCCTAATGTCCAACTGAAGACCACAGAGGAGGTCTCCAACATCCAACTCAAGACCATGGAGGTGCCCAGTGTCCAACTCAAGACCATGAAGGAAGTGCCCAACATCCAACTCAAGACCATGGAGGTACCCAACGTCCAACTCAAGACCGTGGAGGTGTCCAGTGTCCAACTCAAGACCATTGAGATGCCTGACATCCAACTCAAGACCATGGAGGTGCCCAGCGTCCAACTTGAGCCCACAGAGGTGGCAAATGTCCATCTCCAGGCCGCAGAGGTGCCCAATGTCCAGCCACAGCCCCCTGAGGTGCTCGTGGCGGGGGGGGAGCCGTCCCCCTCCCCGTCCCCACGGCTGGCAGTGGTGGGGGCAACCGGGGGGCTGCCCCCCTTATTGCTGCTGCGGGGGGCGGCGGGGGGACCTGCCCGCTTCTGCTTGAAGGCGCTGGCCCAGCTGCCGCCCCCCGGCCCCCCCCGGATCCTCCTGGTCCGGGGTGAGCCGGTACCGGGGGGCAGTGGTGGGGGGCAGTCCCCCGCCCCGGCCCGGGGGGCGGCTGGGGGTGGCAGCAGTGGGGGGGGGACAGGGACGGGACCCCCCACCTCGGAGCTGCCCAATGTCCCACTGGTTCACACCTTCTGAGGAGGGGGTGGACCCCTTGGGACCCCCCAGAACCCCCCTGCAGAGCCGGAGCTGGGGGCGCTCAGCTCCGGGGTCCCACTGATCTTCGGGGAGGGGGGGGGAGAGGGGGCTGGACCCCCAGAACCCCCGGAACCCCCAGGATGCCCCAGGGCCCCCCAAGGGCACCCGGGACCTCCCCAGGATGCCCCACGGGACCCCCCCATGCCCCCCCCCCCAGCCACCCCTGCAGAGTCGGAGCTGGGGGGGGGGGTCACAGCCCCGGGTCCCGGGGGGCGGTGGGGGGGGCGGGCCCCCGGACGCCCGGGTCCGCCGTGGGCGTGGTCAATAAACGGTGCCCCCCCCCCATGCCCCGCGCGCCGTGCTGCTCTTCCTTCCCGGCGGGGGGGGGCGGGGTCACCAGGGGGAGGCTGGGCCGTCGCTAGGGGCGGGGACGGTCGCTAGGGGAGAGGCCGTCGCTAGGGGCGGGTGCGTCGCTAGGGGACGGTCCCTCGCTAGGGGCGGGGCGTCTCTAGGGGCGGGGCCGAGCTAGGGGAGAGGCTGTTGCTAGGGGTGGGGTTGCGGCCCGGCGTGGCGAGGGGGCGGGGCCACGGGGGGTCCCTGCGCGGTGCAGCGTGGCCGGGGCGGGTCCATGGGCGCGGTGGGGGAGGTGCGGAGGGGACCTTGAGGGAGCATTGGGGGGGGGGGGGGTTCCAGTGCGGGGGGGGGGGGGGAGGAGGGAAGTAGAGGGGTTACTGGGAAGCTGGGGGGGTTACTGGGAGCACTGGGGAGGTGGGATTGGGAGGGAAGGGGAGCACTGGGAGGGGGGAGTGGGAACAGGGCTCTGGGGGTTATTGGGGGGCACAGGGCTCCGGGGGGGGCGGCACTGGGATCTTGGGGGGCTCTGAAGGCACTGAAGGGCACAGGGTTCCGGTGGGGGGGCGCTCTGAAGGACAGTGGGGGGCAATGGGGGACACAGGGGTACCCCCAACCCTTCACCCAGGGGAGCCCCCCAAACACTGCTCCACTGCCCCCCCCCCATGCTCCCAGCCCCCCCCCCCCCCCGCATCAAGCCTAGTGGGCCTGTGATCCCCCCAGTACAGCACAGCTGACCCCCAGTATGGCCCCACTGACTCCCAGTGTGTGCGTGCCTGTGTGTGTGCACACGTGTGTGCACGTGCAGGTGTGTGCAGGTGTGTGCATTTGAATGTGTGTGTGCACATGTGCACACATATGCATGTCTATGCATGTGTTCCTGCGTGCGTATGTGTGTGCACAAGTGTGTACGTGTGTGCATCAGTGTGTATGCATGTGTGCATGTGCACACGTGTGTGTGTGCAAGTGTGTGCATGTGTATGTGTGCATGTGTGTGTGCGCCTGCACATGTGTGTGCATGCGTGCACAGTTGTACATCTGTGCGCGCATGTGTGCACGTGTGTGCAAGCGCGCATATGTGTGTGTGCACATGACTGCATGTGTGTGCACCTCTGTGCATGTGTGCATTAACGTGTGTGCAAGTGTACGTGTGTGTGCAAATGAGCGTGCACATACGTGTGCCCATCTCTGTGCATGTGTGAGTGTGCAACAGCTGTGTGTGCCCTGTGCCCGTGTGCTGCTGTTGCAGGAGGCCCTGTGCCCACGTGTGTCGGTGGGAGGCCACGTGCTCATGCGTGTCAGGATGGCGGGAGGCCACGTGCCCACGCGTGTCAGTGGGAGGCCACGTGCTCATGCGTGTCGGGGCGGCGGGAGGCCACGTGCATACGCGTGGGAGCCGCACGTGTGTCCCCTGGGCGCTGCATGCTCTGGCGTTAACCCCCACCTGCCCTGGCCCAAGCCCCCTGGGTTGGGGGGGACACAACAAGGGGGACACCCTGGTCCCCTCTGTTCCCCAGCCTGGGGTGTCCCAGGGCCCCTCCTGCCCCCCAGCCCAGCCCCCCGGCCCCTGGACGGCCAGCTGGACAGACGGACGGACGGACTGAGTCATCCTTGGCCCAGCAGCCCCGTCTCGTCCTCCCCGCCCGCCGGCCGTCCCCATCGCCACCACCGCCCGCCATGGCCCTCGCCCTCCTGCTCCTGGGTGAGCCCGGCGGCACCGCCTGCGCTGCACGAGCACTGGCACTGCATGAGCACTGGCACTGCACTGGCACTGCGCTGCACGGGGCTGGTGTGCGTGTGGCACGGGTATGGTGTGGGTGCTGGGAGGGGGGTTGAATACAGCACCGGGCACTGCACAGGCACTGGCACTGCACTGGCACTGGCACTGGCACTGCATGGGCACTGCACAGGGTTGGGGGGTGTGTGTGGCACGGGTATGGTGCGGGTGCTGGGAGGGGGGTTGAATGCAGCACTGGTCACTGCACAGGCACTGGCACTGCACTGGCGCAGGCACTGCATGGGCACTGCACAGGTTTGGTGTGCATATGGCACAGCTATAGCATGGGTATGGTGTGGGTGCTGGGAGGGGAGGTTGAATACGGCACTGGGCACTGCACTGGCACTGCACTGTATGGGCACAGTGCTGGACATGGCACTAGCACTGCATGGGCACTGCAGTGGGCACTGCACGGGAGGGTGTGGGCACTGTCCTGGGCACGCCACGGGACCGGGCGCGCTGCACTGGGTGCTGGAAGGGCACTGCTGGCGGGGGGGCACTGCAAAGGGGCTGGACACTGCAGGGACACTGCAGGGGGCACATGGCACGGCACTGGGCACTGCAGGGGGTACTGGGCACTGCATGGGGCGCTGCACCCAGTTAGGGCTGTGGGACACTGTGGAGGGGGGGGCAGGCTCTGGGCACCATGGGTGGTGCTGGGCACTGGGAAGGGCGTTGGGTGCTGTGGGTTGTGCTGGGCACCGGGCAGGGTGTGGGACACTGGGCACTGGGAAGGGCACTGGGTGCTGTGGGTTGTGCTGGGCACCGGGCAGGGTGTGGGACAGTGGGCACTGGGAAGGGTACTGGGTGCTGTGGGTTGTGCTGGGCACTGGGCACTGGGAAGGGCAGTGGGAATTGCACTGGGCACTGTGGGCCATGCTGGGCACTGGGCGCCGTGCTGGCAACTGGGCTGTGCGGGATACTGGGAAGGCTGTGAGGCACTGGGCAGGGCACTGGATGTTCTGGGCTGTCCTGGGCACTGGTCACTGGGAGGGGAACTGGGTAGGGTGGGCTGTGATGGGCAGTGGGCATGGGTGGCACTGGGGACTGGGCACTGGGAAGGTCACTGGGCACTGGGAAGGGCATTGGGCACTAGTCGCTGGGAACTGGGAAGGGCACTGGGCATGGGGCAGAGGTCACGGGTCCCTGGGCAGGGCACTGGGCACTGGGCACTGGGCTTGGGGAGGGCACTGGGAAGGGCACTGGTCACAATATGGGGCACTGGTCATGAGGAACTGTGAAGGGCACTGTGCATGGGGCACTGGGGACTGGGAACTGGGAAGGACAGTAGGCACTGGTCGATGATGGTCATGGGGCACTGGGAAGAGCACTGGGCATGAGACACTAGGCACTGGGCACTGCAGGAGGGCACTGGGAATGGGACAGGGAGCACTGGGCAGGGCACTGGGCACTGGTCATGGGCACTGGGAAGGGCACTGGGCACTGGCCATGGGGCACTGGGTACTGGTCACAGGGAACTGGGAAGGGCACTGGGCACAGGGCACTGGGCTCTGGGCACTGGGCACTGGTCCCTGCTGCTGGGTGCCCCAGGGCCCCCCGGCAAGCCTGGGACGGGGTGGGGTGCCTGGACGCCGGGGTCCCCTCACTCATCCTCTCCATTCGATCTCCAGTGGGGCTGCTGGGACCCCGCAGCACAGGTACTGGGGGAGCAGGGGGGGGGAGGTGGGGCAGCGGGGGGGGCCTGGCCCAGTGGCTCCCAGTGAGTCCCAGTGAGGGGGAGCTCCCAGGGGGTCCCAGTGTGTGCAAAGGATCCCAGTGGGTTCCAGCAGGTCCCAGTGTGTGCAGAGGATCCCAGTGAATCCCAGTGGGTCCCAGCATATGCAAAGGATCCCATTGGGTCCCAGTTTGTGCAAAGGCTCCCAACAGGTCCCAGTGCAGGCAGGGCTCTTAGTGGGTCCCAGCAGGTCCCAGTGCATGCAAAGGATCCCAGTGAGTCCCAGTTTGTGCAAAGGATCTCAGTGGGTCCCAATGTGTGCAGGGGTCCCAGCAGGTGCCAGTAGGTCCCAGCAGGTCCTGGTGTGGGCAGGGGTCCCAGTGGGTCCCAGCAGGTCCCAGTGTGTGTCCATCCTAGTGGGTCCCAGTGGGTCCCAGTTTGTGCAAAGGATCCCAATGGGTCCCATTGTGGGTGGGGGTCCCTGGGACATGTAAGGGTCCCAGTGCGTCTCGGCAGGGCCCTGTGTGTGCAAAGGATCCCAGTGAGTCCCAGTAGGTTCCAGTTTGTTCAGAGGACCCCAGTAGGTCCTAGTGTGTGCAAAGGATCCCAGTGGGTCCCAATGTGTGTAGGGGTCCCAGCAGGTTCCAGCAGGTCCCAGTGTGTGCTGGGCTCCCAGTAGGTCCCAAATGTGTGCAAAGGAGCCCAGTGGGTCCCAGTGGATCCCAGTGGGTGCAGGGGTCCCAGCAGGTCCCAGTGTGTGCAGGGCTACCAGTGGGTCCCAGGGGGTCCCAGTGGGTCCCAGTGGGTGTTGGCAGGTGCCGTTGGCCCCAGTGCCTGAGTGCGGGCTGTCCCCAGGGCCATTCCCGGTGCGGCTGGCCGGGGGCCCCGGGCGCTGTGCTGGGCGGGTGGAGGTGCAGCACGGTGGGCACTGGGGTACCGTCTGCGACGATGACTGGGGGCTGCCGGACGCGGCGGTGGTCTGCAGGCAGCTGGGCTGTGGGACCGCCCTGGCCGCCCCATCGGGAGCCTGGTTTGGAGAGGGTTCCGGTCCCATCTGGCTCAATGGGTTGCGGTGCCGGGGCACTGAGGAGCGCCTGGCCCTGTGCCGGCACCGGGGTTGGCGTCCCCACATCTGCGCCCACGAAGAGGATGCCAGCGCTGTCTGCTCAGGTGGGCTGCGACGGGTGGGTTGGCAAGCGGGGGGCCAAGCTGGGGACCCCTCGCCTGACTGCTGCTCCCCACAGCTCACCGCTTCCAGCCCCTCGGCACCACCGAACCCCCCTGGACCCCCACGCCGCTGCCCACCGTCACCCAGCCACCCGTTACAGCGTGCAGGGGTGCAGCGTGCACAGGTACGGTTTGCACAGGTAGAGCATGCACAGCAATAATGTGTGCAAGTATGGCAAGCACAGGTTACAGCACACATGGTACAGCGTGCAAGGGTATGCTGTGCACAGGCAGAGCATGCATAGATATAGCGTGTGCAAGTACAGTGTGCACAGGTTACAGCATGCACAGCTACGGCGTGCACAGGTACAGCATGCAAAGCTATGGTTGGGTACAGTGTGCACAGGTACGGTGTGCAGGGGCATGGCATGCACAGGCATGGCATGCACAGCTATGGTGTGCACAGGTACGGTGTGCACAGGCAAGGTGTGCACAGGCACAGCATGCACAGGTACGGTATGCATGGGTACGGTGTGCATGGGCATGGTGTGTACAGGTGCAGTGTTCACAGGCTTGGTGTGCACAGGCTTGGTGTGCACAGGCATGACATGCACAGGTACAGTGTGCACAGGTGTGCGCACGGGCAAGGTGTGCACGGGCACAGCATGCACAGGTAGGGTGTGCACGGGCATGGCATGCACAAGGAGGGTGTGCACAGGCATGGTGTGCACAGGTACCCCCCACTCATGGGTCCCAGGGGCCCGCGCCAGCGCGGACCCCAGCCTCTCTCCCAGGGCGTCCCACCGTGCGGCTGGTGGGGGCCACGGGGCGCTGTGCTGGCCGGCTGGAGATCTTCCACGACGGGCACTGGGGTACTGTCTGTGACGACCTGTGGGGACTGCCGGACGCGGCAGTGGTCTGCCGGCAGCTGGGCTGTGGGGCTGCTCTCGACGCACCCCGGGCAGCTTTTTTTGGTGAGGGCAGTGGGCCCATCTGGCTGGACGATGTGCGGTGCCAAGGGAACGAGTCATCCCTGCTGGGGTGCCCGGCTTCCCCCTGGGGTGTCACCAACTGCCAGCACCGGGAGGATGCCGCCGTTGTCTGTGCAGGTACCAGCGATGTGGGGGGCTGGGGGCCATGCCTCCACAGGGGTGATGCAGTGGGTGAACAGTCCACATACCTGTGCACTGGTCCTGGGGCAGTGAGTGGGCACGGGGACACTGCGGCTGAATTGCAAACCCCGTGGGTGCGCGGTCTGCAGGGTGCACCGTGGCCGTGCTGCAAGCGGCAACAGTGAGGGTGCAGTGCATGTGCAGTGTGTGCGTGGGCAGGGCGCAGTGTGTGGGTGCAGTGCATGCGTGTGCAGGGTGCACTGTGTGTGTGCAGTGCATACGTGGGCAGGGTGCAGCGTACGTGTGCAGTGCATGGGGACGCTGAGTCTGTGCAGTGCATGTGTGGGCAGGGCACAGTGCATGTGTGCAGTGCACAGGGCCACGGAGTTTGTGCAGTGTGTGTGTGGGCAGGGTGCAGTGCATGCGTGGGCAGGGCACAGCACATGTGTGCAGTTCACGGCAACACTGAATCTGAGCAGTGTGTGCATTTTCAGGGTGCAGTGCGTGTGTGCAGTGCATGGATGGGCAGGGTGCAGTGCGTGTGTGCAGGGCATTGGGGACACAGAGTCTGCACAGTCCGTGAGTGGGCAAGGTGCAGTGCTTGTGCACAGTGCATGCATGGGCAGGGCGTGGTGCGTGTGTGCAGTGCACGGGGACGCTTAGTCTGTGCAGTGCATGTGTGGGCAGGGCGTAGTGCGTGTGTGCTCTCTGTGCATGGGCAAGGCGCAGTGTGCGTGTGCGGTGCGCAGGGACGCCGAGTCTGTGCACTGTGTGCACATGCAGTGCTTGCATGTGCGCAGTGTGTGCGTGGGCAGGGCTCAGTGTGTGTGTGCGGTGTGCACGTGGGCAGGGCGCAGCGTGTGTGCAGTGCATGTGCAGTGTGCATGCTGCAGGGCTCATGCTGGTCTCCTCTGCTTGCAGATGAGCTGGCCACATTGGATGTCCACCCTGCAGAGCCCACTCCCCCTCAGCCGCGGATGAAGCCGGCCCGGGTGCCCCCCTCCACACGGCCCCGCATCCCTGGCTCTCCCTGGAGCACCACAGCGAGCCAGCCTGCCGCAAGGACACCCCGCAAGGGTAGGAGGAGCAGGGATGGGGGTCCCTCTCCCCCTGTGCAAGGTCCCAGGGAGCCAGTGGGTGGCCGGTCGCAACATGGGACCCCATGTTTTGCCGCCCTGGCCTGGCTGTGGGGCTGGGGGCTGGAGCAGATTTGGGGGCATGGGCCCCCCCCATGCACCTCCCCTGCCTGCTGGGGTCACTCCCCATGTTCCAGGCACCCTGTCCCCAAGGGATGCCCCTGCCTCTGGCCCTGGGTGCCCCCCAGAGCTGGGCTGAGGAATCCTCTCTTTGCTGCAGGGCAAGGGGACCTGCTGTCACCCACGGTGACCTCTCCGCCGACCAGCAGCACCCAGCACCCTGTAGGACAGGGTCTGGCCAGCACCACCCCTGGCACCCAGCACCCCACACAATGGGATGCAACTGGTGCCACCCCCGGCACCCAGCGCCCTGCAGGACAGGGTCGAATCAGCGCCACCCAAGCCAAGGCGGGGCGAGATCCCATTCGTAACATCGGGATCACCCGACTCAAAGCAGAACAGGATCTGTCCAGCATCATCCAGAGCACCAAGCCCAAGGCAGGACGGGATCCAGCTGGTGCCACCAGGTCTAAAGTGGGACGGGATCCGGTTGGTACCACCAGGTCCAAGGCAGGATGGGATCCAGCTGGCACCAACAGGTCCAAGGCAGAATGGCATCCAGCTGGCACCAACAGGTCCAAGGAAGGACGGTATCCAGTGGGAACCAACAGGTCCAAAGCAGGATGGCATCCAGCTGGCACCAACAGGTCCAAGGAAGGATGGGATCCAGCTGGCACCAACAGGTCCAAGGAAGGACGGTATCCAGTGGGAACCAACAGGTCCAAGGAAGGATGGGATGCAGCTGGCACCAACAGGTCCAAGGCAGGACGGTATCCAGTGGAAACCAACAGGTCCAAAGCAGGATGGCATCCAGCTGGCACCAACAGGTCCAAAGCAGGATGGCATCCAGCTGGCACCAACAGGTCCAAGGCAGGATGGCATCCAGCTGGCACCAACAGGACCAAGGCAGGATGGACTCCAGCTGGCACCAACAGGTCCAAGGTAGGATGGCATCCAGCTGGCACCAACAGGACCAAGGCAGGATGGACTCCAGCTGGCACCAACAGGTCCAAGGTAGGATGGCATCCAGCTGGCACCAACAGGACCAAGGCAGGATGGACTCCAGCTGGCACCAACAGGTCCAAGGTAGGATGGCATCCAGTTGGTACCATCCGCATCACCCAGCCCAAAGCAGAGCGGGATCCAAGCAGTACTGTACGGATCACCCAGCCTAAAGCTGGACAGATTCTGACCGGTGCCAACCAGACCTCCAGGAAACCATCAGGACGGGGTTTGGTTGGGACCATGAAAGGTACCAAGTCCAAGGCAGGGAGGGATCCAGTTGGTGCCACCCAACCGCAAACAGGGCAGGATGTGACAGTTGCCATCCAGCTCACCCAACGGCCAGCAGGACAAGATCCCATTGATGCCACTCAAGACAAAGTGAGGCAGAATCTGGTTAGTACCACGCAAGGCACCAGGCCCAAAGCAAGGCAAGACTTGGCCCCCACCATGGTCGTCCCAGCAGGTAATACCGTGTGGAGTAACCAGAACCTGGGAGAACCAGGTCCTGAAGGTACCATGAAGAGCACACCTCCTCCAGCAGAACTGGATGCAGATGGTACCAAATGGACAACACGTTCTTCAGCAGATTTTGGTCTAGGTGATACCCTGAGGAGCACACATCCTGCAACAGAACCAGGGCCTGAAGGTACCATGCAGAGAACACGCCCTCCAACAGAACCAGATCCAGAAGGTAACATGAGGAGCACACATCCTGCAACAGAACCAGGGCCTGAAGGTACCATGCAGAGAACACGCCCTCCAACAGAACCAGATCCAGAAGGTAACATGAGTAGTACACATCCTTCAGTGGAAGTGGACCCAGGTGGTACCACATGGAGCACAGGTCCTGCAGCAGAACCAGATCCAGAAGGTAACATGAGTAGTACACATCCTTCAGTGGAAGTGGACCCAGGTGGTACCACATGGAGCACAGGTCCTGCAGCAGAACCAGATCCAGAAGGTAACATGAGTAGTACACATCCTTCAGTGGAAGTGGACCCAGGTGGTACCACATGGAGCACAGGTCCTGCAGCAGAACAACGTCCAGAAGGTACCATGAGGAGCACACGTCCTCCAGTGGAACTAGTTCCAGGTGGTACCATATGGAGCACACATTCTCCAGTGGAACAGGATTCAGATGGTATCACGTGGAGCACACATCCTGCAGCAGAACCAGGTCCAGAAGGTACCATGAGGAGCACACATCTTGCAGCAGAACCAGGTCCAGAAGGTACCATGAGGAGCACACGTCCTCCAGTGGAACTAGTTCCAGGTGGTACCATATGGAGCACACGTTCTCCAGTGGAACAGGATTCAGATGGTACCACATGGAGCACACATCCTGCAGCAGAACCAGGTCTAGAAGGTACCATGAATAGCACACGTCTTGCAGAAGAACCAGGTCCTGAAGATAACGTGAGGAGCACACGTCCTCCAGCAGAACTGGATCCAGATGGTACCACATGGAGCACACATCCTCCAGCAGAACCAGATCCTGAATGTGTCATGACAAGCACACATATTGCAGGAGAAACAGATCCAGAAGGTATCATGACGAGCACACGTCCTTCAGCAGAACCAGGTCCAGAAGGTAGCATGCAAAGCACACGTCCTGCAGAAGAACCAGGTCCTGAAGGTACCATGAGGAGCTCTCATCCTCCAGCAGAACCAGGTCCAGATGGTACGATGCAGAGCGCACATTCTTCAGCAGAAAGGGGTCTGGATGATGATACCATGCGGAGTGCACATCCCACAGCAGAACCTGGTCCCAGTGGTGCCACACCATACACACATCCTTCAGCAGAACTGGGTGCAGATGGTACCACATGGAGCACACATCTTGGAGCCGAACCTGGTCCAGAAGCTACCATGAGGAGCACACGTCCTCCAGCAGGTCTGAATCCAGATGGTACTAAGCAAGGAATTATTTGGAAGAAATTTTCAGGAAAAGAATGAAATGTTGGAGGGCTGGGGTGGGTGGAAAGACAGTAGGGACTATGTGTGGATAGACTGAGAGGGGAAGGGGCGATTGACTGGACAGAAAGGTGGAGGTGGGAAGGACAGCAAGTTAGGAGAAAGGGAAGGTAGATTGATGGATGGATGGAAAGGAAGAACTTGTGGGACACTGGATGCATGGATGGCAAGGAAAGAGGAATGGATGGATGGGTGGGTGGATGGATGGATGGATAGACGGATGGATGGATGGATGGATGGATGGATGGATGGATGGATGGGTGGGTGCGTAGATGGATGGGTGGATGAGTGGATAGGTGGGTGGGTGGATGGATGGATGGGGTTTTCTTCACCCAGCAGGCAGGGCAGGGGGCCTGGAGGCGGTGGTGCAGGGGCCTTGCAGACCTCTGTGTCCCTTCCCTCCCCAGGTGCAGACCCGGACCCAGGCCCTGCTGGGGTCTCTGCTCCCCCCACAGAGCCCCCATCACGCCCTCCATCGCAGAACCCCACCCCGATGCCAACATCCCCTCCTGCCCTTGCAGTCCAACTGGATCCAGGCTCCAGCATCCCCTCCCAGTGCCCCCCAGAGCCCCCCAGCACCCAGAGCCCCCCAGTACCCACCCACTCCCCCAAGGAGACCCCCAGCACCCAGAGCCACCCAGCAGCCACACAGCCCTGCAAGGAGACCCCCAGTGCACAGAGCCCCTCAGCACTCACTCAGGACCCCATGGAGCCCACAAGCACCCATAGCCCCCCAACACACCCCCTGCACCCCATGGAGACCCCCAGCTTCCAGAGACCCCCAGCCCCCACTCAGCACCCCATGGAGACCCTCAGCACCCAGACCCCCCCAGCATCCCCCCAGCACCCCATGGAGACCCCTAGCCCCCAGATACCCCCAGCACCCCCTCAGCACTCCACGGAGACCCTCAGCACCCCGAACTCCCCAGAATCCCCCCAGCACCCCATGGAGATCGTCAGCACGCAGACCCCCCCAGCACCCTCCCAGCACCCTTTGGAGACCCTTAGCACCCACGCCCCCCCAGCACCCCTGCAGGGCCCCATAGACACCCTCATCACCCAGACACCCTCAGCACCCCAGGAGCACCCCATGTCGCTCCTTGGCACCCAGACCCCCCTAGCACCCCCTCAGTACCCCACAGAGACCCTTGTCACCCAGAGCCCCCCAGCTCCCGCCCAGCACCCCTTGGAGACTCTCATCACCCAGACCCCCCCAGCACCCAAGCAGCACCCTATGGAGACTCTCAGCACCCAGACCCCCCTAGCACATCTGCAGCACCTCATGAAGATGCTCATCACCCAGACCTCCCCAGCACTCCCCCAGCACCCCATGGAGCCCCTCAGCACCCAGATCCCCCCAGCACCTCTGCAGCACCCCATGGAGCCCCTTGGAACCCAGACCCCCCCAGTACCCCCCCAGCACCTCAGCACCCAGACACCCCCAGCACCCCCTCAGCCCCCCCTGGAGCCCCTCGGCACCCAGACCCCCCCAGCAACCCTGCAGCACCCCATGGAGACCCTCGGCACCCAGACCCCCCCAGCAACCCCGCAGCACCCCATGGAGACCCTCAGCACCCAGACCCCCCCAGCACTCAAGTGGCACCCTCTGGAGTCCCTTGGCACCCAGACACCCCCAGCACCCTCTCAGCCCCCCCTGAAGCCCCTCAGCACCCAGACCCCCCCAGCACCCCCTCAGCACCCCATGGAGCCCCTCAGCATCCAGACCCCCCCAGCACCCCCTCAGCAGTTCATGGAGCCCCTTGGCACCCAGATCCCCCCAGCACCCCCTCAGCACCTCATAGAGCCCCTCGGCACCCAGACCCCCCCAGCACTCCCGCAGCACCCCACGGAGCCCCTCAGCATCCAGACCCCCCCAGCAACCCCTCAGCTCCCCCCAGAGCCCCTCGGAGGCCTCCCGGAAACCCCGGAGCTTCCCCCCACCCATCCTGCTCGTACCCTGACAGACCCCATGCTCCTTGGGGCCCGGTGTGCAGGTAAGCCTGAGGTGGGGGAGCACAGTGGCAGGGGGGTGTCCTGCCAGCAGACCCCCAACTCCTGAGATGATACCCCCTGGGACCCCAGGGCTCTGGGGCGGCATGGGGGTGGGTGCTGGCAGGATGGGGGGGGGGGAAACAAGGCCCCCTTTGCACCCCAAATTCTGAGGGTTTTTTGGGGGGACACATTTGGGGGGGCTGTCTCTCATGGCTGTGCTTTAGGGGGTCTCTATGTCTCGCCCCACAGGTCCAGCTCCACCAGCAGTGCCACCAGTAGCCCACCCTGCGGCCGGGGAGCAGTGGGGAGGGGAGTCTGGCAGCTGCCCCCCCTGCCCGGCCCCCCAACTGCAGGCCCTGCTGCAGGAGGTGCGGGGGCTGCGGGGGGACCTGCGAGCGCTGACCTTGACCCTCCAGCACCTCCTGGGGGGCTTTTCGGGGACGCCCTCTGCCACCGGCTCTCAGCCATGATGGGGTCATGACCCTTGCAACTGGGTGACTCAGGGGCGCTGCCATGACCCCCAGATGAAATAAAGTGGGGCTGGCTCCCCCAGCCCCCCCCAGTCCTGGAGCACCTTGAGGTTGTGGGGTGGTGGGATGAGGAGCATCTGTTTGGGGGGACACACACACGGGGGACTAGCCTTGGGCTGGTCCCGTGGGGTGCGCGTGGGGTGCCACGGGGTGTCCCAGCAGGGGAGGGTGAGCTGGTGGGGCACAGGCAGTGGAACCCCTTCTTGGGAGGGGGGGGGGGATCCTGATACTGCTCCCCATCCCATGCCCCCATCTCCACCGGCCCTATGGCGCCGGGCTGGCTCCCTCAGCGCTTCCCCATGGCACTTTCACTTCCTCCCCCCTGCTCCTGCCCCCACTGCTCCCCAAAGCCCTCCCTAGGAGGAGCTTTAAAAGGGGGGGGGAGGGTCCTGGGAAAGGGGTCCCAGGCAGCTGCGGCATGGGGGGGCTGGTCGGCCTCGGGCTGTGCCTCGGTGAGGGACTGGGGGTCATTGTGGGGGGGCGGGGCTCTGGGGCAGGGGCTTGGGGGACCCCAGGGCTGGGGGTGCACTTGGGGGGCACAGAGCTGGGGGTGAACTTGGGGTGAACAGATCTGGGGGTGAACTTGGTGGGGCAGAGCTGGGGTTGAAGTTGGGGGCAGAGCTGGGGGTGCATTTGGGGTGTGTGTTGGTGGTTTTACTGGGGTTTGCAGGATGTGGGGTGTCTGTGGGGTGTGTCTTGGGGGTCAGTGGGGTGTCTGGGGCATGGGGTGTCCATGGGGTGTGTGTTGGGGGTCAGTGGGGTGTGGGGGGTGGGGAGTGTCTGTGGGGCAAGGGCTGGGTCCCCACTCCCAGCTGTTCCCTCTCTCCCCTCAGCTCTATGCTGCGTCGTCGTGGCCGGATCTGGTATGTTGGGGGTCCCTTGGGTGTCCCTTGGGTTTCCCCCAGGTGTCCCCTGGTGTCCCTCTGGTGACCCTTGGTGACCCCTGTGTCCCCCTGGTGACACCTGGGGGCCGCAGGGTCAGCAACCATGGGATATGGCAGGCACTGGGGCATAGACCACATGTAGGAGGGCTTGAACTGGGCGGACTGGGTTTGTACTAGGCAGACTGGGCCTGTGCTGGGCAGATTGGGCATGGGTTGGGCAGCCTGGGGCTGTGCTGGGCAGCCTGGGGCTTGTACTGGGCAGACTGGAGCCATGCTGGGCAGACTGGGGCTGCGCTGGGCAGACTGGGCTTGTGCAGACTGGGCTTGTGCTGGGCAGACTGGGGCTGTGCTGGGCAGACTGGGGCTGGGCTGGGCAGACTGGGCAGACTGAGGCTGTGCTGGGCAGACTGGGCGTGGGTTGGGCAGACTGGGCTTGTGCTGGGCAGGCTGGGTCTGGGTTGGGCAGACTGGGCTTGTGCTGGGCAGACTGGGGCTGTGCTGGGCAGACTGGGGCTGTACTGGTCATACTGGTGCCATACACCTTCCCCCCGCCCCCCGCAGCGGTGCCAGCCCGGCTGCAGGGTGGCCACTCACGCTGTGCTGGGCACCTGGAGCTCCTCTTCGCCGGCACCTGGGGCTCTGTCTGCGCCGAGGGCTGGGACCTGGCGGCTGCCCGGGTGCTGTGCCGCCAGCTGGGCTGTGGTCGCCCACGGCTCGTCCCAGCGCCCTGCGGCCCCGTGGCAGCCAGTGCTTCCCTGGTGGTGCTGCAGCAGGTGCAGTGCACCGGGCAGGAGCCGGCCCTGGAGCATTGCATCCTCCAGCCAGGGCGCCCATCCTCCTGCCCCACAGATCGGGTGGCCGCTGTCAAGTGCGAGGGTAAGCGTTTGGCAGGGTGGGGTGGGGGGCCCCCCACCTTAGGTCCCATGGGGCTGCTGTCACCCCGGTGTCCCCGCAGAGCCCTTCCAGCTGCGGTTGGTGGGTGGCCCTGGGCGCTGCGCTGGGCGGTTGGAGGTGAACCACGCCGGGCAGTGGGGCACAGTTTGTGATGATGGCTGGAATGGGACCAACGCGGTGGTGGTTTGCCGAGAGCTGGGCTGCGGGGCGGCAGGGGCAGTCAGTGACCTCCCCCGGGGATGGCCCCGCTTCGGCTCCGGTGCTGGGCGCATCTGGCTGGATGACGTCCGCTGCCGGGGTCAGGAGGGGACGCTGCAGGATTGCACCCACCGTGCCTGGGGACGCCACGACTGCACCCACCAGGAGGATGTCAGCGTGGTCTGCCAGGTCTGGGAACCCCTCTGCTGCTGTGGGACACCTGGGGTGGCCTGGCAGGGCTGGATCAAGCCACGGTCATCCTCTTGTCCTCGCAGGATGCCTGAGCACTGCAGCTCTGCCCCCAGATGGCCCCCGATCTCGACAGTCACCATGTCCCGCTGTGGAGCATCCCTCCTACATCCCTCCCTGGGCAGTCCCTGGCCCCATGGGGGACCCCACACACAACATCCCACAGGAGGCCATGGGTGGCAGCAGGGGGTCCTGCCCCAGCTCCTTGTCCCCCCACCCAGTCATTAAACGTGAAGAACTGAGCATCTGTCTGCACCATGCCTGTTGCCGGGGATGTGGGCACCCAGCCCCACAGGGCACCATGGGATACCTGTGCACAACTGTGGCCATGCTGTGGGGCTACAGTGGGGTGAGTGCATGGGCCTGGCTGTCCCAGGTGTGGCGCTGAGCCAAGCCTGGCCCCCTGCCCACGCTCCCCCCGTGGCCTCTCGACCCTGTTATGAAACAGCTTGTTAGTGCTAATCCTGCAGCCACCTGTCCCGCTCCCAGCACCCTGCCTGCCCGGGGGAGGGGACCTGCCCGCAGCTGTGCCCCATGGTGTGGGGCAGGGGCCAGGCTGGGTCCTGCTGGGAGGCAGGTGGGGGGGCCAGGGCAGGTGGGGCAGCAAGGCAAGAAGTGGGGCGATGGGGTTTGGAGGGCAGAGGGGCTGGGTGTGGGGCAGTGGGACTTTGGGGTCCAGAGGGGCAGAGCATGGGGGCAATGGGGTCAGGGGAGCAGAGGGGCAGGGACTGGGGCAATGGGACCTACGGGTGCAGAGGGTGTGAGTGCAGTGGGGCCATGGGCTGCAGAGGGGGAGGGTGTGGGGCAATAGGGGCCAGGGCTTGCAGAGGGGCAGGGAGTGGGGAAATAGGGGCCAGAGGGGCAGGGTGTGGGGCACTGGGATCCATGGGCTGCAGAGGGGCAGGGTGTGGGGCAATGGGAGCTATGAGTGCAGAGGGTGTGGGTGCAGTGGGGCTATGGGCTGCAGAGGGGCAGGGTGTGGGGCAGTGGGACACCAAGGGGGCACATCCAACCCCCGCAATGACAGAAGGGGGACAGGGGGATGCGGTCAGGGGCAGCAAGGACGGGGGCAGTGAGCCAGTGGCTTGTGGGGCTCAGCACCAGGCTGTGTCCCTCCCAGCCCTGGGGACGAGGACGGGGACAAGCTGGTGCCACCTGGCCTGGCTGCCCGCTGGCTATTTCGGTGCCCCCGCAGCTGTCCGTCCCTCCGCCCCCGCAGCCCTGCCACCACGCTCCCTCCCACGCTCCTGGGATGCCAGCCAGCAAAGGGCCCCCCCCGGGGGGGGGAATGGACAGGGACAGGGACAGGCGTCCGCATCCTCCGCGTGCCACTGAGGCCGGAGACGTGCCGGTGGGGCTGGACGGCTGGACCCTGGGGATGGTCCTCAGTGGGGCAGGGGGGTCACAGCCCCCTGATTCCTGGCCCATGGTGGGGGCTGGGGGGACAACCCCTGGGAACAGACCCCGCTCCCCAAGGGGGTAATGGGGGGCATGACCTTCCCCACCTCGGCCATCTGCCAAGCGGGTCCCGCTAATGTGCTGTCAAGTATTAATTACCTTCCAGCGGGGCCGGGGTCAGGGCCTGGCGAGCAGATGGGATGGGGGGAAAGAGCAGGTGGGGAGGGAGAGGGAGGGATACGGCCCTGGGAATTGGGGAGAGGGAGGTGGCTGTGGGAAATGGGGGGAGGGAAGGAGATGGTCATGGGAACAGGGGAGAGGGAGGGAGGTGGCCATGGGAAATAGGGAGAGGGTCGAGTATTATTATGGGAAATGGGGAGAGGGAGGTGTATGGTTGTAGGAGCTGGGGAGATGGAGGGGTTATGGTCACGGGAACAGGGGAGAGGGAGGGAGATGATCATGGGAACTGGGGAGAGGGATGGTTATTATTGTGGAAAGTAAGGAGAGGGAGGGGTATGATTGTGGGAAATGGGGAGAGGGAGGGAGATGGTTGTGGGAACCAGGGAGAGGGATGAATATTATTATAGGAAATGAGGGGAGGGAGAGGTACGGCTGTGGAAAGTGGGGAGAGGGAGGGAGGTGGTCCTGAGGGATGGGGGGAGGGAGGGAGATGATTGTGGGAAGTGGGGAGAGGGAAGCGTATGGCCCTGAAAACTCGGAGAGAGGGAGGGATCCAGCTTAGGAACTGGAACTGGGAGGATGCTGGGGCAGGCACAGCCCTGGGGTGCAGGCAGAAGGACGAGCAGGGTGCCCCAACCCTCACGTGCTGTCCTCCCCTCACTCCAACCTGGGGAGATCCCCCAGCACCCCCTGCTCCGTGCACACCTCCCCCCAGGCCGCACCCCCATGGCCGACCGCCGCATTTTGGTGTGGCTGGTACTTCTTTGGCAGGGCACCAGGTGTGTGTGCCGCCAGCTGGGCTCTGCCAGCCCCATCCCAAAATAGACCCCCCAGGAACGCACCCCGCTGAGAGGGGGCCAGATGTGAGTCAGAGCTGGGGGGGGGACTGTGAGGACATGGGGTGGGGGTGGCGTGGCTGGGGCTGGGGACACTGGGGACAGTGGTGGAGGGGGCTTGGTGTGGGGATGGCGTCTCGTGGGGTTGGTGCCAGCCCCATGGGATGATGTCTCAGTCCTGGGGATGGCTGCGGGCCAGCAACCAGGGCTGATGTGTCCCCCCTGTCCCCAAACCATTCTGCCCCACATCTGGGGGTCTGGCACCCACTGCTTGCTCCCAGTCCCTGCCCCATACCCCTGTGGAGCCGTCTGGCTCGTAGGTGGGTGGAGCTAGAGCTATGAGGTGCTGCATGGCTGGGGGACACACAACAAAACAGATCCCTCCCCCATCCTCTCACGGAGGTGGCACCAGAGAGGGGAAACTGAGGCAGGTGGAGGGATGCTCGTGACTTGCTGCATCCTCCCAGGATGCCACCACAGCGTGATGAGGGGTCATAGCCAGGCTGGGGCTGGGACTGCAATGGGATGTGGTGGTAGTGGTGGGGCTGTGACTATGTGGGGGCAGGTGGTGTGTGGTTGTGGTACGGCCAGGGCTGTGCCCTGGTATTGCTAGGCTGCGTCGTGGCATTGCTGGGCTGCGTCGTGGCATTGCTGGGCTGTGTCGTAGCATGGCTGGGCTGTGTCGTGACATGACCAGGCTGTGTTGTGGCATGGCCAGAGCTGTGTCATGGCATTGCTGGGCTGTGTCGTGGCATGACCAGGCTCTGTCATGGCATGGCTGTGTTGTGTTGTGGCATGGCTGGGCTGTGTTGTGGCACGGTCAGGCTGTGTTGTGGCGTGGTCAGGCTGTGTTGCAGCATGACCAAGCTGTGTCGTGGCATTGCTTGGTTGTCGTGGCATTACTGGGCTGTGTCATGGCGTGACCGAGCTGTGTCATGACATTGCTGGGCTGTGTCATGACATGGTTAGGGTTGTGTTGTGGGATGACATTGTGATGGCATTGCATGGGGGACAGACAGACAGGATGGGTTGGGCATGGGGGGACAGACAGGGCATTGCACATGGGGACAGACAGACATCAAGGAGCATGGCTTGGTGAAGCAGAGCAGATTGGTCTGGTGGAGAGGCAGCACTGTGAGGAAGGACAGATGGACAGGATGGAGCATTGCATGGGGGGACAAACAAAGGTGGCATGGGGCAGCTGCCACAGAGGACTACGGACATGGACAGACAGACAGAATGATGCATGGTATGGGGGGATGAACAGAACAGGGTGCACGGGTGGATGGACATACAGCACAGGCAGGGACAGTGAAGATAAGAAGCAAGGCATGTGGGGACAGATGGACCAAGCGCTGTGTGGGATGGATGGACGGATGGACAGACGGATGGACAGACAGTGTGGAGGACAGCTTGCAGGGATGGATGGACAGAGTGTGGTGCTGAGGACAAACCCCCTCTCTGGGTAGACAAGCTGCACAGGGACAGACAGACAGTGCAGAGCAGCACACTGAGGGACAGCCAAGAGGCCTGCACCCTGCTTCCCGACCCTGCGTTGGGTGCACCAAGCCCTCTGGCCTCAGCTCGGCTCAGCCCCCATCCCTAGCTCCATCCTGTCTGTCTGTCCTCCTATGAAATGTCCTGTCTGTCCCTGCCTGCCCAGCTTCATCCTGTCTGTCTCTCTGTCCCTCCATGCAATGCCTCATCTCTACCCCCATGCCCAGTGCTACTCTGTCTGTCTGTCCCCCCATACTGAGCTCCACCCTGTCTGTCCCCCCATGCAATGTCCTGTCTGTACTCCCACCCCCAGCTCCATCCTGTCTGTCCCCCCATCCCCAGCTCCATCCTGTCCATCCGTCTCCCCCATGCAATGTCCTGTCTGTACTCCCGTCCCCAGCTCCATCCTGTCCGTCTGTCCCCCAGTGCAATGCACTGCCTGTCCTGCCTCCTGCCTATCTTTGGCCCTCGGCACGCGTTGGGGCTGACACATGTTCCCTGCGCGCGAGCGGCAGAGATTAGCACGGGCCGGCGGCATGGGAGCGGGCAGGAAAGTCTGAGTCACAGCTCCTGGTGCCGGGGGCAGCCGTGGGGCCGGGGGCACCCAGCAGTGCCCCAGGAGCACCCGACCCTGCTGGGACACACAGCGAGGGACACAGGTGAGGCACGCACTGCTCCTGGGCTGCTCGGCTGTCCCCGTGCAACCCCGAGTGACACTCAACCCTGCCTTCTGCTTCTGGCTTGCTTGCATGGCCCTCTTGGCTCAGCCCCATGGCAGTGGGTGTGTGTGTGTGGGGCACAGGCTGGTTGTCCCAGCCCTGCACACCTGGAGGTGCTGGTGGTGGTGGTGACCTCACTGCGGCTGCGCTGGCACAGGTGGCTGCAGGCGGTGGGATGGGAGAAGGGTCCAAGGTTCTGCTTCAGGGCTGGGGATGGAGGAGCAAAGAGTCATCCCTGACTCCCTGCAATGGGGGGATGTGGGGAGGGACAGAGCCAGCCCTGACCCCTTGCAGTGGGGAGGATGTGGGGTGGAAAGAGGGAGCCCTGACTGCTGCTGTGGGGTGATGTGGGGTGCGATGTGGAGCTTCCTGTCCCTTGTCTGGGAGGTTATAGGGCTCACTGCCTCTCCTCTGGGGTGTGATGTGGGGCCGACACTCCCTCCTACATGGGGACATGGGGGGTCAATGGAGCGAGTGTTCCGGCCCCCCCGGCTCCCATCGGGGGTGCTTGACCCCACTGGACAGGAGCGTTTTGGGGTCCCTATCACCTCTTGGCATGGGGCTGCACCTTCCCACCAGCTGGGACCCCTATGTCTACGCAGTGCCTGGGGGAGAGGGGCAGGGCTTGATCCTGGCCAAGGACACCGTGGGGAGAGCCCCTGGGGTGGGACTGGGCTGAGCTGGGATGTACTGGGCTTGACTGTGCTGGGTTGGGCTGGACTGACTGGGCTAGAATGGGTTGGACTGGACTGGGCTGGAGAAGATTGGACCAGGCTTGTCCGGGCTTCACTAGACTGGGCAGGGATGGACTGGATTGGGCTTGCATGCGTTAGACTGGACTGAATTGAACTGGACTAGACTGGGATGTTTCAGACCGGGTTGGTCTGGGCTCCACTAGGCGTGGCTGGGAAGGACTGTACTGGGCTTGGCTGGGTTGGACTGGACTGACCTGGGCTAGACTGGGATGCTTCAGAGCAGGTTGGTCTGGGCTCCACTAGGCTGAGCTGGGCTAAACTGGACTGGACCGAGCTAGACTGGGCTGCACTGGGCTGTCCTGGCCGGCTGCCCTTGGGCGGTGAGGCTGGTGCTGTCACCGTCTCCCCATACAAGGGCCTGGGAACAGTGGGGCTTTGCAGCAGCACGGGGGGCTTTACTCTCCCCAGGGCCCATGGAGGAGTCAGACGAGGACGGGGAGGACAATGAAGAGTTCCTGGAGCGGCTGATGGCACAGACGGGCCAGGAGGTGCCACAGAGGGAGCTGGAGGAGCACTACGCCGTGCTGGAGGAGCTGGGCAGTGGGACCTACGGCCGTGTGGTGCTGACAGAGCCCCGGGATGGTGGTGAGGGGTGCTGGGGGGATGGGAGATGGGGAGGACGACCCTGGGGAGCGCAACCCTGCTGCTGGCTGGGGAAACCTGCTCCCCAGTTGTGCACAGATGTGCATAGCCCCACTGCTTGCCTGACCCACCTGAGCCAAACCCCAGCTCTGCCCAGACCACCCCATGCCAGCCCCTGTCTCTTCCCTGCCTTGGTGTCCCAGCTGGTGCTGACCCCCCTTCGGCTCCTCCCGTGTTTCCCAGGCTCACCGGTGGTCCTCAAACTGATGCTGAAGGAGCAGACAGAGCGGCGGGCATTCCTGCGGGAGTATTGCATCGCCCTGTGCCTCTCCAGCCATGCTGCCTGCCTGCGTGCCCTGCCCGTTGCCTTCGAGAGCTCCACACACTTCGCCTTCGGGCAGGAGCTTGCTCCCGCCGGGGACCTGTGTGCCCTCCTCAACCCGGGGGTGCGTGCTGCCTTGGGGCTCTGTGGCAGGGGGGCAGGGGTCAGGAGGGGTGGGAGGACGGAGGAGAACATGCCAGAACAGCTTTGCAGTGGGTGCAGTGATGCTGTGTGTGGGGACACCCTTTGCAGTGGGGTCCATGGTCATGCTTTTTGCGGGGACACCCTTTGCAGTGGGTGCAGTGATGCTGTATGTGGGGAGATCCTTTGCAGTGGGATGCAGAGTCATGCTTTCTGTGGGGAGCCCCTTTGCATCAGGTGCAGTGACACTGCATGGGAGGAGACCCTTTCCAGTGGGATGCATGCCCACACTGTGCATGGGGAGAGATCTTTTGCAGTGGGTGCAGTGACACCATGCATGGGAGGAGACACTTTGCAGTGGGGCGCATGCTCGTGCTACATGTGGGGAGACTCTTTGCAGTGCAGGCATGTGGCTACAGGCTGCTGTGGGGCGAGGCACAGCTCAGCGGTGCTGGACAAGGGTCTGGGTGCTGCAGCAACCCCTTCGGGGAGGGGGCCGTGCGGCGGGTGATGGTGCCACCCTGCCTGCAGGAGGGCCTGGCGGAGGAGCTGGTGAAGCGCTGTGCGTCCCAGCTGGCTGAGGCACTGGACTTCATGCACAGCCGGGCCCTGGTGCACCGGGACGTCAAGCTGGACAACGTGCTGCTCTTTGACCGCGAGTGCCGGCGGGTGAAGCTGGGAGACTTCGGGCTCACCCGCGTGCAGGGCTCGGCAGTGGGTGCCATGTCAGGCACCTTGCCCTACGCCCCGCCGGAGCTCTGCCTGCTCCAGGGCTCCGACACGCTGGAGCTGGACTCCAGCCTGGACGTCTGGGCCTTTGCTGTCCTGCTTTTCTGCCTCTGCACTGGCTGCTTCCCATGGGCTGTGGCTGCCAGCTCTGACCCCCAGTTTGAGGACTTCAGTGCCTGGCAGGGCGGCGGGGCGGGGCGGGGGGTGCCTGCGTCCTGGCGAGGCTTCGGCTCTGGGGCGCTGGAGATGCTCCAGCGCTTGCTGACGCTGGACCCTGACCGCCGAAGCCCAGCCATCGAGGTGCAGAAATACCTGTCCCTGCCCTGGGTGATGGCCCCCAGCACCGGGGAGCCAGCACCGAGCAGCTCCCAGTCCCCCCTTACCAATGGCTCAGGGGAGAACCCGGGGGACACCAGGGGATGGGATACTGCTGGTGGGGGAGATGGGGTTCCCATGCCCCCCGCTAACGCCCTGGCCCCATGCCGGTAGCCAGCACCTCCCTCCATCCCGGGGCTTGTATCGTGGTGGGCGCTCCCCAGGGGTCTGGGCTCCCTGTCCGATGCCGAGGCTTGTGGGGCTAGAAATGGGTTGCAAGTGTGGGAAGGAGAAGTGATACCTCGGGCAGCACTTGGAGACCCCAGCCCTGCAACTGGATGCCCAGCACCTTGCAAATCGATGTCACTCGGCAGTGGTGACAACAGTCCACCTGAGCAACCGTTGCACGGCTCTGAGATGCACAAGGGAAACTCAGGGCAGAAGCAGCCCACGGGATGACAGAGAGAAACAGGAGGAGAGCAATTAATTAGAAATTAAACCTGTTAAGGCCGACGCAAGACCTTGGCAGAGGTTGGTGGTGAAACTGCTCAGCAGAGGAACCCAGAAACGGGTCTGACCTTGACCTCCTTCCTGCACCTTAGGGATGAGGAGGTTGTCAGAGTTGCTGTTAGTTAGGAAAGATGCTAAAGAGCCTCCCTGGGGGTTCTGTAACTGCTGTAACTAGGGAGAGATGCTAAACAGCCTCCTGGGGCTTTAAGGAGCTGGGGAAACAAGTGTAAGCTCTCAAGGCATGCAGCTGAACTGGGGTGTGATGGGGCTGGGAGGAGCTGCCAGGTGGATCTCTAGGACTTAAGTTAAAATTGGACAAACCTGGGATCTGGCTGTGTCTGAGCAATGCAATGGGCAGGGTGATTTGCACTGTTAAGGGCTGGATGTTGGTCATCTGATAGTGCAAAAGGATAAAGAGACAGAGTAAGAGAACAAATTGGGATGGCTCTACATGTGCAGGAGGGGACACACATGAAAATCAGCTTCAATGACTGCAGATATCCTCCATCTCCAGCACGGGAGGGACTGGACAGACTCCAGAGGGAAGTTTGTGGGGTGAACTCACGGTTTGGAGGCTGGACAAACACCTGCCTAGGCTCAACCAGCCATCTGGTCCCTGCTGGCTTTCCCACCGGGGCTGCTGGCAGCCGGGAGGAGAGCAGCGGGGTCCCACAACCTTTGGCATCTAACCTTGGTGCTGCAGGCCTAACCATCTAACCGCACGCGGGCAGGGCTCTGCCTGCCTGCTGGGGAGCACCATCCTGGGGCTCTCCTGCACCCCTTTGAGCAGTCTGCACCTCTGTTTTGGGACACAGGGCTTCTGGGTCCCCTCCACGCTCTGCCTGGGGAGCCCATGCCCACCCCTCCCCGGGGACACCCAACAGGCTGGGGAACACTGTGCTCTGCTGTCGGCAGAGGATCTGTCTCCTGCACCACCAGCCCTGGTCCAAAGTGGAAGGGGAGGGGGAAAATTAGCTGAGATGCTGAAGCTTAATAAAATTCTCTGTTGTTTTGCCTTCTTTTTTAACTGTGTTTTCCCATGAACCCACTGCTTGAGCCCTAAATCCTGCTTTTTCTCCTCCTTGGGGCCGGCAGGCTCTGAGCAAAGGGGGTCCAGCCCCCCCCACCCCTCCATGGTGGTGGTAAGTCTCTGGGGAGTAGGGTAGGATCCTGCAGCCTGTTGCTGAATTTCTCCTGAGCGACATGGTTTTTCAGGTGAGAAAAACCTTCCCAGCACAGCGCTGGGGTGCATGTCGTGGAGCTTCCTCCAAAGGAAATAATGTTCCATGGAAAATGCATTGGGTAACGCTCACAACTAGCAGCTCATGAACACATTTGCAGCACGGGTCGATCTGCTGTCCACACAAATATATGGCTCTAGCCCTCACTCAAGCTTCCCAGTGGCTGGGGACAGCTGGGCCAGTAAAGCTGGACAGGGCGGTCCAGAGATGCTGCTGGCTGAATGGCAAAGGGGGGCTGTCCCATCATAAGAGGGACAGCCAAGCTCCCTGGATGATTTAAAGGAGGGTCTTGGGGACCTTATGAGGGAGTGCAACCTTGCAACAGCCCCCTGTTATGAGCTATGAAGCAGTGCAGCTAGGCCTACAATGGAAAAAACATTGGCTGCATCTATGGAGCCAGGATGGGAGAAACCTCCTGGTCTGAGTCCACCAATCTCATCTCTAGGGTACCGGGAAGGAGAAATCCCTTGGGGTCTCAAGATCTGCAGGATTTGGCTACTCCTTAACAGGCAAACCCTCCCATCTCCAGCCCCCAGCATCACGGTGAGAGGGGCTGTCGGGGGGGCACGCTGCAAAAACCCTGGGCCAGTGACTGGCAGAACTCTTTACTGAGATATCCAGAAATAATGTGTACGGGTGTTGTGGTTTAGCCCCATTTGGCAATTAAGTACAACACAGCCGCTCACTCACCCTCCCCCACGGTGGGATGGGGGAGAGAATCGGAAGAGCAAAAGTAAGAAAACTCGTGGGTTGAGATAAGAACAGTGTAGTAATTAGAATAATAATAATAATAATAATAATAATAATAATAAATTGTAATGAGAAGGAAAACAACAAGGGAACGAGAGAGGAACAAAAACCAGGGGGGGGGAAAACCCAAACAGTGATATAATCGCTCACCACCTGCCGACCGATGCCCAGCCAGTCCCTGAGCAGCGATCGCAGCCCCCCGGCCAACTCCCCCCAGTTTATATACTGAGCATGACGTCATATGGTATGGAATAGCCCTTTGGTCAGTTTGGATCAACTGTCCTGGCTGTGCCCCCTCCCAGTTTCTTGTGCACCTGGCAGAGCATGGGAAGCTGCAAAGTCCTTGACCAGTGTAAACACCACTTAGCAACAACCAAAACATCAGCGTGTTATCAATATTATTCTCATACTAAAATCCAAAGCATAGCACTATACCAGCTATTAGGAAGAAAATTAACTCTATCCCAGCCGAAACCAGGACAATGGGCACGTACCCAATAAAATGTATTGCAACTGGGTGTATCCAGCAGATGCACCAAAAGCAAACCTCAAGAGCACTGTCGAGGGGTGGCCCCCAAACCAAGCTGAAGCATCATCACATCACCTCTACCTTCCTCCTTCCCAGGCAGGAGCTAATTTGGACACAAGACATTAAAGCACATTGGAGGCTTAACTCATGGGCTCTGCTGAAGAACAGGATTGCTCCTAAGTCCTCTTTCAGGATGGACTTTAATGGGAAAGAAAGGAGGGCCACATTGGGAGACAGTGGCACTGGTGGAGAGCTGCAGCTCTCAGGCTCTTGGCATTGCCAGAGCAGGCACGGAGCAACATGAGAACAAAGCATCTCAACTGCTGCTGTAGTCAACAGAGCTCCCAGAGGGCTCTTGGAGAGTCTCAGGGGCCCATCCATGGCTTATATTGACCTGCAAGTCTTGTGTAGGTCAACTTTGCATCACCTGCCTTGGTCTGAAGCTCGTGTGGCACTTCGCAGATGGAAGACCAGATGCAGGGGGAAATGCTTAGGACAGACGGCTGGTTTCCAGGTTTTGGGAGATTAAAAACCCCTCATCTCTGTTTGCATTCCTTAAAACCTACTGAAAACGAGGGGTTTGCACTCAGAAGGGGTTGCAGAAATCCCAGCTCCTCAAATGCCCAATTGATGGTCCAGATCTGTTGGCATCACCACCTGGCATCCCAGGGACCCTTCCTGGGAACTGCTCAAAACCCAGCGAGAAACAGTCAAAGCTGGTTTTTGGGTTCTTTTGGTTTTTTTGTGGTTTTTTTTTTGTTGTTGTTTGTTTGTTTTTTAAACTCTGCTTTTCTGAGAAATGGAAATTACTTGCAAGGTTTTCCATTGTAGGCAGATCCAGGGATGCAGAGCTGTTTTTTTAACCCCCAGAATTTATTCAGTGAGATAAAACATAGGTTACTGTCAGGGCCAGTGATTTAATCTAATTTCTCTTGATTATTTTTGATTAATTGGTATTTGTCCCCAGCTGCTTCCCTCCTCAAATGATGATGTAAGTGGCGGAGAAAAAATAGCCTAATGCTTCCTATAAGCTTCCTATATTCTTTAGAATCATAGCAGGTTAATGCAAAATCCTAAAATTATGTTAAGGATCTGGCAGTTCAGGACTTCAGGTTCGCTTTATGGGAAATAACTGCTTGTTGCACTGAAACCGACCCTGCTTTGATAGTCGTGCTAGTGGTTTTTGGATTCTGAAAAACTCCTTTCAACTCAGCTGTGAGCCCACCCTGAATTTAAAGTGAAGCACCTGCATATCCTCAATGACCATCAGGAATGGATTTTTTAAAATGTAAATATTTATTAAAATATTCATCACAATATTTATTTTAATATTATTTTTTAGTCACTCAAGGGGGAATTGGATGAAGGCAGTGTCCTTTCACTCTTTCCCTCCAAGAAATGATGTCCCAAGGAGTGCTCAGAAAAGGACCTGCTTCGCTGCTAAGCATCCCTGTCCTTTGCAGTAATTTTGTTTAGTAAAGTTGCAAATTGCAAAGGCCAGCACATTCCCCTTACAGCTGCACTCTCCACCATGTACAGTCGTCTTCTTTCCACCTCTATGCAAGACCTCAACCCATAACCGGCCCTTGACAAGCTTTTTTCTGGTTCAGACCAGGCTGATTCCTGCTTCTCCTGGCTGTCTTTCCTTGGGAAGGACTGTACACCCTCCAGGATCTTTTGCAGGTGCACAGCTCAGACCTCCATTCCTCCTCGCGACAATGTCATCCGGTGCATGCACTCTGCTTGGCTCTGCTCTCCACGATATAAAGCAGGTACAGGTTCTTGCGGGCAAAAAGAAATCTCCCTGGGGTGTGGGAGGAGGGTGAGGGCAGCCCCTTAAATCTCCCATTGGAGCTCCATGCCCAACGCGGGGCCAAACCTTGCTGGAACCCCTCCGCAACAATTCGAGTGTAGTTATCCTTTTATTTTTACTTTTATTTTTAAACCAGAAAAAACATCTTTGCATTCCATAGCAATATACAGATGTGCAAGGGACCAGTTTCTCCATAAATTTAGAGAAATAGTCCAGCTCTAGTCAGCAAAGGTGTTCACCACTTGCTGCAGTTTCTGGGGTCCTCACCCCCAGAGTGGAGAAGGCAAAGAGCCGGGGACACTTCCAGGGGTTTACCCCAATTATTGCATACTCATTCGATGATTTCTAGATGAGGGATGGGACTGACACACCCTCTCTTTTGCTTTACCATGTGTTTTCTTAGAGAGCAAAGGGAGAGAAAAATGTCCAAATGACATGGCTCTTTGAGCATGGTGAAGTGCTCTGTTATACCCCACTGCACAGCAGGAGCAGCCGGGGTTAAAGGACCATGCCTATGCTCTGAGAAACCCTCATTCAGGTTTTCCATTGGAAAAAAAATGCTCATGAATGCCCGTTCTCTCCTCCTCTGTCAGAATAAGTGGACTGAGGGGTTTCTGTCCTTCAAAGGAAAATCATAGACTAGAAAAAATTAGTTTCTGGTTGCCTACAGGACTGCTTTTAGCCTGTCCAGGAATGTTGCACAGGTTCACAGGCTCAAACGTGCAGCAGTGAAAGCTCCTGGTAAGAAAAGTAATTAAAATCCTTGTATCCCCTTGCATGCAGATGCAAGAGAACAACCTCGGTTTAAGAAAACAGTCACTGCACTCACCCCGCATGGCTGAGATCCTCCCTTCCCATCTCTGTGCTGAAGGAACCAGGGCTGTACACTTGGCACAGCCCTTAGCAGAGTGATTTGAGGTTGATCCTTGCAGGAGCTGTACTGGCTGGTTAGACAAGACAGCTCTTCAGCAACAGAGCACGTTTGAGTCTGCTCAACCATTCCGCAAATTACAGCTGTTGTGCGATAATTTTGTTATTTTCTAGGTGTTGCACTAATTGCTCCATTTCTTGCTCAAATATTCTGCTCTGCAGAAGCTAGTGCGGAGTTGCATGAAGGTGTCCCTGCTGTTTTTTCTCTAATGCCACAGAGAGCAGACATGACGCCAACTTTATGTTCAAGTGCATTGGCATTGATGATGTGTGGGGGAAAGAAGTGACCACCAAATTTTACAAAAACCATTCTTGAACCTCTGGATGAGTCTGGAAAGCTGGCAGATGCTCTTATTACTGTAAGTTTATCATTTTCCTGGGGCTACTTAGAGAGACTGAGTCCTTGCTGAGGCCAGACCCCCTCTTGCTGCCAGACACCAGAAACCCAGGCTCATGATGTGCCTTCCATCATGCTTGCCTCCTTTGACTTTTTCTTCCAAAAGAAGCCATCTCCTGATTAGGCTGTTGGCTCTTGCCCTTGCAAAAAGGCTGAAAATGTTCCCAGCCCTGGCAGATTCATTTGAGCTGAGGTGAGAGCATTTGGTGGGAGGTTTGCTGAAAAGCAGCCCATCCTTGGAGCTATAGAAAGGCCATTTGTGAGTGTCAAGACCATTTCCTCGGAGTCACATCAGGTGTGCCTGGTTGCAGTGTCCACAGATGAAGGATTTATCATGCCAAGTAAAGGAGCTCTTCTTCTGATTCTGCTCTTGCTGTGTCCACCTCTTCCCACAGTGACTGCATTTGTTTCTGCAGCCCTCCAGATCAAGCCAAGATCTGCTCAGCTCAAATTTGGCAGTGGTGTCTCTTTTTGGAAGCTGTGGGCTTTCACAATGAATTGTAATGACCCCAGTATTAATGTAAACCACAAAGGGGATATTCTACCCTTTCTTCAAACTACTCTCTTCCTTTTTTTTCAGGCTCTGGGCTCTGAGAGCAATGAAAAAACAGCTGACGACTTTCCTCCGAAAACTGGGGCATCTTCTTCCCCCAAAGAAGAGAAGAAGCCACAAGTATGGACTGAAGTAACCAGAAAGGTCATGAAACTGCTGATTTCTGTACCTTTCCATTTTTTTCATTGCCGGTGGGTGCTTGGAGCCCAGATTGCAATGAGGTGCCTGGGATAGTAGGCTGCACCTTCTGTGCAAAGGGACTCATTTTTGTACAGGATCCCAGGAGCTCTCAGCACCATCCACTGCAGTAGATGGTGCTGAGGTGCATATTGCTCCACTACTCTGTTCCCTAGAGTATAACTCTTCTATTTTATGAGCTTGGTTGTAGCAGAAGGGAGTAAAAATTTAGGGGCACTGTGAATAACAAACTCTGCCTTGGGTTGTGGGAGACTGGGTGTTGGCATATCTCTTGGACTGTGTCGTAATTCGTTGAGAAAAGTCCTGTAGAGGACAACTGTACAAAGGTTGCCAAGCTGTGCTGAAACCTCATTCCTCTTTTAGAGCTGGGAAGTCTGAGTCCTCTTTCTCAATTCCTCATGAGCATCACGGTTATAATGTGTTCAAGTTGAATGCACCATGGTCACAAAATTGGGTATGCAAAGCTGGCATAGAGATCCAGGAATCTGTTCCCCAGAAGGTGGCTATTCATAAGCTAAGGACTGGTGAGATATGGTGATATCAGATCTCCAACAAAACATGTCTCCAAGGCAATCACAGTGAAGGCTCAGACAGCTTACACCATTAGGGAGCAGACCTACCTGCCCACCGCTCCTTTTGGAGCTGCCATAGACAGTGCCGTGAAGGGTTTTCCTCTTCCATGCTTGCATGGTCTCCTCCCACCACCTGCCTTCTCCTGCGACAGAAGATTTCTCCCAGGGGATCAACGGTTGGCCAAATGAACAAAGAGACAGTGCAGAAGGCCAAGGGAAAAGAGTTCCCTGACTTCTGGAGGACAATATTAGTGCAATGCCATGCTTCTGTACTAGTCTGATGTTCTGTTCTGTTCCTTGTGGGAAACGTGCCACAGGGCCTTGTGAATCTCCTAACTCGTCCTCATTTCTCTCCTGGCTGTTTCCAGGGTCCAGATCCTCTTGGTAGCTGAAAGATGAGGCCAATGCACGAGGGAAGGGCCAGAGACAGCTAAGTAGGAGAATCGCTGTTCTCAGTCTGCCTTTGACTCTGCTCCCCATTTTCCATCACTGAATTCAAGAATCATGGAATGGTTTGGAAGGGACCTTTGAAGATCATCTAGTCCAATCCTTCAGCCATGGGCAGGGACATCTTCCACTAGATCAGGTTGCTCAATGCCCCACCCAACCTGACCTTGAACACTTCCAATGATGGGGCATCCACAACTTTTCTGGGCAACCTGTTCCTGTGTCTCACCACCCTCATCATAAAACATTTCTTCCTTATGTCCAATCTAGACATAGCCTCTTTCAGTTTAAAACTGTTGCCCCTTGTCTTGTCCCTACAGGCCCTGGTAAAAAGTCTCTCTGCACTGTTCTTATAAGCCCCTTTTATATATTGAAAGGCTGCAAGAAGGTCTCCATGCAGCCTTCTCTTCTCCAGGCTGAACAACCCCAACTGGGAATATCGTTCTCAGCAATGTAGGATTTCTGCAAGGAAAGAGAGACCCTTCTCAAAGGCATATGGAGCTTGTTCTCAAATACATGATCCCCTTCTGAGTTCAGGTTTTGCCCTGAGCATCAGTGCTTGCTGCTTCCCCAACAACAGACAGCCCAGTACTGGGGATTAGCGAACACAGTCCTACCAAGGGCTCTCTGCTCTCTTCAGTAGCCCTTCATTTCATCTCAGAAGTCTCCATATTAAAAGCAAGCGCTTTTTTGTTGATTTAGATTGTTTACCAAAGGTTTCAACCTGCTGTGCAAGGAAAATATATATAGTGCCTATTGGCTCATGGGGTGAGCAACAGGAATAGCCCTGAGCCAGCTGGAAGCCATCTAGTGATTGCACTGCCATGCCCAGGACACTAAGTCCACATAATTCAGTTGAAAATTAGATTTGCAAAGTTATGCTTTCTTATAAAAAAAATAGCCACCTGCCCTGCTCTTTGTAGGCAGCGGTGACTTCCTCTTCAGCCAAGGATGGCTGGTCATTTCTTTTGTCCCGCTGCAAACATCTGCAGCACAGTTCCTGCACAGAAATGCAACAGTTACCTGCCCTGTTACCTGCATCCCTTTCTAGTTTAAACAGTTTCCCCCACCCCCTTGTCTTCCCCTTGTCTGAAGGGTTTCTGTCAGTGGTGTTTTGCTCCAGAGTAATTACAATTGCAAGCAGAAAGTCTTTTATGACCAAGCAACTCTCACGTCAACGAGCTATTAAGAAAATAGCTATTTCCAAACCCATTAAACAGGTACATTTAGAGGATAGCAATACTTCTAGGATAACAGGTGACCACACAAAATGTTCTTAGGTCCTTTATGAGATTATAGTTATTAGTAAGTGTAAAAATGCAGAGTAATTTGCATCTTTAAAATTAAGATTCAAAAGAAGCAATTTACTGTTTAAAGGAACACTCATTAAGAAATCTTTGCAGAATCAGTATCCCTAGAGGTATGCTTTCCTACATCTAATGTGACCCAATAATTACATCCCTCTGTGTCACATACTGCCCTTTTATGATCTTCACATTGTGGGTGTGCAACTGGAGATTTGCCTGGATGAGCGAGTTTGCACTCCTCCTTGCTTTCATCTTTCTGCTTGGGAGAGCTGCTTGAGCATGGTGGGAGCCACCTATGAATATGCACCAGGGCACATGAGTGCAGGAGGAGTTTCTTCTCCGTCCTATGTTCACATGCTGATCACTGGCTTCCAAAGCAGAAGGTGCTGCTGCAGGAGAACACAGTCTCTTCACATAGTTATCTTCTCATCAACAGACAGAATCCCCGTCCTGGCCATTGCGTCACCAACTGTGAAGTAGTCCCAAATATTGTGGGGAAATAAAAAAAATGGATATAAGCTAGCAATGTGTGCTCATAGCCCAGAAGGCCAAGCATATCCTGGGCTGCATCAAAAGAAGTGTGACCAGCAGGTCAAGTGAGGAGATGGCTCCCCCTCTACTCTGCTCTTGTGAGACCCCACCTGGAGTACTGTATTCAGCTCTGGGGCCCTCAGCATAAGAAAGACATGGACCTGTTGGAGGTGGTCCAGAGGAGGCCATGGAAATGGCAGGAACACCTCTCCTGTGAAGAAAAGTTGAAAGTTGGGGTCGCAAGCGCAACAGCTGAGCCTCCCCAAAATCCAAGAGAGCTGGGAAAAAAGCTGCAAAAAAGAAAAAGGCACAGAACCTGGAGATAAAGGTCTAAAGATGGGCCAAGTGAAGAGATCTGCTCTCCTGCTGAAACTCTGGGGCTTTTGAACCTCATCCTGCAGCATTTGCTTTCACCATAATTAAATTTTTTTTTGGTGTTGTCCCCATGCGTACAGTTCTTAGGGCTTTTTTTGGTTTTTAATGCTACCTCTTGCAGA
Organism: Mycteria americana; assembly: GCF_035582795.1. Lineage (NCBI taxonomy): Eukaryota > Metazoa > Chordata > Aves > Ciconiiformes > Ciconiidae > Mycteria > Mycteria americana. The sequence goes on along the minus strand of NC_134391.1, from coordinate 1,520,776 downwards.
CATGCAAGGAACACTGCCAACCTCCTCTAATGTCCACTGAAGGCCTGAATGTGAGGAAGTTTGGGTGCAAGAAGAAACCCACAAGCGGCCCTTTGCTGGATGCAGATGCTCCTGGGCAGCACAGCTCAGCAGCAAGGATGGGAACAGCGAGGATGTAGGATAGTGGGTGGTCATGCTTGACCCCCTCAAAGTCCCTGGGCTCAGTGGTGCTCAGGGCTATAGTGCTCATGCTGCAGCATGCGACCCAGGGGTCTGCAACAACAGCTTGGGCAGGAGAATTAATGCACAGCTTGCTCTGCATCGCAGATAATAAGTAAGGGCATAAAGTCACTACAATCAGGATCACTGAGGAAGAAGTTAACTGGGATGGACTGTTTATTGTGGTGGTGGTTGGGGAGGTAATGAGGGTGGTAAAGGATAAAAATGCATGGATAGAATAAAGAGGGAAAACAGGAATATAAGGGAAGAAAAACTTGTGAGTGGGGCTGTCCGGTGGTGCCATGTGGACACCACGGCTTGAGCAGGTCAACAAGCAGCAAAAGGGTGGTCACCCCGGTCCTACTGCAGAATCCTGCTCTACATTCGGGAGGAACCTGGACATCCTCCCCTATGATGGTGCGGAGCAGGAGTCCAGGGGTGCTGGGGCATCTGGGGGTTGGCTCTTCTCAAAGACACTGGATGCATCAAGGAGGCAAAGACATGGGGGAAAGGGATAAAGGGAGGGGACAATATGGGCACAGTGGGTTCAGACTCATGGGGATCAGACGTGGGGTCACAGGTGATGGGAGACTTGGGGAGAGAGGAGCATGAAGGTGGTGGTCAGGAAGACACACTGCCTTTGAAGGAGGCTTCTTAGTGGCAAGATCAGAAATATCTGCAGCAAAAGGAAGACCTGCTGGAAATATGGACCTGCTGCTAGATGGGGCAAGAGACCTGGTGAGAAGGGAAAAGGTACAAGAATGAGGTATTGAATGCTTTCATTGCCTTGGTCTTTACTGACAAGACCAGCCTTCAGGAATCCAAGGACCCAGGGACCAGAGGGAAAGCCTGGAGCAAGGAAGACTTACCCTTGGTAAGTGGGTAAGTGGAGGAAGGACTGGGTTAAGGAGCACTTAAACAAACTGGACATACCCAAGTCCATGGGCCCTGCTGGGGTGCACCCATGAGTGATGACACAATGTCATTGTGAAGCCACTCTAATTATCTTTGAAAGGTCACGGTGAGTGAGAGAGGTGCCTGAGGGCTCTGAGAAAGAAAGTGTCACTCCTATCTTCAAGAAGGGCAAGAAGGAGGAAACAACAGGCCAACCAGTCCCACCTCGATTCCCGGGATGATGAGGGAGCAAATCCTCCTGGAAGTCATTTCCAAACATATTAAGGACAAGAGGGGGTCTGGCAGTAGTCAGCATGACTTTAGTAAGAGGAAATCATGCTTAACCAATTGAACAGCCTTCTACAACAAAATGACTAGCTCAGTGTGTGAGGGGAGAGCAGTGGATGCTGTTTATCTTGACTTTAGACAGGCAAAATGCTGTGTTTGTCAATGAGGATGTCTCCCATAGCATACTCTTAGACAGACACAGCAAGGTAGACTGAAAACCGGCTGAACAGCCAGGCTTAGAAACTGCTGCTTGGTGGCACCAAGTCGAATTGGAGGCCAGTAATTAGCGGTGTTGACCAGGGGTCAATACTAGGTCCTTAACATCTTCCTTAAATAATGGTCTGGGTGATGGGGGCAGAGAGCACCCTCAGCGAGTTGGCAGATGACACCATTTCGCCATTTGAATTGTTGCCTAAGCCACTCGTGCATCTCTCTGCTATTACCATTACTCTGAGGTCAGCTGGGTAAGTGGAAAGTCCACATGACTCCAGGCTTGAGACACCATTACTGTGATATTTTATTTTTAAAAAGTGGCCCATTGTCTGGCTGTATCTCTGGTGGCTTTAGGTGCGTAGTGGTTTAATCCTGCTACAGTCGCCCACACAGACGCAGTGCGTGGAGGGCAAACATTATCCAAACTGCTCACTACATCAGCTGCAGTCACAATAAAATTCCACCCCCTTGGGGTCTGATGCAGTCTACTTGCCAAGTATTCCAATGGGCTTTTCATTCCCTTTTTGTAGTTGACTCTTGACAAGACAAACCTTCATTTCATTGCAAAACCCACAGGTGCTCATAGGATGGTCTGCTTGCTGCTTACTCTCACTAGTCATATGAGCCAGCATGTCCCAACTGTTCCTGCAACCATCTACCCAACCACTCACCACTCAAGGCAGAAGAAAGTCCTCCCACACTTATCCTGCTAAGTTGTTGGCCATATTGCCACCTGAGTGGTACTCTTCTGGCGTGCTGCTATATGTCCTACAGGAATAAGACCAAAGTTAGCAATATCATACATTTGCTACCAATATTCCCTTCTCCTTTCCTCTCCATTCCCTGTCTGCCTATTGTGTTTTGCCCAGTTTCCTAGCCATGGTCTGGCACCAGCCCATACAGCATCGGGACTGGTGTGCCATTTCCAAGAGCATCTGACACTTACCCTTTTTTTTGGTGAGCGTATGTAACAAGTATTCAAGTCCATGTGTACGTAGCAAAAGGAGCCACGCAGGGTCCTAGTGGTTGCTGTACATGCACTTTAAAACCTCCAGGGCATCTTCGTGTTGTGGCATAGTTTGCGTTTCTCTCTAATAAGTTATAGAATGTTTGGGTTATGATATTAAATCTCAGAATATGTGCCTCCAAAACCCTAAAGTCCCTAGCACAGTACATAACTGCCTTTTTAATACTTGGGGATGGGTAACTGCTAGATTTCCTGTGGCACCACAGCAGGGGCCATTTTTCTCCCACCTTTCCATCTGATGCCCCAAAAGCTTCCATCCTGAATGGGTCCCTCTTTCTTTTCCTCCAGTACCTCTACCCCAGCAGGCTGTAGGTGTGTGATAACCTTGGCCACAGCCTGTGTTACAAGTTCTGCAGGACCTCTGATGACATCATCCATTGGCTGCACAGCAGTAACCTCCTTTGGTAATTTTAATATATCTAGCTCTTTAGCCAAAACAGCATGAGGCCATGCAGGAGAACTGTGGGTGGGATGAGAGTTGAGAGTGCTGATAGATTCGAGTATCTCCCCGGGATCACATCCCTAACACCATCTGGCTCTCAAGTCATTACTTTCTTAAATCACCCAGCATCACCCCCATAACCTGATACAGATCCCACAGGACTATCGCAAGGAGTTAGTAAGGGAAAACCAGCCAAATGCTGTAAAACCAGAGTTGGCAGCCCATTTAAGTAACTCAGAGAGAGCCATTTATGTACACACACTTTTCTGTCATCTCTTATGCTCAGTGGTGTCTGAGGGTGCTCCCTGTTTTTCCCATTTTGTGTAGAGACAGGCTGACTTTTTCCCATTGCATTTCCTTTAGCTGAGTCTCTCCCCTCGTTTCCATCTCTTGCGAAGTGTAGTGGTAAATCTGCTGGCAGATATTGGAGGACCTTGCGGAAAGTAATGATGTTTAAGACTCAGGACTGTCCAGAAAGGTGGCAACCATGCCCCAGAGCCTGCCCCAAGACACCTCAACATGTCTGACCAGGAGGTACCTGATGAGTCAGGAGCTCAGACCAGAGCTTTGGCAGAAGATGGGAACTGAAGCCCAACACTATCACCCCGAACCCATTCCTCTCCCACCCGGGGAGGTTGCACGGCTGGGTTTTGCTGTTCCCCAGGTGCACAGTGATGCCTGCACAGCTCTGGGTACATCTGCATGGCTGGCAGGGGTAGCCAGGAGCAGTCAGTCATTGCAATGAAGTGGTTGTATTGCAATTAAGACTGTTGAAAAATTATTTAGTCTTAATTAGACTCCACAGAGAGGGGTGTGTTGTTCCGGTTGTCGATACTGAAATCTTTGGTCCAAGTGTGCAGCGTGCAACACTAAAGGATTAAAAAGACAGGTAGAAATACCGTAACCTTGTTTCAGTTGATGGGTTACTGGAGCTGCTGCTGCACTTCAGCTGCTTTTGTGATCCTCTACGGACCCCTTGTGTCCAAAGTCGGGAACTTCTGCGCTTTTCATTTACAGGTTTTCATTTATAGCATAGTTCAGTTGGAAGGGACCTACAACGATCATCCAGTCCAACTGCCTGACCTGTCCAACTGTTAACCTCAGTTAACAAGGGAGAAAATGAACTGTGAGCTGTGCTGCATCTGTAGAGCTCAGGGGAAAAAAAAGCAACAAAAATATTTTAGTTAACCAGGGCTGCACACATGGATCTGAATACACACAGGGAACAGATTTTTTTTGAGTAAAGCGGTGCCATTTTTACATATTGATGAGTAATAAAACACTCAAAAATGTTTTATAGGATTTGATTGTGAGAGACAGAATTCGTTTGGAAACTTTGCCTTTTGAAGACCATGGCAACCACTAGAAAGGTGAAAAACAGTCTCCCTGGGTCATTTCTGTGGACGTTTCTGATAGCAGCTTGGCTGGTGCTCACTTCTCTGCATGGCAGCAGAATTACTGACTTTGCTGGGAACAGCCAAGACTCTCCTTGCTTAATACCAAGTGATGACAAATCACTGTTAATTCTAGTGCTGGCTATAAATGGTATTAAAATCTTTATTTGAGATTTTAAGGACCAGACAAAGGATTTGGAGGACTGGAATGGAAGTTTTCCCCTGTTGACGAGTTTCTCTGTTAATTCCATACAGGTGCCTTGATTCTTGGACCTCTTCTTTCTCTAAATAAAAGTCTGTGAAGGTCTGATACCAGCTATCTGCCAGCTGTGAAATGTCCTTCTGTGACTTGCACAGCATGACTTGCACAGCAAACCACCGCACTCTGAGTGGCACTTAATCAACCTGGATCTATGTGTGGCAGGACCTGAGGCCATGGGACAAATGGGTACTGAACACCAGGACAAAGCCTCTTGACTAAGACTTTCTTTGGAAGGAAGAGCAGACTCTCTGCCTTAACAGGGGAGCGTCAAGTAGCTGATTATTCCTTTAAGTAGCTGATTATTCCTTTCCAAGTAGCTGATTATTCCTTTCAGCGAAGCCTCCGAGGCAGCTCTGAGACAGAGGACCGCGTCGGGGGACCGCTGCTGGATCGGCGAAACCGCGGCAAAACCGCGCAGGGAAGGGAGGAAAAAGAAAAGGGAGGGCGCAGCCACCCCCCCGGCCCCTGAGCAGGAAGGCGGGAGCTCCTGACGAGGACCCGGCTCTGACTCAGTGTGGGCGGGGACGAGAGTGACGGCGGAAATCCCCTTCCCGTACAAGAGCATCTCCCAGGGAGCGCGAGCGACCAGGAGCGCGGTGAACAGGACGGGCAAGCAGGGCGTGGCACGTCAGAAGGGCGTGGCGCGGCAGTTTGCGCGGCAGTTTGCGCAGGCAGGGCAAGTAGGGAAGGCGAAGGCACCTACTAGCTCAAGAGGATCTGTGAGAAGTGAGTTCATTCGGTAGTCCCCATCCTTCCAGAAGAAACTCAACTATGGTCCTCACTCGTCAGAAAGCGATGCCCTCTGTGCTCGCCAGAGTGGATGCGGCTACCCAGACGGAGCTGCCGGGAAAACATGCCGCCACCCAGGTCTCGGGCTGCAGGGAGTGCCTGGGCATCTCGCTGTTCACGCATGGCAGCCATGTGGACAGCTGCGTGAGGTGCGACCAGGTGGATGACTTGCTTTGCATGGTGGCAGAGCTACGGGAGGAGGTGGAAAGGTTAAGGAGCATCAGGGAGGCTGAAAAGGAGATCGACTGGTGGTGCCAGGCTCTGCCCCCCCTGAGACGGGAACAGGAGCAGCAGCAGCCGCCAGTAAGAACCCACGATCAAGGGGATCCTCTGTCCCCCCCCCGCCGGGCTGAAGGCAGCAGCTCAGAGGAGGAGAGTGAATGGAGGCGAGTCCGCGCTCGTGGCGGCAGGCGAAGGCCCTCCCTGCCCGCCTCGCCCCCCCAGGTGCCTCTACACAACAGGTATGAGGCCCTGGAGGTGGAAGGCCAGTCAGTGGAGGATGGGGACGACAGTCTATCTACACCAGAGGTGTCGCCCAGGTCAGAAGAACGTACCTCTCGTCTTACCACCACCTCCACTAGGAAGAAAAGAAGGGTTATAGTTGTGGGTGACTCCTTTCTGAAGGGAACCGAGGGTCCGATATGCCGGCCAGACCCTCCTCTTAGGGAAGTCTGCTGCCTCCCTGGAGCCCGCGTGAAGGATGTCACGAGGGTACTCCCTAGTCTGGTACGGCCCTCGGACTATTACCCCCTACTGCTCTTCCATGTGGGGGGCGATGAGGCTGCAACGCGAAGTCCTAGGGTGATCAAAAGAGACTTGAGGGCCTTGGGACGGCTAGTAAGAAACTCAGGAGCGCAGGTTATTTTCTCCTCTCTCCTTCCAGTGGTGGGCAGTGACACCAGAAGGAACAGAGATGCCCAATCTATTAATGCATGGCTCCGTGGCTGGTGTCATCGCCACGGATTTGGTTTTTTTTGACAACGGGATGGCCTACGCCGCACCGGGTTTGCTGGCATCTGATGGGATTCATCTTTCTCAAAGGGGAAAGAGAATCTTTGCTCAGGAACTTGCAGGGCTCATTGACAGAGCTTTAAACTAGACTCGAAGGGGGAGGGGGATAATATCAGGCTTGCCCGAGAGAAGCTGAGGGGCGACGTGCCATGGTTGGAGGGATCGGCTGACAGCGAGGACAGTCGGCCTGAGTCTTCGAGATGCGCGGGGTACGCTTGGGCACAGCCGAAGTCGAGCGGAGTTGAGCCAGGGGATACTGAGGCAACGGGAGCCAAGAGGGAAACACCAGTGAAATGCCTCAAAGCACGCAAGGGGTGTTCTTCTATGAAGGAGGCACGGATGACAGCCCAGCTGAAGTGCCTCTACACCAATGCACGCAGCATGGGCAACAAGCAGGAGGAGTTGGAAGCCATTGTACATCAGGAAAACTATGATATGGTGGCCATCATGGCAACGTGGTGGGGTGACTCGCACAACTGGAGTGCGGCGATGGATGGCTATAAACTCTTCAGGAGGGATAGGCGAGGCAGGAGAGGTGGTGGGGTAGCCCTATACGTCAGGGAGAGTCTGGATAGTTTAGAGCTTGATGATGGTGATGATAGGGTGGAGTGTTTATGGGTAAGAATCAGGGGGAAGGCCAACAAGGCAGATATTGTGGTGGGAGTCTGTTACAGACCCCCCAACCAGGATGAGGAGACAGATGAACTATTCTATAAGCAGCTGGGAGAAGCCTCACAATCGCTAGCCCTTGTTCTTGTGGGGGACTTCAACCTGCCAGATGTCTGCTGGAAATACAATACAGCAGAGAGGAAACAGTCCAGGAGGTTCCTTGAGCGTGTGGCAGATAACTTCCTGACACAGCTGGTGAGTGAGCCAACGAGGGAAGGTGCCCCGCTGGACCTCTTGTTCACCAACAGAGATGGACTTGTGAGCGATGTGATGGTTGGAGGCTGTCTTGGGCAGAGCGATAATGAAATGATAGAGTTTTTGATACGTGGAGAAGCAGCGAGGGGGGTCAGCAGAACTGCCACCTTAGACTTCCGGAGGGCGGACTTCAGCCTGTTTAGGAGACTGGTCGAGAGAGTCCCCTGGGAGGCAGCTCTTATGGGCAAAGGGGTCCAGGAAGGCTGGACATTCTTTAAGGAGGAAGTGCTAAAGGCACAAGAGCGGGCTGTCCCCAGGTGCCGAAAGACGAGCCGGCAGGGAAGAAGACCGGCCTGGCTGACTAGAGAGCTCTGGCTCGAACTGAGGAGAAAGAGGAGAGTCTATGACCTCTGGAAGAAGGGGTGGGCAACTCAGGAGGACTACAAAGGTGTAGCGAGGCTGTGCAGGGAGAAAATTAGAAGGGCCAAAGCTGAGTTAGAGCTCAGTCTGGCTGCTGCTATAAAAGACAACAAAAAACACTTCTTCAAATACATTAGCAGCAAAAGGAGAGCTAAGGAGAATCTCCAGCCCCTAGTAGATGGGGGAGGAAACACAGTGACCAAGGATGAGGAAAAGGCTGAGGTACTTAATGCCTTCTTTGCCTCAGTCTTTAATAGCAGGGCCAACTGTTCTATGGGTACCCAGCCCCTGGAGTTGGAAGATAGGGATGGGGACCAGACTGGAGCCCCCATAATCCAGGGGGAAATGGTGAGTGACCTGCTGCACCACTTAGACACTCACAAGTCTATGGGGCCTGATGAGATCCACCCGAGAGTGTTGAAGGAGCTGGCAGATGTGCTCACCAAGCCCCTTTCCATCATTTACCAGCAGTCCTGGCTAACTGGGGAAGTCCCTGCTGACTGGAGATTAGCTAATGTGACGCCCATCTTCAAGAAGGGCCGGAAGGAGGACCCGGGGAACTACAGGCCTGTTAGCCTGACCTCAGTGCCGGGGAAGCTGATGGAGCAGATCATCCTGAGTGCTATCACACGGCATGTAGAGAATAACCAAGGGATCAAGCCCAGCCAGCATGGGTTCAGGAAAGGCAGGTCCTGCTTGACCAACCTGATCTCCTTCTATGACAAGGTGACCCGCCTAGTGGATGAGGGAAAGGCTGTGGATGTTGTCTATCTAGACTTCAGTAAAGCCTTTGACACGGTCTCCCACAGCATTCTCCTGGAGAAACTGGCTGCTCATGGCTTGGACGGGTGTACTCTTCGCTGGGTAAAGAACTGGCTGGACGGCCGGGCCCAAAGAGTGGTGGTGAATGGAGTTTACTCCGGTTGGCAGCCGGTCACAAGCGGTGTTCCCCAGGGCTCGGTGCTGGGGCCAGTTCTGTTTAACATCTTTATCAATGATCTGGATGAAGGGATCGAGTGTACTCTCAGTAAGTTTGCAGACGACACCAAGTTGTGTGGGAGTGTTGATCTGCTGGAGGGGAGGAAGGCTCTGCAGAGGGACCTGGACAGGCTGGATCGATGGGCTGGGGCCAATTGTATGAGGTTTAACAAGGCCAAGTGCAAGGTCCTGCACCTGGGCCACAGCAACCCCATGCAACGCTACAGGCTTGGGGAAGAGTGGCTGGAAAGCTGCCTGGCAGAGAAGGACCTGGGGGTGTTTGTTGACAGCCGGCTGAATATGAGCCAGCAGTGTGCCCAGGCGGCCAAGAAGGCCAATGGCATCCTGGCTTGTATCAAAAATAGCGTGGCCAGCAGGACTAGGGAAGTGATTGTGCCCCTGTACTCGGCACTGGTGAGGCCGCACCTCGAATACTGTGTTCAGTTTTGGGCCCCCCACTACAAGAGGGATATTGAGGTACTGGAGCGTGTACAGAGAAGGGCAACAAAGCTGGTGAAGGGTCTGGAGCAGAAGTCTTATGAGGAGCGGCTGAGGGAGCTGGGACTGTTTAGCCTGGAGAAAAGGAGGCTGAGGGGAGACCTCATTGCTCTCTACAACTACCTGAAAGGAGGTTGTAGAGAGGTGGGGGTCGGTCTCTTCTCCCAGGTAACAAGTGATAGGACAAGAGGAAATGGCCTCAAGTTGCGCCAGGGGAGGTTTAGACTGGATATTAGGAAATTTTTCTTCACCGAGAGGGTTATCAAGCATTGGAACAGGCTGCCCAGGGAAGTGGTTGAGTCGCCATCCCTGGAGGTATTTAAAGGACGTTTGGATAAGGTACTTAGAGACATGGTGTAGTGGTGGTTTTTGGCAGTGTTAGGTTTATGGTTGGACTCGATGATCTTAAAGGTCTTTTCCAACCTATATGATTCTGTGATTCTGTGATTCTGTGATTAATCTTGAGCTACATAATGCTTTTCTGTCCTGGATTTAGGTCACATTCTTAGATCTTGTTCCCAACAGATTCCCTGTGGATGAAAGGGATGTCTGACTTGGTGTCTGACTTAAAAAAATCTGCTGCTCTTGCACAAGTGGTGTCCGGAGAGGACCCTCCTTCCCTGGCACTGCTTGTTGCAGAGGAAAGGATGTTGCAGGCAATGGGGAAAAGCCTCAGGTGTGTTTGCAGATATGTACTGGACAGTCTGATGCTCCCCATGGATTTTTCTCTCTCATCAGAGATCATCTTCTGCAGTTTTGTCTACAGAAACCTTTGAGAGCTTTGTCAGAACTTGTATAACTGTGGCCATAGCTGTAATACTGCAGGCATTGCTTGTCTTGCAATTGCAACATTAATTTGGGGACAAGGACCAGGTGTCCCAGCTGCAGGCTGCTGTGCAGGTCTGGTGGATGCTTGCAGCAGCCCGGAGCCCTGGCTGTTAAAACAGATTGCATGGCCACGATTTCTTGTGAGAAGTACAAGTGGAGGAGCATCGCAAATGCAAAGGCTGGGAATGCGGACTGTGCTACAAACAAATCTGTAACGTAAACCAGCATGCCTGTGATGGAAAGTCCAGAAGCAGGATGTGGATGTATCTCCTGGAAGGGGAGAAATATGCTCAAAAGGTGATATCTTATTCCACTCATGCCCACAGAAGACTATCTCCCACCCACTAGCCACTTTTAAAGCCAACAGAGGAATAGGTCCTCGGATGGAGAAGGTCCACCGCTGCAGCTGGAATGAAACACGCTCTGGGTTGCATGCTGTGCATTTGCACCTAAGATCTCAGCGTTGGCAACCCGAACAACACAATGGCTCTGCAGAGTCTAATTAAGTTAGTCTAACTGACATTTCAATAGTCTTAATCTATCTGCAGTGTCTTTCCCTCCTGCATCCGAAGCTGGAAGAGGACTGCAAGCTCTTGGGACAGACGCAGTCCCGGGAGGTCACAGATTAGTCAGAGGACTCTCATAACACTCTTCTTAGACATTTTATGCTCAATCCATTATTTTCCTGCCCTAAGAAGGGCCTTCCAAGCCTGAACAAACAGACTTCTAAAGCTCAGACAACCAGGTTGGGAGCCCGCACACATTTCGATTGTTAAAAGCAAAAAGTGATCACCTGATGTAAAAATCCCACAGACTGACTTTTAGCAGGTTGGTAATTCTTTCAGACAGCGTAGTTCCCCTGCTCAGCATTCAGACTAAAAGCAGAAATTTTAGATCATGATCTCCAGTTCGGCTGTGTTTTGCTGGAGGTCACATAGGCAGAGCCATTCACTGAAGATCCTTGCCCTTAAGCCTGATTCTGCTCCCCATCATCTCAAGCAACACCCTGTTCATGCCAGTGATCTTACTGAAACCCATGTGTTTACTTGGGAATAAATTTTTACAAGCATGAGGGCACCTGAGATAGGTCCTTCTTGAGGCTCCCCGTGCATCCCCTCAACGGGGTGCAAATCACGGTGTGCTCCCGGCATCCAGCGTGGTTCCTCCTCTTCTTCATCTTCCGACTCATCATGCAGTTGTCACCTGCAGCCACCTCCTCCTCACCATGCTTTTGTCTCCTGCTGCCGCCTCCTCCTCCTCCTCCTCATCATGCTGTTGTCTCCTGCCTCCCCCTCTTCCTCCTCCTCCTCACCATGCTGTAGCCTCCTACTGCATCCTTCTCCTCCTGCTCCTCATCATGCTACTGCCTCCTGCTCCTCCTCTTTATGTTCCTCTCTCCTGCTGCCTCCTCCTCATCATCATCATCATGCTGTTGTCTCCTCTGCCTTCTCCTCCTCCTAATCATGCTGTTTTCTCCTCCTGCCTCCTCCTCCTCCTCCTCTTCATCACGCTGTTGTCTCCTGCTGCCTCCTTCTCCTTCTTCTCCACCTCCTCATCCTCCTCTTCCTCCTTGGCATGCTGTTTTCTCTTCTTGTCTCTTCCTCCTCCTCATTCTACTCCTCAGCATTCTGTTGTCTCCTGCTGCTTCCTCGTCATCCTCCTTCTCATCATCATCATCCTTGACATGCTGTTGTCTCCTGCTGCCTCCTTCTCCTACCTTCTTTTCCTCTCATGCTGTTTTCTATTGCTGCCTCCTCCAAGTGCTCCTTTTCATGCTGTTATCTCCTGCAGCCTCCTCCTCTTCCTCCTTGTCATACTCCTCTTCATCCTTGTCTCCTGCAGCCTCCTGCTTTTTGTAATCTGTTGTCTCCTGCAGCCTCCTGCTCCTCATCATGCTGTTGTCTCCTGCCTCCTCTTCCTCGTCATAAAATTAATAGAATCCTAGAATCATTTTGGTTGGAAAGGACCTTTAAGATCATCGAGTCCAACTGCTGACCTAGCACTGCCGAGTACACCACTAAACCTTATCCCTAAGTGCCACATCTACATGTCTTTTAAATACCTCCAGGGATGGTGACTCAACCACTTCCCTGGGCAGCCTGTTCCAATGCTTGACAACCCTTTCCGTGAAGAAATTTTTCCTAATATCCAATCTAAACCTCCCCTGGTGCAACTTGAAGCCATTTCCTCTTGTCCTATCACTTGTTACTTGGGAGAAGAGACTGACATCCAGCTCTTTACAACCTTCTTTCAGGTAGTTGTAGAGAGCGAGAAGGTCTCCCCTCAGCCTCCTTTTCTGCAGACTAAACAACCCCAGTTCCCTCAGCTGCTCCTCACAGGACTTGTGCTCCAGACCCTTCACCAGCTTTGTTGCCCTTCTTTGGATGTGCTCCAGCACCGCAATGTCTCTCTTATAGTGAGGGGCCCAAAACTGAACACAGTAGTCGAGGTGCGGCCCCACTAGTGCTAAGTACAGGGGCATGATCACTTCCCTAGTCCTGCTGGCCACACTGTTTCTGATACAAGCCAGGATGCTATTTGCCTTCTTGGCCACCTGGGCACACTGCTGGCTCATATTCAGGCAGCTGTCAACCAACACTCCCAGGTCCTTCTCTGCTGGGCAGCTTTCCAGCCACTCTTCCCCAAGCCTGTAGCTTTGGATGGTGCTGTTGTGACTGAAGTGCAGGACCCGGCACTTAACCTTGTTGAACCTCATACAATTGGCCTTGGCCCATCGACCTAGCCTGTCCAGATCCCTCTGTAGAGCCGTCCTACCCTCAAGCAGCTCAACAGTCCCACCCAACTTGGTGTCATCTGCAAACTTATTGAGGGTGCACTTGATCTGCTTGTCCAGATCATTGATAAAGATACTAAAGAGAACTGGCCCCAGTGCTGAGCTGTGGACAACACCATTTGTGACTGGCCGCCAGCTGGATTTAACTCCATTCACCACAATCCTTTGGGCCCAGCCATCCAGCCAGTTTTTTACCCGGGGAAGCGTACACCCGTCCAAGCCATGACCAGCCAGTTTCTCCAGTAGAATGCTGTCCTCCTCCTCATTATCATCCTTGACATGCTGTTGCCTCCTGCTGCATCCTCCTCCTTCTTTTCCTTCTCCTTATGCTGTTATCTCCTGGTGCCTCTTCCTCCTATTCGTCATGCTGTTGCCTCCTGCTGCCTCCTTCTCTTCCTCCTCCTCTTTTTCCTCGTCATGCTGTTTTCTTCTTCTGCCTCCTCCTCCTCTTCATCTTCCTCCTCCTGCTCATCATGCTTTTGTCTCCTGCAGTCTCCTGCTCTTTGTAATCTGTTGTCTCCTTCTCCTCCTCCTCCTTTTCCTCATCCTGTTGCCTTCTCCTCCTCTTCCTTCTCCTCATGTTGTTTTACCCTGCTGCCTAGTCCTCTTCATCATCTGTTGTCTCCTGCTACCTCCTTGTCCTCCTCCTCATCATAATCATCATGTTGTTGTCTCCTGCTGCCTCCTCCTCTTCTTCCTCCTCCTCATAATCCTGTGTTCTCCTTCAGCCTTCACCTCCTCCTTCTCCTCTTTGTAATGCTTTTGTTTCGTGCTGTCTGCTCCTCCTCTACCTCCACCTCCTCCTCCTCTTCCTCCTTTTCCTCCTCATCCTCATTTTCTTTCTTGTCATACTTTTGTCTCCTGCTGACTTGTCCTCCTTTTTCTTCTCCTCCTCTTCCTTTTCCTTCTCTTCCTCTTCATGCTTTTTTTTCCTGCTGCCTCCTTCCCCTCTTACACGTCCTCCTCCTTCTCATCATCCTGTGGTCACCTGCTCCTCCTCTTCCTCCTTTTTTTCGTCATGCTGTTGTCTATTGCTGCCTCCTTCTCCTCCTCCTCTTCATGCTGTTGTCATGTGCTGCCTCCTCCTCTTCATAATATCTGTCTCCTGCTGCCTCCTCCTCTGTGTCCTGCTCTTCCTCCTCCTCCTCCTCCTCCTCCTCCTCCTCCTCCTCCTCCTCTTCCTCCTTCTCCTTGACATGCTGTGTTCTCCTGTTCTCTCCTCATCTTCCTGCTCCTCGTCATGCTGTTGTCTCCTGCTGCCTCCTTGTCCTCATCACACTCCTTCTCCTTCTGCCTCCTCCTCCTTCTCCTCATGCAGTTGTCTCCTGCTGCCTCCTTGTCGTCGTCCTCCTCCTCCTTGTCATGCTCTTGTCTCCTGCTACCTTCTCCTCCTTGTCACTTGTTCCTGCTGCTTTCTCCTTCTCCTCCTCTTCCTCCTCCTTCTCCTCTCCCCTCCTCCTCCTCCTCCTCCTCTTCCTCCTCCTCTTCAACCTCCTCCTCCTCCTCATGCTCTTGTCTACTGCAGCCTTCTCATTGTCAACTGTTGTCTCCTGCTGCCTCCTCCTCCTCCTCGTCCTCCTCCTTGTCATGCCATGGTCTCCTGCTGCCACCTCCTCCTGCTCCTCCTCCTCCTCAGACTACTATCCATTCCTGCTCTTTCACGTGGGTACAAAAGATGTTGCAAGAAAAAGTCTGAGGTCAATCAAAAGAGACTTCAGAGCCCTGGGAAGAATGCTAAAAAATTTGGGAGCTCAGGTAGTGTTTTCTTCGATCCTCCCAGTAATGGGGGAGACATCGGAAGAAACAAGAGAGCGCAGGATATCAATACCTGGCTCCAGGCCTGGTGTCCCCACCAAAACTCTGGGTTTTTAAACCATGGAAGAGCCGTTGAGAGACAAGGTATGCTGGGGCCTTTTGGGATCCACCTGTCCTGATGGGGAAAATGCATCTTTGGGCATAAGTTGCCAGGGCTGATCGAGAGAGATTTAAACTAGAATCAGTGGGGGAAGGGGATACCAACAGGATTGCAGTAGGTAAGCCGAGGGTTGGCATGGCATTGCCTGAGGGTGGCAATGCTAGTGGGAACATTTACACTGCTCCTGGGAGCATGGAAGACTCAGGAGTCTTCTGAAATGCTTGTACACCAATTCAGTCTATCTGAAATGCTTGTACACCAATGCAGGCAGTATGAGAAACAAACAGGATGATCTGGAAACGTTGGTCAGCTCCCAGAGCTATATCATTGGTATTAGTGAGACTTGGTGGAATGAGTCCCATGACTGGAGAGCTGGGATGGAGGGCTACAGGCTGTTCAGAAGGGATAGGCAGGGCAGGGAAGGTGGAGGTGTTGCACTATATGTAAAGGAGAGGTTTGACTGTACAGCCCTTACAGTGATGATGTGGTTGAGAGCCTCTGGGTAAGGATTAGGGGGATGGAAAACAAAGGAGTTGTTGTAGTGGGGGTCTACTACCGATGACCCAGCCAGGATGTAAGCACCTATCAGTTATTCTGCAGGCAATTAGGAGAAATCTCTGGATCAGTAGCCCTGGTCCTTACGGGAGATTTCAACTTCTCAGACATCAACTGGGAATATCATACTGCTGTGATGAGAAGGTCTTGGAAATTTTTGAATTTTGTGGGAGATGATAACTTCTTGTCACAGGTATTCAGTGAGCCAGCTAGCAAAGATGCCCTCCTAGACTTGCTGTTTCTGAATAGAGAATGACTTGTGAGGGATGCAATGGTAGGTGGCTGCCTTGGCCACAGTGATCACAAAATGGTTGAGTTTAAAATTTTCAGTGTAATAACAAAAAAGGACAGCAGAGTTGCTACCCTGGACTTCAGGAGGGAGCTATAGCAGAGTAGCCTGGGAATCTGCTTTTGAGGCCTCAGGAGTCCACAAATGCTGGCCAGTTTTTAAGAACCACCTTTTAGAAGCACAGGAGCAGGCAATTCCACTGTGTTGTAAGTCAAGCAAGCAGGGCAGAAGAACAGCTTGGCTGAACAAAGAACTTGGAGTTCCAGAGGAAAAAGGAATTGTATGATCTCTGGAAACAAGGTTGGGCTTCATGGGAAGATTACAGAGCTGTGGTTTGTATATGCAGGGAGAAGACATGAAAGGCCAAAGCTCAATTAGAGTTGAAACTGGCCAGTGTTGTTTCAGATAACAAGAAGGGCTTTTTTAAGTATGTTAATAGCAAGAGGAGGTCTAAAGAAAACATTGGACCAATACTTGCTGAAGATGGTCATCTGACTAATAGGGATGAAGGAAAAGCAGAGCCATTCAAGCATTTTTTGCCTCAGTCTTTAATAATATTGATAGACCTTGGGCTGCTCGGTCCCCTGAGTCAGAGGACCAAGAGTGTGGGAACAGTGACTTTTGTGGACATTGAATTTGTAAGGGACCAGCTATATCAGCTGAATGCTTACAAGTCCATGGGGTCTGATGGGATTCATCCCAGAGTACAGAAGGAGCTTAGAGGATGTTACAGCAGGACACCTCTCGATCATCTACCAAAGGTCTTGGGAGTCTCAGGAGGTCCCTGCTGACTGGAAGCTAGCCAATGTTATTCCCATCTACAAAAAGGATGTGAGGGAAGACCCAGGGAACTATAGACCTGTTAGTCTGACCTCAGTACCTGGAAAAATTATGAAGATTATACTGAGTACTATTGAAAGGCATTTAAAGAATAATGCAGTTGTCAGGCACAGTGAACATGGGTTCACAAAGGGAAAGTCCTCTTTAACCAATTTGATATCCTTTGATATCCTTTGACCCAGTGGATGAAGGGAAGGAGGTGGATGTAGTTTTTCTGGATTTTAGTAAAGATTTTGGTACTGTCCCTCACAGCATCCTTTTGGACAAATTGTCCAACTGTGGGATGAGCAGGTACACGGTGCGCTGGGTGAAGAACTGGCGGGACGGCAGGGCTCAAAGGGTTGTAGTGAATGGGGCTACATCTGGCTGGTGACCGGTTACCAGAGGTGTTCGACAGGGCTCAATCCTAGGGCCAGTTCTGTTCAATATATTTATCAATGCTCTAGATGCAGGACTTGAATGCACCATTAGCAAGTTTGCTGATCATACCAAACTGGGAGGTGCTGTTGACTCTCTTGAGGGACAAGAGGCCTTGCAGAAGGATCTAGATAGATTGGAGCATTGGGAAATCATAAATGGCATGAAATTGAACAAGACCAAATGCTGGATTCTGCACCTGGGATAGAGTAATGCCGGGCACAAGTATAAACTGGGAGAGAACTGGCTGGAGAGCAGCCCTGCAGAACGGGATCTGGGGGTACTGGTTGGCAGCAGGCTCAATAGGAGTCAGCAGTGTGCCCTGGCAGCCAAAAGACCAAACTGTGTTCTGGGGTGCTTCAAACACAGTGGAAACAACTGGTCAAAAGAGGTGATTATCCCACTTTATTTAGCGTTGGTGTGGCCTCACCTGGAGTACGGTGTGCAGTTCTAGGCCCCACAATTTAAGAAGGATGTGAAGGTCCTTGGCTGCGTCCAGAGGAGGGCAACAAAGCTGGTGAAAGGGCTGGAAGGAATGTCCTCTGAGGAGCGGCTGAGAACTTTGGGTTTGTCTGGTTTGAAGAAAAGGACTCTGAGGGACCACCTCATTGCTCTTTACAGCTTCCTGAGGAGGGGACGTGGAGAGGGAGGTGCTGATCTCTTCTCCCTGGGATCCAGTGATAGGATGCATGGGAATGGTTTAAAGCTGCATCAGGGGAGGTTTAGACTGGACATTAGGAAGCATTTCTTTACCGAGAGGGTGTTCAAAACCTTGAACAGGCTTCCTAGAGAGGTGGTCGATGCCCGATGCCTGTCAGTGTTTAAGAGGCATTTGGACGATGTCCTTAATAACATGCTGTAACTTTTGGTCTGTGCTGAATTGGTCAGGCAGATGGACTAGAAGATCATTGTAGGTCCCTTCTAACTGAACTATTCTGTTCTGTTCTGTTTCTATTCTATTCTATTCTATTCTATTCTATTCTATTCTATTCTATTCTATTCTTTGCTATCCTATCCTATCCTATCCTAGCCTACCCTATTAATTTAATCCAAAAAATCACAGTTCTGTGACAAACAATGGACCTACAGCTCTTCCTGGCAATGCACATTTGGGCCGCAGCACCTCAGCTGTGACACCAGGGTGGAGGACAGCCTTCTCACAGGGAAACTTGAGCAGTCAGTGCTGTGCTGCTCTGTGCTGCATGTACAGTGTGGTCTTCACACCTGAGCTGTGCTGCACAGATCCCTTGGCTGCAGGACAACCT
Source organism: Mycteria americana (assembly GCF_035582795.1). Lineage (NCBI taxonomy): Eukaryota > Metazoa > Chordata > Aves > Ciconiiformes > Ciconiidae > Mycteria > Mycteria americana. The sequence continues at coordinate 1,502,595 of NC_134391.1, read as the reverse complement.
CAGGAGCTCATTGTCAAAAGGAGCCTGGAGGCAGCTCCCACTCTGTACTGGCCTTTATGCCACCTGCCTGGCTTTGCCTGTACCTAACAGTGCAGCAAAGTTCTCATGGCAACGTTGTTTCTGTTTGACTGTAGAAAGGTTAAATAATGTTGTTTCCTTGTAAGAAAATCCTATAGTAGCTTGAATGACCAAACCAGGAGACTCTCTTCTACAGATGGGGTCTGCATTGCATGCTGCATGTGGGTCAGAAGCCCATTTAATGCTACACCACCTGGGGTTCCCAACATCTAGAGGGGCATAGGTTTAGCTATACAATTCTCTCCTTATAGTGTTAGAGCTAACAAACAGCATTTTAAAAGATACCTTACAGAGTCTGAGTTCCTTTCTTACTGGGATCATAACAGACCTCCACCTCCTGGTGAAAAACACTCTCTCAGCAACACTTGGATGCAGCCCCTCTGGTCCCATGGACTGGTAAGGGTGTAGTTTGCTCAAGTAACCCCTGCCTTGATCACCATCCATAGCTGGTTGTTCCCCTTTCCTGTCTAGAGTCCTGCCTCGAAGCACAAAGGCCTGGGAGACCTCTCTGATGGTAACTGAGGCAAATAGGACATAGACTATCATCTCAGATCTACCTACACCTACTCTTACTAAATTTAGTAGTGGTCCACAGTATCTCTGTTTCTTCTTTAACTGTTCCTGAAGTAGCAACAGCTCATCTTAGTGCCCTTGAATTCCCTTTAGAGTTTCAACTGAATTTTGATATGGACCGTTGCTGTGCTTGTAGGATGTTGTCCTTGAAGACAAGACGTATCCAGGCACTCTGTGAAAATGCTGGGTATGTTCCTTGACTGTATCATCCAGGGAGTGAGTAAAGACCTCGCTCTGATGTGCTTTGTGTTCATGCAATGCCTGCAGCTACTGGGTAGTGAAGGGACAGACCTTGCCTCTCTGATGGCATCTGATGGCTGATGCCTCTGACTGATGGCATCAGTCAATGGCACACAGGCACCAAACTGCACTCTCGGTGATGCTGTCTGGAGTGTCTGTCACGCGCTCACCCTGAATGGGAATTGCTTTCCTGTAGGTCCTGTGCTGTCCCTGCAAGCCCTGGCATCTCATGTAGCTCTGTGAGCCTGGATCTGAACATGAAATTGAGTAGATATCCTGAATTCTGTAAGGCAATGTGGGGCTGAACATGAGGCAACTGCCAATGTCTCCATGTCAGTGGAGATCTAGTAAATACAGCAGAAGGAGAAGAGAGAAACTGAGCTCTCGCTAAGGCACATGAATAATTCAGATGAATAACTCTATAAACTGCCCTGAACTTAATGAGTAGGGAATGGTTCTGTTGCCCTTACTTTGGCCGTCAGCTGCCATTTCAGTTGGCCAAATAAATTCCCAAGAACCTCCAAGAGTATGTCCACAGATGTTGCCCTGTCTCTATGAACTGCTCCATTTGAGTTTGCAGGTACCTGCACGTATATCAGACTACCTCTCGCACCTCACATGTCACCAGGTGTTTGGGTCTGAACAGCTCACTGCTGCCTTCCACCTCAACTAATTAGCATGAGAGCTGAGACAAGGAGCTCACATGCAGGTGCCTATTTAATGCACACCTGAACTGAGGCAAGAGGAATCTCTCCTCCTGTGAGTTTGTGGCACACATGAGAGTGAGTTGAGTCACCTTCCACCCCAAATAGAAACCCAGGATAAGGTGCTTCAATGGACTCAGCTGCATCACTTCCCTCAGCAGTAGGGGTAAATAAGGTCCCTCCTTTGCACTGTCTGGGTGTCCACCCTAATGATGGGACAAGAAAATGTGATTATAGGATGTAACTCTGTCCCTGATAGGTGAAATGACACTGCAGAAATAAGTGTCTCTCCCCAGCTGAGGGAGGGAACATCAGTGATTGCTTCAGCCTGTTTCACAGCAGGACCCCCTGGAGCCCCTGGGACATCTCCAGGGAGCCCAGAGGGAGCAGAGAAAGTGCCGCCTTGGGCTGGCCCTCTGCTGCTGAGCTGGGCTGGGCTCCAGGGATGAAGGGACCTTATGGCAAGCGGGCAGCACTGCAGAGAGACAGCTCTGCCCAGGAGCAGCTCCTCTGCAAAGCGCAGCAGGGCTGAGGGCACTGCCTGCAGGCACTGAGGGGAGACGAGCAAGGCAGGGAGAGGTTAAAGGTGGTCTGGGCTGGGTGGGTGGCTGAGAGCTCACTGGTGGAGAAAACTTCACAGCCCCCTACATGGTAAGTCTCTTGGTACAGGGCAATGAACAGGAGCTTCCTGGAGTGGTCTCATAAAGCTGTCATAGCCCACAGAGATCTCTCTCCAATGTAGAGGAGGAGGAGGACGTGCTCCAGAGAAGGGCTTCCCTGCCGCACCATCAGAGGGACAGGGCATGACGGCGGCCTTCTCCTGGGGATGGCTGCAGGGGTGTGAAGCCAGGTATGCAGCCAGGGGTGCCTAGGGCTGTCCTTCAGAGCAGGGTCCCTGCACCCCAGAGGGCTCTGTGCTGAGGCAGGGACTCTGCTGCCTGCCAGAGTCAGCACTCAGCCTGCCCATGGAGCTCCCCATAGCACTGCAGGGAGAAGCTGTGGGTGGAAGGAGCGATCCCCAGCAGGGCAGGGTCTCTCTGCTGTCGAGGGGGTGCTGCATGGGCCAGGGATGTTCACAGCTCCAGATTACTGCAGGACATTGCCAGAGGCAGATTTTCAAGAAGCATGTCAAGGCAGGTAGTACCTGGAAGGAAAAGTGCTTTCTGAGGTCTGTGCTTTCAGTTTCCTGCTCTGTTTGTAGAGGAAAATAGCAATGGAGCTGTCAGGTTTGCAGAAGAGACTGAGACTCCTACAGCATTAGACTGAGAGGTCAGTAAGTCGGTGAGAAAGCTGATTAAGTCCCTTCACCTGTTCATTTGCCTACTTAAAGCCCAGACACTTCTGTGGTCTCCTTGTGGTTTATCTATCTGACCTGTTTCTTAGGCCTTGCCAACACAGAGATGCCCCTGGGCCATGCCCGGCTGCCAGGAGATGTCTGCAGGGCAGAGCTGAGCACACTGCAGGTAGGATGGGGTCTGTGATGGGGTCTGATAGGGAGGAGACTTGGAGACAGAGAAACAGCTCTGAGCAGGGACAACTCCGGGAAGCAGAGTGCCAGGCCACCCCTCTGCATCACTCTCTGCTCAGCTGCACAGGGAAAGAGAGAAGAGTTTGGAGAAAGGGACTTTTAAACTGGACTCTTCCGAGCTCACAGAACTCCAATTTCTTCTTCAAGTATGTTGTGTGAGATCATCCTCCAACAGAGAGAGGTGTAAGCACTGGGCACCTGTGTGGTGACTAGCAGATCACTCATGGGCAGACGAGCTCTCCTGACTCTGCACTAGGGCACAGGGAGCTCTTTTGTCCCTCAGTATTCAGGCTGAGAGCAACGTAGAGGTGTTGACTTCTGCCCCTTCAAAGAAAGTGCCCTCACTCAGCAGCACAAACTTTAGCTCACAAAAAGGAGTTGAACAAAGTTCCCCCAAAGAAACAGAAGTCATTTAGGGGGGATGTTTTGGGAAACCACATAGGATTGCTCTAAGAAGTCTGCCCTAACTTGTCAATGTCTTCTCCTCTTTCAAAGTTGCCCATGCCCAAAGTGAACAAATGTTCAACAGCAGCTCCATCACTGAGTTCCTCCTCCTGCCATTCACAGACACACAGGACTTGCAGCTCGTGCACTTCTGGCTCTTCCTGGGTATCTACATGGCTGCCATCTGGGGCAACGGCCTCATCATCACTGCTATAGCCTGTGACAACAACCTCCACACTCCCATGTACTTCTTCCTCCTGAACCTCTCCCTCCTCGACCTGGGCTCCATCTCCACCACTGTCCCCAAATCCATGGCCAATTCCCTCTGGGACACCAGGGCCATCTCCTATGCAGGATGTGCTGTACAGGTCTTTCTGTTAGTCTTTTTTATCTCAGCGGAGTATTTTCTTCTCACTGTCATGGCCTATGACCGCTACATTGCCATCTGCAAACCACTGCACTATGGGATCCTCTTGGGCAGCAGAGCTTGTGTCAAAATGGCAGCAGCCACCTGGGGCAGTGGGTTTCTTAATGCTGTGCTTCACACTGCCAATACATTTTCACTACCACTTTGCCAAGGCAATGCTGTGGACCAGTTCTTCTGTGAAATCCCCCAAATCCTCAAGCTCTCCTGCTCTGATGCCTACCTCAGGGAAGTTTGGTTTCTTGTAGTTACTGCCTGTTTAGCATTTGTTTGTTTTGTTTTCATCGTGCTGTCCTATGTGCAGATCTTCAGGGCTGTGCTGAGGATCCCCTCTGAGCAGGGACGGCACAAAGCCTTTGCCACGTGTCTCCCTCACCTGGCCGTGGTCTCCCTGTTTATCAGTACTGGCACGTTTGCCTACCTGAAGCCCACCTCCACATCCTCCCCATCCCTGGATCTGTTGATGGCTGTTCTGTACTCGGTAGTGCCTCCAGCAGTGAACCCCCTCATCTACAGCATGAGGAACCAGGAGCTCAAGGATGCGGTGTGGAGATTGATGACTGGATGATTTTCAAGAGCAATAAACTGCTTGTCTTCTTCTAGAAATCACTTGTAATGTAACTCATTAGAGGCCCAGCTTAGTTTATGCCTCATGCACTCCTCATACACACAGGGGTATTCAGAGACATGAGGCCTTCCCTTGCACATGCAGAGGCCATGCACTGCAGCAGTCATAGTGTCTTTCTGGCCTCCTGCTGCCACTCCAAGAGGATAGGAGGCACCTCAGCCCTGCGGTGTGTCGCCCTGCTCTGCACTCGTCTGAGATTCCCCAAGGCATGAGGAATGGACACAGGGACCTTGGTTCAAGGAAGCACATCCCAGTGCTGCATTCAGGTGTTTTCCCAGGGAATATTACTCTCCGTGTGAAGTGATGTCAAGACACAGTCTGTCCCACAGGCCTTCATCGCACCCCCAGGAATAGCTGACGGCATTTGTGCTCACTCAGGTTCATCTCACCAAACTTCTGTGGCCCTTCTGTAGTTTTTGTTGGTTTTGATTGTGGGTTTGGTTTATTTCTGCTTTATTTTACTGTTTATAATATTGTCCACAAATAAATGTCAGTATTTGTGCCATTTCTAATTATTATCTCTCCAGCTTTTGTGTGACCCAGAGACTGTGTAAATGAGGAGCTGTGCTATGTGTTTAAACAACATAAAGAATGCTGCAGTGACTTGTTTGTCTGAGATCCTTCCTCCGAGACCTTCTCTGGAGCTGCAGGGCAGTGCCTGTGTGCAGAAGTGGAGGGGAAAAGAGTCGTGGCACAGCAGCACTGCCAGGGAGCACTAGCACTTGGTCTTTCCGAGCTGCTCACTTTCCACTTCCACTCTCTTCTTCTGAGCCCTTCTATTGGTGTAAGATCTGAGTGCTCTTGCAGCTTGGTCACAGTCCTGCTGTGTGGCAGTCCTGTGATAGCAGGCAGGGACAGGCAATGGGCACTTCTGTGACAAAGCTGGCCTACATAACAGCATTTCCATCATACAAGGGGATCTCCTCAGGGCAGTGCCTGAAGGCTTAGGTCTTCTTTCAAAGTTGCTCTCAAGAACATGCCCAAGAAAATGTTCAGGAGAGAAAACACCAGTGAACAGCTGAAGTGTGTGAATGTGCAGGGTGGGGGCCAACAGCAGTGTCCTCGCAGAGCCAGGCTCCTGGGAGAGATATGAAAGACCAGAAGAGCAGGATCTGGTCTTTTCCCATGTGCGCTGGACACCCCGTGGAAGCTGCCCCTGGGCAATTGTCACAGACAGGCCAATAACAACCACCATTTCCAGCGCTGGCCTCTTACCCCAGCTCAGAGAGGTTCCTTATCCTTCCATGGAGGGACACTGAATGACTGGCTCAGAAGTCCATGTTTGCATTGTAAACGTGAGACCTGAATACACATCGTGTGCGTGTGGTGAGATGAACCTGAGTGAGCACAAATGCCGTCAGCTATTCCTGGGGGTGCAATGAAGGCCTGTGGGACAGACTGTGTCTTGACATCACTTCACACGGAGAGTAATATTCCCTGGGAAAACACCTGAATGCAGCACTGGGATGTGCTTCCTTGAACCAAGGTCCCTGTGTCCATTCCTCATGCCTTGGGGAATCTCAGATGAGTGCAGAGCAGGGCGACACACCGCAGGGCTGAGGTGCCTCCTATCCTCTTGGAGTGGCAGCAGGAGGCCAGAAAGACACTATGACTGCTGCAGTGCATGGCCTCTGCATGTGCAAGGGAAGGCCTCATGTCTCTGAACACCTCTGTGTGTATGAGTGCATGAGGCAAGCTTGAATATGGATGCCTCAAAGAGCCCTGACACTTCTGTGTGTGACTCCAGGAAAAACATCCACCATCCCCATGAGATTTATCTGACCTGCCTTGGACGGGTTAATTGCAAATGCCTCTGTCTGCTCTATGACTCTTCCTTGGCTTTCTGGCTTGTGCCTTCAAATGCACAGTATGAAAGAAACACACCTGTGGAGCATCTCACCTGTGCAGTCAGAACGGGTTCTGCAAGCATGAGCAACATTTCCCTTTAGAATAGGACATTTCTCACCTTGCACAAGGCACAGAGCACATCTAGGGAGTACGAATGCACTCAGAGGTACACACACCTTCATGTTTCACCTCTCTGAACTTTCTTCACAATTTATTTAATTAATTAACAAAGAAAAAAATGTTTTTCCTTGTAGGTAACATCTCTGCTCGCAGCAGTGTTAGTACTGTTTTCAGCACCTTTTGCATGTACTGAGTGTTTCCTGCTGTGGCCTCATCCTACAATCAGTACTAGGCTGTATGCTACCTGCTTGTCTCTGCAAGACTCCCAAACTGGAAGGTCTGTCTTGAGTAGGCAGCTGCACCTTGGCTAGAGGTATTTATGTCACCTACAGTAATAATTTCATTTTTGTCCCAGATACTGTGGCCCCAGTGGAGTGGGCCACCTCTTCTGTGATTTCACTGGAGCTCTCCTGCAATGACACCATGACATTCATGCTGTTTGCTTTCATAACTTGCTTTTTAGATTCAGTCCTCCCCTGCCTGTTCACACAGGCATCCTCCTGTGTGTGCATCAGAGCTGCCAACCTGGGGCAGCTCTCCTGCCCAGCATGGGCAGACAGAAGGTCTTCTCCAACTGCTTCTCTCACCTCACTAGTGTCACTGTTTTCTATGACACCCTCATCATTGTCTGTGTGATGCCCAGAACAGCCCTCCCTGAGATCATTTGACAAAGCCCTTTTTCTACACCATCCTCAGGCCCTCCTCATCTACAGCCTGTGGACCAGAAAGTTGTGGGGGGAGAGGGACACTGAGAAAAATGCTCAGAAAAGCTGTGAGCTGCAAAGAGAGCAAATTGGAGTAGTGGGCCTGCAGGAAGAAATTACTTCTGGTTCTTTTCTGAACAGAGGACCAGGGCGAATGTGTGCTGTTTCCCAGGAATTCCTCTGGAAGTGTGCGGTATGGAGAGGGCTTTGGCTGTGGGAAGGGGCAGAGAGGTACTGGTGGAGCTGGCCAGCATTATCATGAGACCTCTCTCAAACATCTCAGAAAAGCCAGAGCAATCAGGGAGGTTCCAAGGTCCTCAGAAAAGGCAAATACCAAACCCATCTTCAAGAAGGGCAAGAAAGAGGTTTGGGAGAATTACAGGCTGGTGAGCTTCACCTCAGTCCCTGGGAAGGTGATGGGGCAAGTCCTCCTGCAGCCACCTCCAGGCACTTGAAGGAAAAGAAAAAAGATTGCTGAACGTGTATGGGAGGAGAAAGTAGGCAATGTTGCATTCTTGGACATTAACAAAGCCTTAGACATGGTTTCCCATAGTCTCCTTATAGCCAGATTGGTGATATCTGGACTGAAGAAGTAGATGGTGATGTGGGTGGGGGTTTGGCTGGATGATCAGGCCCAGAAGTCATCAGTGGTATGGAGTCCTCCTGGCAGCCAGTCACTTTTGGCATTCCTTTGTGACCAACACTTGGGCCAACACTCTTGAACATCTTTATGATGTCCCTGTATGATGGGATAGAACTCACCTTCAGCTCCTTTGTGGATGATTACAAGATGAGGGGAGCCTTTGAGATACCTCATCTAGGTCACCCTGCCTTGACCAGGAGAGCTGGACAACAAAAAATGTTCAGGTCTCTTCCAACATGAGTTATTCTATGATGCAAGGAATCTTCCCCTTGAAGAGCTCATTGAAGATAGAATAGGCAGAGTAAGGAGAAAAGACAGAGCAGCAGTAGATTAAATGTGCCAATATAAATACAGTAGTTCCTCTGAGCAATGTTTCTCCATTTGAACCATTAGTAAGAAAATTTATTTTGATAAGTGGCCGCATAAAACTATTCACATAGGGAGAGAGAGCATAAACAGCTTACTAGTACATACCCTTGGTGCTGTTAATTAAAAAACTTTGAAAAAAATAATGAAAATTCATTTAAAAATGGCAATGCTGGAAAGGAAGACTTTTTTCAGCTATTACACTGAGTTCTTTTCTGCAGAGGTTTCACGTTTTTCCTAAAATCTACATTGAGGACTTGATTCAGTTATCCACACAGAGGTTGCCATTGCCTCCAGGATGTCCTGGGGTAGCTGAAGAACCCATGTGGGAAACGTCTCCCAGGAGATACGGGACCCCTTCTGGAGCATGAGCTGGTATGCAGGCAGAGTACCTTGGGGTGGTGGAAGGCATCACCTGCCTCCAGCACTGCCAGGGTGGCTGAGCAAGGACCTCTCCAGCACAGCAGCACATTGTGTCCCCTTGGATGCTGGCTGTGATGTCACTTCTGACTGTCCAGCAGTGGGGAGACAGATACTTGGAGGTCTTGAAAGCCATTATAATACAGCCCCCAACAAGATGAAAGATTTGGGGAGGTCAAAGGTAGCAGGAAGAAGAGAGATGGAGATTTGGGGGAGGGAAGAGGGATTTGGCCCACAGAGATGAAAGATTTTGAAGAGTAAAAATGTGTTCAGGTAATTTTGATGCCACTGTGACACTGTGAAAATATTCATGTCAGGCCTTTACCCTGTTTCTAACCAGTAACCTTAAGCCCTAACCCAACCCCTAAATGGCACCCTTCACCCTGACAGGAATCCATTACTTTAATCCCTAACCTCAAACCTTACCTCTAAACCAAAGCCTCAAACCATAAACCCTTACTCTTACCCTACTACTAACTCTGATTCCTAGCCTTTATCCCTAACATTAAAATGTTGGCCTTAACCCTAACGCTCAACCTGGCCCTAAACAAAACCCTAATCCACAAAGCAAGCCCATACTCTAGCACTAACCAGATACCCTCAGCAGAACACCAAACCCTCCCCCTAAGCCCAACAGGACTGACGTATTTGTCCTCTTGGTTATGGCAGCTGCCTCTGCCACTGAGGCCTACCAAGACAAACTTTATTTTGAGGCTCTGGACTTCATTTCTTCCTCACTCCTGCTTAGGGAGGCCAGGAGTTGCACAGTTTTTCTGCACGTGGCAGTGCTCCCCTTCACATCCCACTGCCCCGAGGAAGAGCCCTGAGCCACACATGAGGGACAGGATCTGCCTTCTAATGGCCTGGGGGTCAGGGCTTGGCCTTTCTGCTTCATAAAACAAACCAAGGGTTTTCCCAGCATTACAGCCATCTGCACAGTGCTTTTGCCTACCTGTAATCACAGCCTCAAATTATCAACTCTAACAAGTCCATGAGGAGGCTTTGTCAGTAATGGTCCTCAGTGGGACCCATTATAGCTTCATGGTACTCTGAGTTTCACTTCTGACTTTGACTTCTTTAGAGCGTTGTTCAATCTCCTCTTCTCAGTATCTGAGGTTCATGGACTCAGCCCCAAATACACCATGGAGCTCAGTAAAATATAGAAAGCCCTAATGCGCTCTTTCTCTTCCTGTAATTTTCTTTAAGTCTTAAAGACTTGTACAGCTAATTGAAGAGGTTTTACCATCTAGTTAAAGAGGAATATTTCAAAGTGCACCTAATAAAAATGATTTTTTTATTTTAAAGGGAATATTTTATTACTTTTCAGTTTAAATAAGAGGTGATAGCATAATTGTCTAATTGATATTGATCCAGAGTGTCTCCTCAGGATGTCTGGGCAGCTAGGAAAAGCAGTCCTTTGAGGTCTGACACTGTACAGACAACCTTGCTCCTCATCTCCCCAATGTCACCATTTTTGTCTTTGGCCACTTGGGATTTGCATCACTTTGCCTTACATCAGAATTCACTGAACTCTGGGAGCTGAATGTTACAGCTGTATTGCACCATCTCCCACCTGTTCTCCTTAGAGAACTGGCTGCACACAGGCCCAGAAGAATTTTTCCTATTTGCAGGCAAAGAAAAGTAAAGCATGGTAAAGCTTCATAAACAATAAATATCTCTGCAAATATATGCTAAGTGCAAGCTACCTCTAATGAGGTTGCCTTTCTACAAGGGATAATCTTATGAGAAATATTTTAGGTAGGTAGATATAAATAATTAAAAAGTTGGCTAAGGAGACAGTTAGACTACTGAAAGACAGGCAAGCTTTTATTCCCTGAAACTCAAAGCAGTAACTGGAAAGGTGAGAGGAATCTGAGTGAACAACGAGTACAGGAAGGAGAAAATTGGAGAATAATGGAAAGGGCTTTTGCCTAGACAGTTTGCATCTGACTGTTAGAAACGGTCATTATATCAGGAATGGTGAAAATATACGAAAAATTAGAGAAAGTAAATACACCCTATAACAGGCAGACTAGTGGTAATGAAGTTACAGAGGAAGATTGATATTTCTTTGGAATATCCCTTTTGAAAGTTCATTGGATTGGTAGAGGTATCTTGTGAGAGAGAACAAGCAAATTTTTCACCCATCTTTGAAAAAGACCAACAGTGCAACCCAGGGAACCACAGCCTGTACCAGCTCACATTGGTGAGGAGTGTGCCACCAATTAGAGTCCGCTTGGGTGACATTTCTGGGCACCTAAAAGAGAGTAACTGTCAACATGGACTTTCCAAGAGTAAATCATGCCTTGTCAACCTGACAGCCTGCAGTTGTGCACGAGGAGATAAAAAGTGGATGTCATTTGCCAACACTTTGCCATGCCAAACTGTTGGCATGGTCTCCCTCAATATTCTTCTATCCAAATTAGGACATTACAGTCTGGACGCGTAGACAAACAGATGGGCAAAACACGAGCTGGATGATCAGGCTGAGAGAGCAGTGGTGAAGGGGAATGGCTACCCTACCTGGAAGCCACTGGGGCATGGTAGGGCAGCAGACAGGATTTTCCTGAGCCCTGTGCAGTTTAACATATGCACCATTAGCCAGAGGAGGCAACTCTCACCACATTTGTTGATGATGCTAAATTGGGAGATCCAATCCTGTGCCTTGGAATTCCATTCAGGGGAAACCTGACAGGTAGAAGGACTGTCCTGTCAGGAACTTAATGAAATAGAAGAAGGACAAAGGCCAGGTCTTCCATCTGGGGTAGACTAACACCTTGCAGTGGCAGGGGAAGGGAACTGCCTGGCCAGAAAGCACCTCTGTGGAAACAGCAGAGGGAACAGAAGGCAAAACATGATCTAGCAGTGATCTACATGATCAAGTGTGATCTAGTAGCAAAGAAGGCCAGCAGTGTCCTGGAGTGTGTAAGGAGGAGCCTCACCAAAAGCGTGAGGGAAGTGATTGTCTCCCCCTGCTCATCACTTGTTAGACCACCAGTACACTACTGTGACTATTTCTGGGCCCTCAGTTCAAGTGTACTGAGTCTGGCTGGGATAGGGTTAACTTCCTTCGCAGCAGCCCCTATGGTGCTATGTTTTGCATTTGTGCCTAAAACAGTGTTGATAACACACCAGTGTTTCGGCTATTGCTGAATCGTGTTTGCACAGTGTCAAGGGCTTCTCTGTTTCTCACTCTGTTCCCTCCCAGTGAGTAGGCAGAGGCAACAGCCACAAACTGCCTCTTGGGAGCTTTAGGCTGAGCCTTAGGAAAAATAAAATTGACTAGGAGGAGCATTGCTGTGATATCCACCTCTGGAGCTCTTTGCTCCGCAAAGTCACAGCCAGCCTGTAGGCTGGACTAGAGACTCCCCAACAGTCTCTTTCCAACCAGCTCTTCCAGGAGCCTGTGCCTTGCCACACATTGTACAAGAAGAGATAAAGCTGGAGGTGAGGCACTCTACATCATATGCTTGTAGGACAATTCAAGATGGAAGGAAGCTCAGGAGGTCTCAAGTCCAATGCTCGGCTCCAAGGAGGGCCAGTTCTGAGGTCAGAGCAGCTTGCTCAGTAAATGTCAGCATCCAGAGAAAGAGTTTACACCACATGAACCAGGCATCTAGGCCACCATTACAAAAATGAAGACAAGGTATTTGACCAGCTCTGTGAACACAGCTATTAGTAGACCATGCCTCCTGAAACTCCTGGCAACATCTACCTTCTTGTCCAGAGGAATGGGATCCTTATGCAAGTTTCCTGGAATATCTCCAGACAGTGAGGTTCTTTGGGCTGTAAACAGAATTGAAACAAACTGACTTGGGTACTATCAACTTAGTTCCTAAAAGAGAGGAAGATGGAGGGATCTCAGGATTTCCAGGTTCCCGTGGAAGATTTAAGGCATCAGAGAAAGGAGCTGAAGATAACACTTTTGAACTAGCATAGCCTTTACATCATTTCACAAGTGATGGCTCTGTTCCCCCCTTTCAATCATTGACACCGAGAAACCTCACCTGCTTTTCCTTCCTCTCCTCCCCAGACCTGAACAAGTGATGGGAAGAAAGGCAGCAGAAAGGCCCTAGGCCTCTGTGAATCAGCTGGGGTCTGGCAGTTGGACGGCCATGGTGTCATTTCATTGGACCCCATAAAGTATCAAGCTGGGAAGTGAGTCTCCAAGTCCATATCATCAAGGTCCATGGACAGGCAAGACTATGTCTATGGCTGTGTCTGGAGACCCGTACACATACAGCATACATCAAGCTGGGACTGAAACTCAGGCCTGGGCTTCAATGGTCTCCTGGGCCCATGAACAGAGATGCAGGTGGAGGCCCCAGGTGATGCTGCTCAGGGCCATGAAGGCCTATGGATGCTCTCAGGGCCCTGACACTGCCCCCATGGGTTCCCACCTGCCAGTGCCCTCAATAGGCCAAATTCTCATTCCCTGATGTCCAAGGTCTGTGCTCTGCTATTCTTCTTCCTCATGTCCCCGGGGATCTGAAAGACCACAATTTCGTGGTTGCTACAGCCAAGGCTGGTACTGGTCTTCACATCCCTGACTGGCTCTTCCTCTTTTGGGAGTACTAGGTCCAGGTGAGCATCAGACTGGGTGGCCCTCTTGGCAGCTGTGCTCAGGAGTTGTCCACAAACCCCAAGAGAAACCTCCTTGACTGTTTATATCCTGCTGTCTTACCCAAGTTGTGAATAGCGAAGAGACTGAGTCCCCCATAAGAGCCAGGTTCTGTGATCCACTGGTTTCCTCAGGTCGTTCAAATAAGACTTAGTTTATTCCTCACCCTGACTGTATGACTGGTAACTCTTTCCTGGATCTGGCTGGCGTGGACCTGCTTTGGATTTGTTACTAAACAAGAGCTGTTAACACACCAGTGTTTTGGCTACTGCTGAGTAGTCCTTGCAGAGCATGAAGGCTTTCTCTTTTTTACACTGCCCCCACAGCAAATAGGCTGGGAGTATGCAAGAATTTGGCAGGGGCACAGCTGGGACAGCTGACCCCAACTGACCACAGCGGTATTCCATACCATATGAGGTCATGCTCAGCAAAAAGAAGGAGGAAAGGGGGAACATTCATGGTCATGGCATTTGTCTTCACAAGTAACTGATACATGTGATGAAGCCCTGATTTCCTGGCAATGGCTAAACATCTGCCTGCCCATGGGAAGTAGCGAATGAATTCCTCATTTTGCTTTGCTTGCACACACAGCTTTTGCTTCACCTATTAAACCATCTTTGTCTTGACCCATGAGTTTATTTGCCTTTGCACTTCTGATACTCTCCTCGGTCCTGCAGTGGAGGGGTAGGTGAGAAAGTGCCTTTGTGGGTGCTTAGTTGCTGGCCAGGGTCAAACCACAACTAGCTCCTACCACAGTGTAATCCTTTCATGCCTCTCCTCTGACACACGCACACAAGCTCCCACCTAACCTACTGACTGTGTGATAGGGAAGCTCGATATAGCTGAGCTTCCCTGTCATCACACAGGGCATCCCCCACTCCACACTCCACGTCTTTCCTGTTGGTCTCTCCTCAAGACACTGTATCTCCATCTACCACAAAACCTGTGGGAGCTGTCCTTCCACACCTCAGCTCTTATTCCGCTCATGTCACACCTCTGTGATGGCACACAGGGCTCCTGCTGTCTATGCCCCAGGCTGTGGGATTTGGTGCACATTTGGGCTGTAGCACCTCATATGTGGCACCAGGGCCAAGGTCAGACTTGTCACGTGGAAACCTGATATCCCGAGATTGGACTGCTTGTGTGGAAAGGCTTTGCTTCACAGCAGAGGCATGCTAGAGGGGATGGCAGGTGGCAACATAATGATGAATGAGATTCCCATAAAGAGAGCAAAAGCTGCAGTCCCCAAGGCCAGAGAGAAACAGGCCTGGGCTGTGCTGCCCTGGCAGGAGAGGGGTTTGCTGTCCCAGGTGACTCTGCAGCACCATGAGGCCTGTGCCAGAGGTGAATCTAATCTACAAGAAGGAGAAGCTGCTGCTGAGAACATCCCAGGAGGACAGCATGTACTCAAACCACACTGTGGACATTATGCTGGAGGCTTACCAGCTAGATAGCAGCTCTGCAGAGAAGGACCTTGGGGTCCCAGAGGACAACAAGCTGAGCATGAGCCAGCAATGCACCCTCATGGCAAAGGCTAACAGCCTCCTGGGCTGCATTAGGAAAAGCATTGCTGGCAGACGGAGGGAGGTGACCCCCTCTACGCAGCACTGGTGAGGCCACATCTGGAGTGTTGTGTCCAGTGCTGGGCTGCCCAGTGTAAAAAAGTTGTTGACCTACTAAAGCAAGCCCAGTGAAGGGCCACAAAGCTGGTTTAAGGGACTGGAGCATCTTTCATAGGAGGAAATCTGGGACTGTTCAGCCTGGAGAAGAAGAGGCTTGAAGAGGCCTTATTAATGTGTATAAATACCTGATGGGTGGGAATGAAAGCAAGGGAGCCAGACTTTTCTCAGCAGTTCCCAGTGACAAGACAAGGGGTGACGGACACAGATTAAAAACACATGAAATTCCATCTGAAACCAAGAAAACACTTTTGGACTGTGAGGATGGTCAAACACGGGAACAGGTTGCCCAGAGAGGTTGTAGAGTCTCCATCTATGGAGGTATTCCAAACCCAGCTAGACAAGGTGATGAGCAACCTGCTCTAGCTGACCCTGCCTCATCTGGGGATTGCACTATATGATCTCCAGAAGTCCATTCCTACAACTGTTCTGTCAGTATAAAGGAGAAAAGTTAGACAGAAAGAAAGAAAAAAAAGTAAGACAGAAAGACACATAGCCCTAGCCACAAATACCATGGGATACTGTGGAGAGGATCCATGCTGGAGCAGGGGAAAACTGTAGGGAGGAACAAGCAGCAGAGATTAATTGTTAGGTACTTAGTGTAACCCCCCATTTCCCATCCCCTTTGTGTCTCTTGGTGTTGGGGTGGGTAGAAGAATTGGGAATGATGGAGTAATTTCAGCCTGGGAAAAAGGAGAGTAGGGATGGTCTTTATTATTTTTGTCATAATTTCTCACTATCCAAAACTATTTTTATTGGCAATAAATTAAATTGATCTTCCCCAAGTCAAGTTTGTTTTGCCAATGACAGTAACTAGTAAGTGATCTCCCTGTCTTTATCTTGACCCATAAGCATTTTCATCTTATTTCCCCTTGTTCTTGTATTTTAAGGAGGGAGAGTGAGTGAACAGGTGTCTGGATGCTGGCCAGACTTAACCCACCACAGAACCACATCAGGACTGCTGTGTTCAGTATGGGGCTCCCTAGCACAAGGAAGACCCTGACAGGCTGGAGAGTGAGTCCTGCTGAGGCCAGAAGGATGGTTGGAGCCTGGAGCACATTATAGACAAGGAGAGGCTATGAGAGCTGTGTTTTTGAGAAATCCCTCAGAGCCAAACACTGGAGCAAGGATCCAGGCCAGTTGGTGGGACCACAATCAATGGAGATTTGTCTCCAAATGGAGATTTGTCCAATCAATGGACAAAAATGTCCAATCAATGGACAATCTCAAAAATCTCCAATGGAGATTTTGTCTCCAAATGGAGATTTGTCCAATCAATGGACATTTGTCATGACAAGGCCATAAGCACCTGATCTAGCTGGAGCTGTCTGACATGGGCTTGGCTGAGAGACCAGCTGTGGCAAGAGATAAGGGGCTTGTGTGTAATGAGTGTCAGTAGGAAACTGGTTTCCTTTTATTAATAATAGTGGTGGAGTTGGGTATCACAGATGACAGCAGAGGTGACCATACAGCAAAGGCCCTTGCTCAGGGCTGGGCTGTATGGCCAGAGATGGAAATGGCCGGTGTGTGGGGTCATCAGGCAAAATTGCCCTGGGACACCTTCCCTGGGGTGTCCAGGGAACATGGCACAGACTGGGCCCCTCTCTTCTGCACCTTTGATGCCTTTCTTCCTTCACCATGGCACCTGCCTCTGCAGTGTGAGCACAATGCTAGGTGCCCTCACCCTGCACACTCAAACAGCTGAGCTCTACACAGGTATTTTGCTCTCCCAGACGCTTTCCTGCCCAGCCCAGTCCCTCCCCAGCTCTCCCCACCTCCTCTGCATTCTCCCCAGCCTCGCCAAGCCCAGTACCCTAGTCTGGGTTGGTTCCATCGCAGTGCCCACCACAGGGTGCTGCAGAGCTCTGGGCACTCACCCCACAGTCACAGCCCCTCTGAAGGGCACATTAGCTCCTGGGGGGACAGAGAGGGGTCTCAGCTTTCCCAATCAACCCCAGGGCTGAGGGCTAGCCACAGCATGAGTAGGCAGAAGCCAGTGTCTCCCATTGTCCCCTGCTCTTGTCTCCAAGAGATCCTTATTGCCAACCGACAGAAGCCCCTCCGTGCCAGACCCTCTCCCCAGCAGAAGACTCTTTGCCCAGGGGCTCCTCAGGCTGCTCCTGCAGCTCCAGCAACAGTGCAGCCTGCCCTGAGCTGGTGCATGCAGAAATAGGTCTCTCTTTGTCATTTATTCTGCCCCTGGAAGCACGGAGTTTCTCCTTTGCTCTTGTCCATGGATGTCCCTATCCTCAGAGAGCCTTTCCCCAGGGGACTGTGTCTGTGCTGGCCTGGCTGGCCACTCCTGGCTGGCCACTCCCTCCCCATGCTCCCCACAGGGCCCCAAGCTGGCAGTGCTGCTCTGCAGGGTGAGGGGGCTGTGGTGCCTGAAAGCCATGGGGAGACAGTCCCAGACAGATCGTTGTTGATTGTTCATCACTGCCATTGGAACTGGGCACCCACACTTGAAGGCTTAGCCCAGACCCATTCCCTAACACATCGCCCCATGCCATCCTTCCCTGAGCCCATGGAGAACCCAAGCACAGTAGGATGGCTTCGTGGGTGCAACATCTTCAGCCTGTCCCTGACCTCAAGTTTTGAAGAAGAGCCCAACATCCAGCCCTTTATTACAGACATAGGACACAGGAGGCCAGCTGTACAATCATGCCAGACACACGTACAAAGGCCTCTGGGTCAGAAAGGCTGGGTTCATGCCCCTGGAGAAGTGGAGTGGATGTAGACATTCCTGGGCAAACAGGATTATCGCAGATAAAATGCCCAAAGCACAGGAGGTTCCCGAGATGAATTGGAAATCACTTGTAAAGAGAAACAGGCTGTTTATCCCTGCTGAAAGACAAGTGATTGAATCAGCTTCTTCAGTGCATCTTTGAGATCCTGGTTCCTCATGCTGTAGATGAGAGGGTTCAATGCTGCAGGCACCACCGAGTACAGAACTGCCATCAACAGATCCAGAGATGGGAACTCCTCCACGGAGGAGGGGGGCTTCAGGTAGGCAACCATGGCAGTGCTGATAAACAGGGAGACCACGGCCAGGTGAGGAAGGCACATGGAAAAGGCTTTGTGGCGTCCCTGCTCAGAGGGGATCCGCAGCACAGCCCTGAAGATCTGCACATAGGACAGCACGATGAAAACAAAACACCCTAAAGATAAAGAAAAAGCAAACACAAGAAGCCCAGCCTTCCTGAAGTAGGAGTCTGAGCAGGAGAGCTTGAGGATCTGGGGAACTTCACAGAAGAACTGGTCTATGGCATTGCCTTGGCAGAGTGGTAGTGAAAATGTATTGGCTGTGTGCATCAGAGCATTAAGAAACCCACTGCCCCAGGCAGCTGCTGCCATGTTGACACAAGCTCTGCTGTGCATGAGGGTCCCATAGTGCAGGGGTTTGCAGATGGCAACGTAGCGGTCATAGGCCATGATGGTGAGAAGACAATACTCCCCTACAATCAAGAAGAGAAAGAAAAAGACCTGTACAGCACATCCTGCATAGGAGATGGCCCTGGTGTCCCAGAAGATATTGGCCATGGCTTTGGGGAGAATGGTGGAGATGGAGCCCAGGTCAAGGAGGGAGAGGTTCAGGAGGAAGAAGTACATGGGAGTGTGGAGGTTGTTGTCACAGGCTACAGCAGTGATGATGAGGCTGTTGCCCAAGAGGGCAGCAAGGTAGGTGCCCAGGAAGAGCCAGAAGTGCACGAGCTGCAGCTCCCGTGTGTCCACAAATGCCAGGAGGAGGAACTCGGTGATGGAGCTGCTGTTGAACATTTGCTGCCTCTGTGCATGGGTTCCTGTCCTTAGAGGAAGAGTCATTGACAAGTTAGGGGAGACTTCTTTGAGCAAAATCAAAACCATTTCCCCTAGACACACACTCTCCCTGCTACACACCAACTTTTCCTTTACCAGGAGACCTTCCTTCAGCTTCATTGCATGAGTTCTGGTTAGTGCTGGCTGAGTGTGCCGTAAGGAGAAGGACCTCTACCTGCTGACTGCCAAAGAGTCAGCCTTGCTCTGCAGCAGTGAGTTCATGGGAATGGTAGGGTCAGGTGCCAGTCCTGGTATTCAACTTCGTCAGATGAAACTGCTCCTAATGCAGAAGTGCTTGTCAGCATCTGCATTCCCAGTGCTAAGGAACCAGGATGGCAGAAGGCAGTTTGGGGTCTTTTAAAGCTCCCCCCATCTCACCTTCTTTGATCTTGGAAACCCTCAGCATTTTTGCTGCACCCAGGGAAAACAGAGTGAGTCCTGTGAGGCAAGAGGATTGCCTATGGCTTAGTGCAGAGTGAGGGGAGCTGGTCTGTCCCTCTGTCTTGTTCTTAGCTGCCCTGGACTTGCACCTTCACGAGATGGAGGGCAATCAAACTCTTATGTTACCCTGAAAAATCACCAGACACTGCTGAGAGCAGAGGGATCAAGTGCAGACTACTAAATGTTTCACCCTTTCTCAAGGACTCAGCACCCCACTTCTAGCCAAGGATGCACATGGCTGATTTCACCAACCCAACAGTATTCCCACAGTCATAGTATCTCTGCATTTCTTCATGCTTTCAGATAACACAAAGGTTAGGTTTGCATCCTGGAAGGCAGCTGACAGCTTGGAAGGACACCCCAAGGAGATAGACAATTGTCCTAATGTTGGCATCTCAGTAAGAGAAAATTGACTCATTCCTCAGCCCCACAGGCTGCATTGCCCACAGCCCACAGGTTAGAGGAAAGCTGGGACACTTGTTCCCATGGACACACCTGCATGAATGGATGAACAAGATCAGTGTGTGACTCTGCAGCTGAAACTCCCGTCCTCAGAGAGGTCTGACAGCAATAGAAAGATTACTTTAAAATGGGCAAGTGGAGAAACAAAGAAAAATACAGTGAGGGTCTAGCTGAGAGAGGTGAGGGGAGAGGCAACCAGGCACTCAGGAAAGCATTACCCCTACCCAGCTGTGCACACCACCTCCCAGACAGCGATAATGCAGGACAGTTGCCCTCAGCCTGATTGCTGGTCAACGGGAAATGGGCATGTGGCAAGAGGGATGCCCTTTGCCTCTTCTGCTGGTCTGCTGGTCAGAGAGGTGACTCCCACCCTAGACCCCATGGCCATGAGGGCTGAGTATTGTGCTGGGTGGGAGAGGAGAGATGAAGGGGCTTACTCAGGGAAGGCATCCACATTGCAGGGGAGGGGGGCGTGGGAGGTACCCATATCTCCCCTGCAACAGGATTTCCATTAGCAGTTCCCTCCTTTCCTGCCCATCTCTGCTGCCTGGAGCTGTCCCTGCTAGGAGCTGTTTCTCTGACCCCATGTCTCTTCCTTGTCAGTGCTCACAGACCCCATCTCAGCCCCTGTGCACCCAGCTCTGCCCTGCAGCCTCTCTGTGTGTGCAGGGACTAAAAAGCGGGTCACACAAATGCTGATGAAACTGGAAAGGGGATGCTGGTGCTGTCTGTAGCCCCCAGAGTTGGAAACTGTAAACACAGGCTCAGAAAAGCTCCTTATCTATACAGTAATGCCTCCTTTGACCTTCCAATTGAAAAGTCCCCTTGGAAATGTCCCACTGCCCACCTAGCCAACCAAGATAAGAAACCTCAAAAGACAGACATCTTCCCTTTCAGGGGACTCTATCCTGAAAACTCCTCTCAGAAATGCCAGGCGGTAAGCTGCAGCTGTGAACATCCCTGATCCACTCAGCACCCTCTTGACAGCAGAAGCACCCTGCCCTGCTGGGGATCGCTCCTTCCACCCACAGCTTCTCCCTGCAGTGCTATGGGGAGCTCCATGGGCAGGCTAAGTGCTGACCCTGGCAGGCAGCAAAGTCCCTACCTCAGCACAGAGCCCTCTGGGGTGCAGGGACCCTGCTCTGAAGGACAGCCTTGGCCACCCCTGGCTGCACAGGTGGCTTCACAGCCCTGCAGCCAGTCCTGGGAGAAGGCAGCTGTCATGCCCTGTCCCTCTGAAGGTGCGGCAGGGAAGCCCTGTTCTGGAGCATGCCCTCCATATCAGAGAAGTTGTGAGAGTCCTCCTGAAAGGTCCCATAGGCTGTGGGATGTGCCAGCTTTTGTAGATCTCTCCAGGAACTGCATCTTCTTTGTCCTGCAGCCAGAGACTTACCAGGTCAAGGGCTGTGAAGATTTCTCCTCCTGTTAATTCTCAACAAACTCCCACCCCAGACTGCCTATAACCTTTCTCTGCCTTGCTCGTCTTCCCTCAGTGCCTGCAGGCAGTGCCCTCAGCGCTGGTGCTCCTGGGAAGAGCTGTCCCTGTGTAGTGCTGCTCGCTTGCCACCAGCTCCCTCTGTCCCAGGAGCCCGGCTTAACTCAGCAGCGGAAGACCAGCCTAAGGCACCACTTTCTCTGTCACCTCTGGGCTCCTTCCAGGTGTCCCTGGGGCTCCAGCAGAACCTACTGTGGAACAGGCTGATGTTCTCTCCCTCAGGTGGGGAGAGACACTTATTTCCAGCAGTGTCCTTTCCCTGATGAGAGACAGAGTTAGTTCTAAATATCAACTTTTCTTGGCCCATCATTAGACAGGACACCCAGACAGGGAAAGGCAGGGATCTCCTTTACCCCTGCTGAGGGAAGGGATTCAGCTGAGTCAGTCGAGGCATCTTCTCCTTGGTTTGTAGTCCTGGGGCTGGAAGAAGACTCAGCTTCCTCCCATGCACACCACCAACCCACAGGAGGTGGGATTCCTCTTGCCTCTGTTCAGGTGTTCATTAAATAGGTACCTGCATGTGAACTCCTTGTCTCAGCTCCCATGGTCATTAATGGTGGTGGAGGCCAGGAGTGAGCTGTTCAGATGAAAATGTCTGGTGACGTTTGAGGTGACAGAGGTGGTCAAAGGTATGTGAAGGTAGTAGAGACAGATTGAAGATAAGTGCAGGCTGATATAGAGACAGGACAACATCTAGTGGCATCTTCTTGGCGGCTCTTGGAGACTTCCCTTTGGCCAACTAAAATGACAGCTTATGTCCAAATTAGGGGCAACTGAATCATTCCCTACTCATTATGTTCAGGGTGTCCTATAGAGGTATTAATCTGACGGAATGGAGTCATATGCCATAGGGAGAGCTCAGTCTCTCTCTTCCTCTTCTCCATCTGTTGGATTTACTAAATCTTTATTGACTGTATTTGTAGTTATCTCATGTTAATCCCCACACTGTGTTACAGAATGCAGGGCAGACTTACTTAAATAATGTTCAAATCCAGGCCCACAGAGCTACATGAGATTCCAGAGCTGGCAGGGAAATCACAGGACCTACAGGAAAAGCAATTCCCATTCCGGGTGAGTGCATGACAGACATGCCAGACAGCATCGCAGAGAGTGCAATTTGGTGCCTGTGTGCCATTGACTGACGCCATCAGTCAGAGGCATCAGCCATCAGATGCCATCAGAGAGGCAAGGTCTGTCCCTTCACTACCCAGTAGCTGCAGGCATTGCATGAACACAAAGCACATCACACCAAGGTCTTTACTCACTCCCTGGATAATACAGTCAAGGAACACACCAAGCATTTTCACAGAGCACATCAGAGCGAGGTCTTTACTCACTCCCTGGATGATACAGTCAAGGAACATACCCAGCATTTTCACAGAGTGCCTGGATACGTCTTGTCTTCAAGGACAACATCCTACAAGCACAGCAACGGTCCATATCAAAATTCAGTTGAAACTCTAAAGGGAATTCAAGGGCACTAAGATGAGCTGTTGCTACTTCAGGAACAGCTAAAGAAGAAACAGAGATACTGTGGACCACTACTAAATTTAGTAAGAGTAGGTGTAGGTAGATCTGAGATGATAGTCTATGTCCTATTTGCCTCAGTTACCATCAGAGAGGTCTCCCAGGCCTTTGTGCTTCGAGGCAGGACTCTAGACAGGAAAGGGGAACAACCAGCTATGGATGGTGATCAAGGCAGGGGTTACTTGAGCAAACTACACCCTTACCAGTCCATGGGACCAGAGGGGCTGCATCCAAGGGTATTGAGAGAGTGTTTTTCACCAGGAGGTGGAGGTCTGTTATGATCCCAGTAAGAAAGGAACTCAGACTCTGTAAGGTATCTTTTAAAATGCTGTTTGTTAGCTCTAACACTATAAGGGGAGAATAGTACAGATAATCTTATGTCCCTTTATAAGGCTGGAACCCCAAGTGGTATGGCATTGAATGGGCCTTTGATGCAAATGCAGCAGACAATGTAGACCTCATTCATTTAAGACAGTCTCCTGATTTGGTCATTCAAGCTACTATAGGATTTTCTTGCAAGGAAACAACTCTATTCATAGTTGCTGCCATTAAAAAGAAAGAATGTTTTCATGAGAACTTCTTGCTGCACTGTTAGGTACAGGCAAGGCCACGTGTGAGGCCTAATGGCTGGTACCGAGTGGGAGCTGCCTGCAGGGTCCTCGTGACAATGAGCTCCTGAGGTTGTCCTGCAGCCAAGGGATATGTGCAGAACAGCACAGGTGTGAGGGCCATGCTGTACGTGTAGCACAGCACAGCCCAGCACTAACTTCTCAATGGTCTTCTGGTCAGGATCACTGCTCAGGTTTTCCTGTGAGTTGTTTCTTCTTTAGCTGAAGAAGGCCAAGGGACAGATCCCAGCTCCCAAAAGCTACAAGGGAAGGCAAAATTTTCATGTGGGATACACTGACACAAAACCATTACCTACATTTCCAATCTCTGAACTCCTAACTGTGCAGCAGAGAGCCTGGAAGCTCTGAGCTCCATTCAACTGCCCCACATTTCAGCAGGTAAAATGAAACTAACCTAGCAAAAAAGTGTGTTTTGATTCTCTTCAAAGGCTGAAACACCATATGGGTCAAGAGATTGGCTAGGACACCTAAAGAAGAACCAAATGTAGGACTAGAAACCTCCTAAGCACAGGACAATCGCACCCTGGATTATTCCATGAGCCTCTGCTGTAGAGACCCTCATTTCCAGTTGAATCCCTTTTCCTGGGGCACACTGCAGTGCAAAGGTTCATGGAACTGATGGTGGGAAAGGGACGGCTGGGGGTCTCTGGTCCAGCCTCCCACCAAAGGGTGGGGTATCACCAACCCCGGTGTCCCACTGGCTGACAATTTGTGGAGCTTAAACATGAAAACCTCCAAAGGTGGAGATCACAGAGAGTCTCTGGGTGTCCTGCTGCAGGGCAGCACCACCGTCCTAGTTAGTTTTCCCTAAGGCCCATTGGGAAGTTCCCAGGATAGAGCTTCTGGCTGTTGCCTCTGCTATACCATCTGCCACTGCAGAAGAGTTTGGTTCCATCATCTCTCCAGGCAGGTGTCACCTGCTTTTAGACTGCCCTGTGCCTCCCCTTCAACAGACTAAAGAGGCCCAGTTGCCTCCGCCTCTCCACACAACTCATGTGCTTTTGGTCCCTAACCCCATCATGACAGACTTCCTCTGGACCTTCTCCAGTTTCTGCATCCTCCTTTCAAAATGGGAAACTCACTGGCTCATACAGCATCCATCATAACTCCCATGCCCTTCTCCCCAGGACATTCCTCAGCTGGTCATGTCACAGCCTGTCCTGATACATGGGGTTATTCTGCCCGTGGTGCAGACCTTGCCCCCTTTGCCCTTGTAAAACTTCAGGAGGTTCCTATTGACCAAATCCACAAGGTCCTCTAGACTGAAACTCCAACACGTCAACATTTAAGGTTTGTTGGACAGTGCTTTAAACAAGGTAAGAATATGGGGAATTGCAGGACACTACAGGTAAAGAAAGAAAATTATGTGCTTAATGGAGTTGCTACCCAAGGTTGAAAATTACCACAGCAAGCATCTCAGAAATACCAAAGGACTGTACGAAAAAAGAAAGGCACAGCCAATGGATAAAGGATTAACAGGGCAGGCTGTTCTTTTGGAGGGTATTACGATAGTAAAAGAGGGCCCAGCAGGAGGATGGAGATGGCCTCACAGCAAAACTCTCTCGTAAACCTGAGGTGAGGGCCAGTGCTGGAAATGGCCAGTGAGAGAGGCTGGGGGGTGACGAAGGCCCTGGGCCACCTCCCCAGTCTGTCATGGTACCAAGGACACAGACCAGCCTCCTCCTCTCTCCTGCACATCTTCTATGCCTTCTACAAACCCTGGCTCTGCAACCATAAACCCCCGGTATGAGTCCTCATCCTGCATGGTCACACAGTACAAGATATACACTGATATTTTTCTATCCTGGGCACTTTCCAGCTCAGCCCAGTTCCCCCCAAGCTCTTCCCACCTCCCCTGTCCTCTCCTCAGCACAGCCCAGCCTGGACTGGCCCCACAGCTGTGCCCACCACAGGGAGCTGCAGAGCTCTGGGCACTCACCCCACAGCCCCAGATCCTCTGAAGGGCAGAGTAGCTCCTCAGGGGTGGAGAGGTGTAAGCCCCAGAGGTGGAGGGCAGCCATAGAACAAGGCAAAAAAGGTCAGTGTCACCTTGTGTTCCCTACTCTCCTCTCCAGGAGAACCTGAGATATCTGCAGCCCCTCCATGCCACCCCTTCTCCACAGGTCAGCACAAGAGCCCAGGCCCTGGGTTCCCCAGGCTGCCCCAGAGACAGAACAACCTGCTCCAAGCTGGTACAGCCAGAAAGGTATTTTCATTTCTCATGCATTCCTGCCCCATTGAGGATTGAGCTCAGACAAAGAGTTGCTGCTGGTTCATTTATTTTGCTTAAATACACAGAGAGACTGGGTCCTCATTTACACAAACTCGAGATGGTCACACGAGATGACTGAATACTTAAGAAGGAGGGGATGAATAAAGACATTTCTTTGCAGACAGCATCACAGCATCACAGAATCACAAAATCATATAGGTTGGAAAAGACCTTTAAGATCATCGAGTCCAACCATAAACCTAACACTGCCAAAACCACCACTACACCATGTCTCTAAGCACCTCATCCAAACGTCCTTTAAATACCTCCAGGGATGGCGACTCAACCACTTCCCTGGGCAGCCTGTTCCAATGCTTGATAACCATTTCAGTGAAGAAAAATTTCCTAATATCCAGTCTAAACCTCCCCTGGCGCAACTTGAGGCCATTTCCTCTTGTCCTATCACTTGTTACCTGGGAGAAGAGACCGACCCCCACCTCTCTACAACCTCCTTTCAGGTAGTTGTAGAGAGCGATAAGGTCTCCCCTCAGCCTCCTTTTCTCCAGGCTAAACAGTCCCAGCTCCCTCAGCCGCTCCTCATAAGACTTCTGCTCCAGACCCTTCACCAGCTTCGTTGCCCTTCTCTGCACACGCTCCAGCACCTCAATATCCCTCTTGTAGTGGGGGGCCCAAAACTGAACACAGTATTCGAGGTGCGGCCTCACCAGTGCCGAGTACAGGGGCACAATCACTGCCCTAGTCCTGCTGGCCACGCTATTTTTGATACAAGCCAGGATGCCATTGGCTTTCTTGGCCGCCTGGGCACACTGCTGGCTCATATTCAGCCGGCTGTCAACAAACACCCCCAGGTCCTTCTCTGCCAGGCAGCTTTCCAGCCACTCTTCCCCAAGCCTGTAGCGTTGCATGGGGTTGCTGTGGCCCAAGTGCAGGACCTTGCACTTGGCCTTGTTAAACCTCATACAATTGACCTCGGCCCATCCATCCAGCCTGTCCAGGTCCCTCTGCAGAGCCTGCCTACCCTCAGGCAGATCAACACTCCCACACAACTTGGTGTCGCCTGCAAACTTACTGAGAGTACACTCGATCCCTTCGTCCAGATCATTGATAAAGATGTTAAACAGAACTGGCCCCAGCACAGAGCCCTGGGGAACACCGCTTGTGACCGGCCGCCAACTGGAGTAAACTCCATTCACCACCACTCTTTGGGCCCGGCCGTCCAGCCAGTTCTTTACCCAGCGAAGAGTACACCCGTCCAAGCCATGAGCAGCCAGTTTCTCCAGGAGAATGCTGTGGGAGACCGTGTCAAAGGCTTTACTGAAGTCTAGATAGACAACATCCACAGCCTTTCCCTCATCCACTAGGTGGGTCACCTTGTCATAGAAGGAGATCAGGTTGGTCAAGCAGGACCTGCCTTTCCTGAACCCATGCTGGCTGGTCTTGATCCCTTGGTTATTCTCTACATGCCGTGTGATAGCACTCAGGATGATCTGCTCCATCAGCTTCCCCGGCACCGAGGTCAGGCTGACAGGCCTGTAGTTCCCCGGGTCCTCCTTCCAGCCCTTCTTGAAGATGGGCGTCACATTCGCTAATCTCCAGTCAGCAGGGACTTCCCCAGTTAGCCAGGACTGCTGGTAAATGATGGAAAGGGGCTTGGTGAGCACTTCTGCCAGCTCCTTCAACACTCTCGGGTGGATCTCATCAGGCCCCATAGACTTGTGAGTGTCTAAGTGGTGCAGCAGGTCACTCACCATTTCCCCCTGGATTATGGGGGCTCCAGTCTGGTCCCCATCCCTATCTTCCAACTCCAGGGGCTGGGTACCCATAGAACAGTCGGCCCTGCTATTAAAGACTGAGGCAAAGAAGGCATTAAGTACCTCAGCCTTTCCTCATCCTTGGTCACTGTGTTTCCTCCCCCGTCTACTAGGGGCTGGAGATTCTCCTTAGCTCTCCTTTTGCTGCTAATGTATTTGAAGAAGTGTTTTTTGTTGTCTTTTATAGCAGCAGCCAGACTGAGCTCTAACTCAGCTTTGGCCCTTCTAAGTTTCTCCCTGCACAACCTTGCTACACCTTTGTAGTCCTCCTGAGTTGCCCGCCCCTTCTTCCAGAGGTCATAGACTCTCCTCTTTCTCCTGAGTTCGAGCCAGAGCTCTCTAGTCAGCCAGGCCGGTCTTCTTCCCCACCGGCTCGTATTTCGGCACCTGGGGACAGCCCGCTCTTGTGCCTTTAGGACTTCCTCCTTAAAGAATGTCCAGCCTTCCTGGACCCCTTTGCCCATAAGGGCTGCCTCCCAGGGGACTCTTTCGACCAGTCTCCTAAACAGGCCAAAGTCCGCCCTCCGGAAGTCTAAGGTGGCACTTTTGCTGACCCCCCTCGCCGCTTCTCCACGTATCAAAAACTCTATCATTTCATGATCGCTCTGCCCAAGACAGCCTCCAACCATCACATGGCTCACAAGTCCTTCTCTGTTGGTGAACAAGAGGTCCAGCGGGGCACCTTCCCTCGTTGGCTCACTCACCAGCTGCGTCAGGAAGTTATCTGCCACACGCTCCAGGAACCTCCTGGACTGTTTCCTCTCTGCTGTATTGTATTTCCAGCAGACATCCGGCAGGTAATCATCACAAGTGGGAAAAGGAAAAAAAAAGAAAGAAAACAAAAAAGAAAAAAAAGAAGGAAAGACAAGCTTGGACTGTCATGACATATACTGGGAGTCATTTGCAGAGGAAGGTACACAGTCTCTGGCTGTTAAAAAACACCTAATCAGTTTAATCAGTTTCCTCAGGGCATGCTTGATCTCCTGGTTTCTCATGCTGTAGATGAGGGGGCTCACTGCTGGAGGCACCACTGAGTACAGAACAGCCATCACCACATCCAGGGATGGGAAGGAGATGGAGGGGGGCTTCAGGTAGGCAAACATGGCAGTGCTGACAAACAGGGAGACCACGGCCAGGTGAGGGAAGCACATAGAAAAGGCTTTGTGCCGTCCCTGCTCAGAGGGGATCCTCAGGACAGCCCTGAAGATCTGCACGTAGGACAACACGATGAAAATAAAACAAACAAATGCTGAACAGAAACCAACTACAAGTACTCCAGCTTCCCTGAGGGAGTCGTCTGAGCAGGAGAGCTGGAGGATCTGGGGGATTTCACAGAAGAACTGGTCCACGGCATTGCCTTGGCAGAGTGGTAGTGAAAATGTATTGGTAGTGTGAAGCACAGCATAGAGAAAACTACTGCCCAGGCAGCTTCTGCCATGTTGACACAAGCTCTGCTGCCCAGGAGCGTCCCGTAGTGCAGGGGTGTGCAGATGGCAATGTAGCGGTCATAGGCCATGACAGTGAGAAGAAAATACTCCACTGAGATCAAAAAGACTAACAGAAAGACCTGTGCAGCATATCCCAAGTGGGGGATGGTCCTGGTGTTTCAGAGGGAATTTGCCATGGACTTGGGGACAGTGGTGGAGATGGAGCCCAGGTCGAGGAGGGAGAGATTGAGGAGGAAGAAGTACATGGGGGTGTGGAGGTGCTGGTCGCAGGCTATGGCTGTGATGATGAGGCTGTTGCCCAGGAGGGCAGCCATGTAGATGCCCAGGAAGAGCCAGAAGTGCAAGAGCTGCAGCTCTCGTGTGTCCGCAAATGCCAGGAGGAGGAATTTGGATATGGAGCTGCTGTTGGACATCTGCTGCCCCTAGTCACAGAGGCACTGTCCATGGAGGAAAAGACAGTGACAAGTTAGGGTAGACTTCTCTGAGCTTAACCTACTCCATTTCTCATAGAAACCTCCCAAAGTGCCTATACCCTTTCAGGAAGACCTTTAGACCAGGTATCTTTCCTAAGTTCAGGTTGGCACTGGCTGAGGGTGCCAGTGGGAGAAGGGGGCTCTGCTGGGGGCTCTGGAGAAGTTAGTCCTGCCTTACAGTAGTAGTTAAACAGGAACATGGGGTGATCTCAGATTAAATCCACTGATAATAGCAAAGAGCTTTTCAGAATTGTTGGTCCCAATACACCCGACTGCAGAGCAGAGCTGCGAGCGTTTTGGTTTTTTTTTGTTTTGTTCTATTTGCATTACCACACCTGAGGGGTTTTTAAAAGGCATAAATCTTTGGCATTTCTTCTGCCTCCAGGTGAAACCCTGGGGGTCCTGAGAGACAAAGGGACTGCTCCTCTGTACAGTGTGAAAAGACCCAGTCTGTCCATCAGCCCTGGTCTTAAGCTGCCCTGTGCTGGCACCTCTTTGAGCTGGAGGATGATTGCCCCCAGATGTTCCCCTGAGAAGTAACTGGACACTGGAGGATCTCAGCTCTCCCCTCCCAGCCAGGGACACAGAGGGCTCATTGCAGTTGCCTGTGTAAAGCTGTCCATCAACATTTCCATGGCCTTAGCATGGAGGTGTCTTCTCCATGGGGCTGCTAGACACAGAGGTGCCATGGGAGAGATGTGCCCTTCTGGTGGGCAGCCTGCAGCTGAGCAGGAGCCACCCACCACCACCACCCCCAGGGAAACAGCTGAATGTCATAAGGATGGGGTGTCCTGAAGGAAGGTTAAGCTCATTCCCAGCCCCATACACTGCAATGCCCAGAGCCCCAAACATTAGGAGGAGACGTGGATGCTTTTCCTCCATGGATCTATCTGCACGAGAGAACATGCAGCACTGGTGTCTGAGCTGCACCTTAATCCCTGCCTGCCACACCAGTGATTCCAAGGGGAAGAACAAAGGCAGCAGGGACAAGAGGGGAAAATGCCAAAGTACTCCTGCCAAGGGAGTCAGAACAGAGAAACACAGTTGAACACTTAAGTGTTTCTCCTCTTCTGTGGTTGGGCTGCTGGGAAGGAAGCTCATGATCAAGTCCCTGTGACATTAAGGATGGGAGTATCTGCTGGGTGGGAGAGGAGACCAGGGAGTTGCTCTGGGGAAAGTGTCTGCGCTGCAGGGAATGACAGGGAGATGCCAAATCTCCCCTCCCATGGCGTTTCTGGGAGCAGCTCCCTCTCACCCCCTGGCCATGTCTCTGCTGCCTGGAGCTGTCCCTGCTGGGATCTGTTTCCCTGTCCCCATATCTCCTCCTTGCCAGTGCTCACAGACCCCAACCCACCCGCTGTGTGCTCAGCTCTTCCCTACAGACACCTCCTGGCAGCAGGACACTGGCCAGGGAAATCTCTGTGTGTGCAGGGGCTAAGGAGGAGCTCAGAGAAGAGCTAAAGTCATCCTAGAGTTGCTTTGGGGGGCACATATGCCCCCATGGGTTAGAAGGGGGCTGGGGCACCTTACTTCCATGCAGACCCCTGCCTAGCGAGGCTTGAAGGGGTGGTGTCTGAAACTCCCCCAACCCCACAGAACCCATGAACAGGAACAGGAGCAACACAGACAGGTGGGAAAAAGAGGAGCAGCACCATGACCCTTCTGCCAAGGGAGGCAAGAAGAGAGACAAAGGCACTTGAGAAAGTTGTCAGCTTAACCAGCCATGCACGCAGCGTCCCAGACAGCAATGCTGCAAGGCAGTCACACTTGGCCCCTGTGCTCTGCAGAGGGAAATGTGCTGCAGAGAGGCACCTCTCCTCTGCTGGAGCTCTAGCTGCAGAGTGGGCAGCTGAAGCCTTGTGCCCCACAGCCAAAAGGGCAGACACTTTGCTGGGTCAGAGAAGAGGCAAGGGGGCTTCTCAGAGGAAGGGGTCTGCACTGGAGGAGATGACACAGAGTTTTCCCAATTCTCCTTCCCATGACATTACCATTTTTAGTTTGGTCTTCTTCCCTGCCCACCCCTCTGCTTCCTGAACCCTTTCCACCTGCTTCCCTGCCTCACTTCACAGCAAATTCTGAGAGACAGTTCTGCCCTACAGAAAACTCACTCTGGGAGGACACTGTCTAGGGACACCTCCTTGCTTGCAGGTGATAAAGAGCAGGTCAGACAAACCATGATGACAGCAAAGGTGATGCTGGAGCTGCCTGTAGGCTGAGGAGTAGGTGAAGGCAGTTTATGAGGTTCCTAGCAGACCTACTCCTCACACTGCATTAACAGTTCAAGAGTCTCAGTCACTTCTCAAAAGTTAGCAGCTCCTTTTCCCTTTACACTCCCACAGCATGAAATTGAAGACTAAGGGAAGCACCTTCCCTTCCAAGCAGCCCCTGCCTGGACCTTCCTCTTGAAACATCCCCTTGGAAATGCCCTGGGGGTGATCTGGAGCTGTGAGCAGCCCTGACCCACACAGCACCCTCCTGAGAGCAGAAGGACCCTGCCCTGCCCTGCTTGGGGTCACTCCTTCCACCCAGACCTTCTCCTCACAGCACTGTGGGGAGCTTCCCAGACACACTTGAGTGCTGACCCTGGCAGGCAGCAGAGTCCCTGTCCTGGCACAGAGCCCCCTGGGGTGCAGGGACCCTGCTTGGAGCCCAGGGCAGCCCTGCATGCACACTCATCTTTGCACCCCTGCAGCCATCCCTGGGAGGAGGGAGCCATCATGCCCTCTGATGGTGTGGCAGGCAATCCCTGCTCAGGAGCACGTCCTCCTCCTCCACACCAGAAAAGTCAGGTGAGCCATCCTGACAGGTCCTATCAGCCGTGGCATGTGCCAGGTGTAGGAGAGACTTCCAGGAACTCATCTGCATTGATCTGCAGCCAGAGTCTTACCGTTTCAAGGGCTGTGAAGATTTCTCCCCAGTGAACTCTTTGCTATTTTCCCACCCTAGACTGCCTTTAATCTCTCACCTCTTTTGTCTGCCCTCAGTGCCTGCAGTCAGTGCGCTCAGCCCTGCTGCACTTTGCAGAGGAACTATTCCTGAGCAGAGCTGTCTCTCTGCAGTGCTGCCCACTTGCCATGAGCTCCCTCTGTTCCAGAAGCCCAGCTCAGCTCAGCAGCAGAGGACCAGCCCAAGATGTCACTTGCTCAGCCCCCTCTGAGCTCCCTTCAAGTGTCCCTGGGACACCATGGAAACCTACTCTGAAACAGGCTGAAGTCACTACTGATGGTTTTTTTTTTAACACATAGGGCCTTGGGTGCTTGGTACCAGGTGTCTCTGTGACGTCTGCCCCTGGCCCTGGTGCCACCGCTCAGGTGTTGCAGTCCAAATGGGCACCTTTGTCCTCAGTGTTTGCTCTACCACCTCACCCTCACCCTAGTGTGACCCCAGCTCCAAAACGGGTACTACCACCTGGGGCTCCCACGCAGAAGTGGCCAGGAGTGAAAGCTGTTCGTTGCCATCACCTTCCCCTGGCAGCCCCTTCACAGCCCCAGTGTCGTGGTTTAGCCCCAGCCGGCAGCTAAGTACCACGCATACCAGCCACTATAAAGAAAATTAACTCTATCTCAACTGAAACAAGGACACCCAGCAACACAGGCTCTGTCCTTACTTTACCACCTAACCCTCACCCAAACCTGTCCCCTCACCATAATATGAGCCCAGGTCCAAAACAAACACCACCCAGGTGTCAAGGAGAAGACTCAGGCGTCCAGGAAAGGGACCCAAGCATCGGGGAGAGGACCCAGGCATCCAGGATAAGGGACCCAGGCATCTGGACTGGGGACCCAGGCGTCTGGGATGGGGGACCCAGGTAGCCAGGAGAGGGCTGTTGTAGGTGAATTATTATGAGAAGTCATCATTATTCGGTTAAATAAAATCCTTTATTAATGATTAAATGATGATCAAATGGTAATTAATTGATGATTAAATGACAAATGATAACAAAATGGTGATTAAGCAATAATTGAACAATAATTAAACAGTGATTTAACAATGATTCAGATGATTTAAACAATTATTTAAATAATAATTAATCGATAATTGAGCAATAATTAAGCAATAATGAGCATTTGAGCAATAAAGAGCAATAATTCCATTTAATTGAGGATAGTAGGGGGTATGAAGTAGTCATTGAATTTCTTCCTGCTTTGCCCATTCTTGCTCTTCCTTGCTGGAAAAATGTGAGCCATTGTCACTTTGGATGATGTCAGGGGTTGTTAGGCCTGAAAGTCAAGATCATAATCATCTAATGGTGCTCTGACCATTAGCCTTCCAACATTTAGTTGCCGTAATTACTACTCCTGTGAGGATGTATCGATATCCCGAGGAGGATTTAAAGAGTCCAATGTAATAAATTTGCCATGTTGACCAGAGGGTTTTTCCTTCATTAATGTGTAGGGGTGGTGCTTTAGCAGGGTGATCTGTTTGCAATTTCAATTTACATTGGGGCATTCTGTAAGGATGGTTTCACATGTTTGCTGGTTTAGAGGCCAACCTCGGCTTTGGGCTGCACAAAAAGTCTGCCAGGCCGTTGCCTGTTTTTGGTGGGTGCCCATCCAGGCCATGGCCCGCTTAGCATTGCCTCTGGATTGACAATTAAGTTGAGACAGGCGGGTGTTCGTGGGGAAGCAAGTATTATCAAAATCTTCAACAGCAGTAGGACAATGTATCTTATTTTCATCTTGGAGGAGACTGCAAGAACAAAGAGTAAAACAAACTGGTCTGGTGGGGTTTTTCTGGACAGATTACCCCATTAGAAAGAAGGAAAAATCCATCATGCACTAATTCTGTGTTTTGCACCGCTGCTGTCAGTAGCTTCCCAGGCAAGTGGCCATGAGGTTTAGTTAGAGTCATAGGGACAGTTCCAATTTGTGGTAAATTTACCATGACAGGTGGTCATGTAATGCTATTGGATATTTTCTTTCATCAGGAGGTTTAGTTTTTGTAAAGAATGCTCGGCTCACAGGGCTCCCAGTGAGCCCTCCCAGTAGGCGGTATGGAATACCCACTGAATTTCTTCCTGTTTTGCCCATTCTTGCACTTACTTGCTGGAAAAATGTGAGCCGTTGTCACTTTGGATGACATCGGGTGTTGGTAGCCCTGAAAACCAGGAGGATAATCCCCTAATGGTGCTCTGACCATTAGCCTTCCAACATTTAGTTGCTATGATTAGGCCTGAGATGACCTCTACTCCTGTGAGGATGTATCTGTAACCTGAGGAGGGTTTAAAGGGTCCAATGTAATAAATTTGCCATGTTGACCAGAGGGTTTTTCCCTCATTAGTGTGTAAAGGGTGGTGTTTTAGCAGGGTGATCTGTTTGCAATTTCAATTTACACTGGGGGCATTCTGTAAGGATGGTTTCACATGTTTTCCTGTTTAGAGGCCAACCTTGGCTTTGGGCTGCAAAATAAAGTGCTTCTCAGCCCATGTGGCCTAATTTTTTAGGTAACCATTCCCCCAGTCGGTACCATTCGGGATGTGGTGTATTTCCTGTTTTTATTCCCCTAATTCTGGCTAATTCATCTACTTGTTGGTTCCATTTTGTGGCTGGTTGGTCATTGTTTACATGGCCTTTTATCCATCCTACTTTAAAGGGTGCCTGTTTGGCTATATCTAATAATAATTGCCAGTCTTCAGTTCTGCAAACTGGGGATCTATTTACTTCCCAATTTAGGGCTTCCCATTGACAAAGCCATTGTGTGGCACCTGCCCACACGGCCTAGGAGTCGACATAAGATAACTTTTGCTCCGTTTTGTGCTGCTAGAACAACTGCCCTTAGTTCTCCCACTTGTGCGCTACCTTCACCACCTTCTATTACTTGTTTGCCAGTAGTAATTTCTAATGCAGCAGCTTTAGTACTGCCATTTGCCGCTTACCCTCTTTGCTGAGGCATTGGTAAACCAAATGTCTTCGGTCGGTGTTTTCTCAGTGAGGGGAGGTGCATTTAGAATCGGTGAGGGTTTACATGGCTCTTTTAGTGCTAGTGGGTCAGTGTTTATAGGCGTTTGTAATTTGGAAATTTTTGTATGTCCTTCAGTCAATTGCATTTCATCTGCTGCTCCCATCAGGTAGGCGTACCATTTTCTGGTGGTGGGTTTCTGTGCAATTCCCTCTGGGGGAGCAGTTCCTTTTAGGACTGTTTCTAGAAAATTAAATGGCTCTTTAGTCTGAACAGGTTGTCCCTGGTGTACTTTTTCAACTTGTTTAACTGCTCGGACTAAAGACAAAAGTCCCTTTTCCCACTCAGAATATCTCTATTCTGTCTCTTTAAATGCAGTCGAGCTAAACATTAAGGCTCTTTTTGGTCCATTCGGCCCAGTCTGGAATAGATTGCAATAAGTACCGTGTTCTGCAAAACCCCATTCTGCTATAATAGGGTCACGGGGGTGTGCTGGCCCCAGTGACGGATACGTCTTTAATTCCTGTATTAGAGTTTTGCCTGCCTCTTCATGTTCTGGGTTCCATTTCCACAGTTTTCCTTTTCGTAGAAGTGAGTATAGTGGGCGAGCAATGATAGAAAATCCAGGTACGTGTTTGTTTCCTCCAGTATCCTAAAGTACCCATGAGCTGTTGTAATTCTTTCCTAGATTGGGGCATCTGTAACCGCTCTGTTTTACTTAGGGTGTCCGATGGGATTGCTGCACTACCTGCAATCCACCAAGGACCTAAATATTTTACTTCTCTACTCCGTCTCTACTCCCACATTTTTTGGGTGGGATTTCAACTTCTGCTTTTGTGGGATAATTGCTGGAGGTGACTTAGAAATTAAACTTATATTCACACTTTTAGATAAGGTACAGCATTGAAGAAGATTCCCTGGAAGAATGTGGCTGACATGCAAGGAATCCATTCCATGGAAGTTCCCTAGGCCTGTAACCTCAGACGTCGGTGACGCCAGGGGAACTTGGTGTACTGACTCTAAGAAGGTACCGTTCGGAGGGTGGAGCGGTGTGGAGATACCGCGGCAAGGTCCTGTGATTAAATGGGAACTAAGGTATTGTGTGTGACCAGTAAACTGCACATTTGCTACCCTGGGCCAACAGCCTGTCAGTTGCTGTCCTTTGATGAACTTTGCTCATTATAACATTGTTATAATACCAAAACACACCTCCATCCCAAAAGCTACCCGCCTCCAAGGTGCGACCACCCCTCACTGAGCTTGTGCTTTGAATTTTTCCTAGCCTATACCTTTAAAAGCAAAGCGAGAAAACTTTACACCAATCCTAAACAAAGGTATGACTAGAGTCACTCAAGCTCCACCTGAAAGGTGAAAGATAGTATAAAATGGCTTAAGAGAGAGAGAATGTTAGGGAAGACACCATCGCGTACCACTCTGACCTCTGGGATCAGTCGACGGGCTGAGCCTCTCTTCCCCTCCATTGGGACGTCTTTGGGTAAGATTGGAACACTTGGTTATTCCAAATGCCTCCCCGGGAAACTTAGAAATCTCTATAGAGTTGCTTTATCATCTTTTAATGCGTTTATAGCCAGCAGTGTCACTCATACTCTTGGTATTTACACGTGCTTTGCAGACAGTGAATTTATCACCGGTAATCCAAAGAACCTGTGTGTCTGTTGCTCTAATAAACTGCACTCTTCATTAATCTAGCCGTGGTAGTTATTGAACATGACCAGACTCTTTTAAGTGTGGCCATGATAGTTCATGCAAAACGACTAGACTGGGGGTGCATCGCGTTATTTGTGAATCCGTAATCGTGAAGTTCAGTACACTGAATGCGACCAGACTTAGAACGTTGTAAATTAACGCTGTCGCCTTAACTCTGATGAGTGGCTACATATACTGTCCTTAGAAAATAAACCGTTGACCAAGTCTGAGACTAAGACTGGACTTAGCTGCACCTAGACTACTCTCTGAGAAGGAGTTTAGAAAGCAAGGGGGTCCTGTCTGAACCTCGTGACTCAACGGGAGGGTTCCCCCCCTCCAGCCACTCCTCAGACTCCTATGCGACAGTAACTCTTAACGCAACAGCTTTATGTAGTGTTTGCCACGCTGCTGCTGCTGCTTCCCGCACCCTTTCAGGGGAGGCTCCTCCAATTAGGATATCATCTATATCTTGGTATAGTTTCACATCTTGAGGGAGCGAGACTGTCTGTAAAAGTTCAGCAAGTGCAGCATGAGCAATCGTGGGTGAATGTTTATACCCCTGTGGGAGTCTGTTGAAGGTGTGTTGTATACCTTTCCAAGTAAAAGCAACTTTCTCTTTATCCTCCTTCTGCAAGGGGACCATAAAGAACATTATCTTTCAGATCTAGCACTGCCATCCATGGATGTGCAGCCACTTGTAGCGTATCTGTTAAAGTTGCAATATTGGGCACTGCAGCCGTTAGCAGAGCTGTGTTGGCATTTAAGCACCAATAATCAATTGCTAGACACCATCTCCCGTCTGATTTTCGGACTGGCCAGGTTGGTGAATTGTATGGGGAGAGGGAGATTGGAAACAATGTGCCATTTCTCCAAGTCTGCTATTAATGTAACATCAGAAATTCCATTTTGTACCATAGCAGAAATCAGATATTGTGGTACATTAGCAGTCTTTGAATCAGGGAGTGCAGGGGCTGCACAGAGTATACGCACTGTAACCTCCTGATTTTTATTAGGGTTAGGGTTGATATTTGAACCAAAGGACCACATGCTGCCATCCAGCAGGCACCAGGTTTGGCTGTTCAAAACATTGAAACCCAAAATATTTTCATTGTGATCTTTAACTGTAAAGTGAATAGATGACACATGCTTCTCGCCTGGGAGCCATAAATTAACTTTCGCAATTTGGCATATAGCACTTGTTCTGTAATTTGAACTCTTTGCCGTCCAGGTCGTCCACCCAGCATCTTGGCATCCTGTTGTGTTAATACTGAAATTTGTGCTCCTGTATCTATTAGGAATTTTACCTAACCCCTCATTGTGTTCTGTGTCTCTTTTAATTAAGCTGTTCTTCAACAGCTTCCCAGTCATGCCAATTATCATGAGCCCATGCTTCTGAGAATCTGGGACTCGGACTTCTACAAGTAATCAGTGATATTACTTGCCGTCCTGCCAACTATGCTAATTTGTCACAAAAGAGTGATTTAGATTGTTTAAAGAATAACTGTCTGTTGCGTTAAAAGTTAGTGTCGCGTAGGAGTGTGAAGAGTGGCTGTGGGGAGGGAACCCTCCCGTTGAGTCACAAGGTTCAGACAGGACCCCCTTGCTTTCTAAACTCCTTGTCAGAGAGGAGTCTACGTGCGGCTAAGTCCAGTCTTATTCTCAGACTTGGTCAACGGTTTATTTTCTAAGGACGGTATATGTAGCCACTCATCAGAGTCAACGTTTGCCTGTCAGAGCCCTCTCAAGGGCTTTCCCTGAAACAGCTTTGCAAAGTTGATTAAGTCAACAGCGTTAAAGTAATTTGGCAGCATTATAAGTCCGGTTGGGTTCAGTGTACTGAACTATCACGATTATGGATGCACAAATAACGCAATACACTTTCAGTCTAGTCATGTTGCATGAACTACCACGGCCACACTTGAAGAGTCTGGTTGCGTTCAGTGAGAACTATCACAGCTAGATTAATGAAGAGTGCCGTTTATTAAAGCAACAGATACACAGGTTTTTTTGGATTACCGGTGATAAATTCACTGTCTGCAAAGCACGTGCAAATACCAAGAGTATGAGTAATACTGCCGACTACCAACATGTTAAAAGATATAAAGCGACTCTATAGAGATTTCTAAGTTTCCCAGGGAGGCACTTTTGTATAACCAAGTGTTTGAATCTTACCCAAAGGCGTCCCGAGGAGGGGGGAAGAGAGGCTCAGCCCATCGACTGATCCCAGAAGTCAGAGTGGTACGTGATGGTGTCTTCCCTAACATTCTCTCTCTCTTAAGCCATTTTATACTATCTTTCACCTTTCGGCTGGAGCTTGAGTGACTCTAGTCATACATACCTTTGTTATAATTAGTGTAAAATTTTCTCGCTTTGCTTTTAAAGGTATAGGCTAGGAAAAATTCAAAGCACAAGCTCAGTGAGGGGTGGTCGCACCTTGGAGGCGGGTAGCTTTTGGGATGGAGGTGTGTTTTGGTATTGTAACGATGTTATAATGAGCAAAGTTCACCAAAAGGACAGCATTTTGTCAAGAACATGACAGGCTGTTGGCCCAGGGTAGCAAATATGCAGCTTATTGGTTCCGTGGTACCTTCAAGTTCCCATATTATCACAGAGCCTGGCCGCAGTGTCTCCACACCGCTCCACCCACCGGGCAGTTCCTCTTAGAGGCAACACACCAAGTTCCCCTGGCCTTGCCGACGTCTAAGATTACAGGCCTAGGGAACTTCCATGGAATGGATTCCTTGCATGTCAGCCATAGTCCACCTGGGAAGCTTCTTCAGTGCTGTACCTTACCTAAAAGTGTGAATATAAGTTTAATTTCTAAGTCACCTCCAGCAATTATTCCACACTGTCAAAGGTATTAGCAAAAGTGGTTTTAACATGATGTTGTAAAAGTACAACTTAACAAAGTTTGATGGCAAGGTTCACCCTATTAATTACTGCATGGAAGAAACATACATTCGAGTTAGATGGGTTACACTGGAGTTAGAATGGTTCACAGAGAGACCGGGGATGCAAAAGGGTAAGAAGGACCCTCCCGTTGAGTAACGATGTTCAGAGTGGACCCCCTTGCTTTCTAAAC
Source organism: Mycteria americana (assembly GCF_035582795.1). Classification (NCBI taxonomy): domain Eukaryota; kingdom Metazoa; phylum Chordata; class Aves; order Ciconiiformes; family Ciconiidae; genus Mycteria; species Mycteria americana. Next base: position 1,462,553 of record NC_134391.1, on the reverse strand, counting down.
TCCTTCGTCACAGAGGAGTCTAGGTGCGCCTAGGTCCAAACCTAGTCTCAGACTTGGTCAACAGTTTGTGTCTAAGGAATCGTATATGCAAAATTTATGTGATGTTTTATTAGCATCAATTCAGCATGCAATCAAAGTTACCAGGACACAATCAAAGTTACCATACTACAAGGTTATGTGCGGTATCAGTCACTTACCAAAGATCTGCCATTGGTAAAAGGTCTCTACCTTGAGGAGCAACCTTGAGAGGTGACCCAGCTCAAGGGGAGATCACCGCCATGCAGCCACGCTGCCTAGCAGGGAGAGCTCAAAGAAGGCTCACTTAGGCTGTCATATTTATGGGATAAAGTCATTGGCTTGTAGTCAAACTGCATGCTATGGAAAAGGTATGCATGAAGCTCCTTGCACCCACAACTTTCTTTGTTCCTTGATAAATTTGAGTCTTGGAACAGCCACCCGCTATTCATATGTTAATCGCATGATCGGAGTTCCAAGCTCATGTGTATCAATGCTGACTGTGTCACTCTGCTCCTTCCTGGGTTTTCAGAGAACAGATTGAAACTAGAGGAGTTCGTGGCCCGGCTACAGCTCAGGCCTTTACCTCTTCCGGAGCCTGCACCAAACCACCACCAGTCTGGTGAAGGGGTCGAGCGCACCCATCACAAGTAATAAATATCAATAAACAGGATTTCTTCTTTTACCAGTTTTCTTTACTTTTCTGCTTACAGAACAAGTGCTATCAGCCTTCCCCAATTCTTATTGATCCAGTGTCTCCTGATGAAGTCTGAATATATGGGAAAAGTAAGCTCCTTTCTGTATGACACTGTGTGGGCAAACTCTGTCCCCCCCACCTCCCACACACCCTGCCATTTCTATCATCTGCCACCTGGGACTTGCATCATGCTTTCTCAAATCCAAGCTTTTTCCACTAAATTGTGGAGCTGAATATTCCAGCTCATTTGCACCAGTTCCCACCTGCATTCCTTGGACAACCAGTTGCGCAGAGTCACAGAAGGATGGTTTTTACCTGGCAAGGAAAAAAAAAAGAAAGGAAAATAAATGAATGGTTCAATAAAAAATAAAACACATTCCTCAGCTGCATATGAAGTCCAAGTTGCCTCCACTGAAGTCCACTTTCCAGAGTGGGTAACCTTAGTAGAAAACCTCCAGTGAGAAACATAAAAAAGGACAGGTGGGGACATAATTAAGGATTTGGCTGAAGGGACCATCAGGCAGACTGCAGAAAGGTGAGAAGGGATCAGTTTAAGCAGGACATATGGAAAGATGTGAAAGAGTAGTGAGAGTCAATGCACAGGAAGATCAATATTTCTTCTCCTGAATGTAGTATAGGGGCTGGAAATTACCATGTTGGCATCATGGCACATGTCACCTAGATTAATTGTGGTGATTTATATGTATGGCACTTTATTTATCAAAGACCCCATCCATGGGTCAGGGACTTGAGACACCACAGCTGCGAGCTGCAACTGCCTTGGGCAGAACTTGTCCTGGGACCAAATCTCTTGCTCCCTGCTTGGTAATGGCACTAAGCAGCCATCTGTCAGGCAAATGTGAGCACCAAACGAGCTCCCCCACCCGAGCTTTGCACAAGGACCTAGATTCAGGGAGGACAGATGTGCCTGGAGGGAGGCCTTCCCCTCACATAGAAGTCTTTCCTAAATTACAGAATCACAGAATCATATAGGTCGGAAAAGACCTTTAAGATCATCGAGTCCAACCGTAAATTGGTATTTTTGGGATCCATGAATGCTGAATGGAGAGACACGGCCATTTCTGGAAGAGGGGGATGGAAAGCCCTGCTGGGAAATCTGGTGCAGATTTGGGGTCCTGGTGGACACCAAGTTGAACATGAGCCAGTAATATGCCCTTGCAGGAAGGAAGGCAAATGGTATCCTGGGCTGTATTTGACGAATATTGCCAGCAGGTGGGAGGAGGGGATCCTTACACTTTATTCAGTGCTGGTGAGGCCACAGCTGGAGTACTGGGTCCAGGTCTGTGCTCCTCAGTACAAGAGAGACATGGACGTACTGGAGAGAGTCTAACAAAGGGCCAGGAAGATGATGAAGGGACTGGAGCGTCTCTCCTATGAGCACTGCAAGAGGTTGCCCAGGGAGGTTGTGGAGTCTTGTAACAGATGCAGACTTAAAGAACAATTAAAATTAGCAAGAGGAAATGCTACAGATGGTAAAGGAAAAGGAATTATTTGTAGAATGTTAGGCAGCTGCCTAGAAGCCACCTGTCAGGATAGGAAAGACCATACTAGAGAGAGACATGATCTGAGAGAGGAAATAGAAGGCAGGAAGGCAGCTGAGCTATTACTGTCCTTGCAAATCGAGCAGCCACAGAAGCAGTTACAGGAAGAAAAGGAGAAAAACAAAAGATCAAGATGATGCTCAAGCGGGCCCCACATCCCCTAGCTCCATGCCGATTAGGAAACTTACAGTGTTCCCAGAGCATCGGGATGGTGATATTTGAGGTGATCTTGATGGCTATGATGAGGGAAATGATGATCCCCTGTTCCCCTCAGATTCCCCTGAATATGAGGGTAGACCCATCATTAAAGCAGAATATTCCGAAGGACCTCGGGGTGGTGCTCTGCGATGTGCTACACAAACCACTCCCTGGGATGCGTTACAACTGGCAAACTTAGAAGAGAAATGCGGCAGGAAGCCAGGTGAAACTGAAACTGAGTATTTGTGGCGTGTCTGCCTGAGCGGTGGCGATCAAATCACGTTGAGCAGAGACAAAGCAAATGGTTTATGCGGTTTGGGAGTTTTCCTAAACACGATGAATGAGGCCCATTCTGTCACCAGTAGGGTAGGCTACTGGGCTGGGGGAATAGATGCCTTGGAACAAGGTGAACCTTCCATAATTCCCAGCCATTCCCTAAGCGAGCTCTCCACTGCTGTCACAAAAGCCATCTGCATACAAGCCATGCACAAATGGGGAGAATCCGGTGATACCCCAATATCTGCCGTGGTAGATGATACAATATTAAAGCCACAAAATGAAAGAGGCACACACATTCTGATTCCATTTGGTCCTAATAGACAGCTGGTGAACTTCCTAATAGATGCGGGAGCACAAATTTCAATACTAACACAACAGGATGCCGAGAAGCTGGGTATGCGACCTGGTAGGTGGAGAGTTAAAGTCACCGGAGTAAATGGAGCAAGTGTTATTTGCCAAACCGTGAAAGTTAATTTGTGGCTCCCGGGCGAGGTGTGCATCTCATCTACTCGGTTTGCGATTTAAAAAGCACAATGAAAATATTTTGGGATTTGATGTTTTGACCAGATGAAACTGGCACTTGCCAGATGGCAGCGTGTGGTTCTTCGGTCCAAGTACCGACCCCAACCTCAGTAGAAACTGAGAGGCTACAGCGCGTGTGCTCCGTGCAGCCCCGGCACTCCCCAGTTCGAAAATTACCAATGTACCACAGCATCCAATTTCTGCTGTGGAACAAAATGGAATTTCTGATGGAACAGCAGACTTGGAAAAATGGCACATTATTTCCAGAACCTTCTCCCCATACAATTCACCAGTCTGGCCAGTCCAGACTGGGAGGGAGAGATGGCGTCTGACAATTGATTATCGGCTCCTAAACGCCAACACAGTTCCACTAACAGCTGCAGTGCCCAATATTGCAACTTTAACAGCCGCACTACAAGCAGCCGCACACCCGTGGATGGCAGTGCTAGATGTCAGAGATACGTTCACCCCACTCCTGATCCTTCCAGCCTATCACTCCTGAAAAGACTATCCATCCATTGCAGCGCCCCAAGTTGTGTGAATTGGCCCACTACGCCTTGGCAGTTCCTCCTTCGATGTCAAAAAGCACAGATTCCAGGTCCTCCTGGTTGTGCCTTGGGCTGAGGGAATCGGTGCACATTTGGGCTGGAGCACCTCAGGTGTGGCTCCAGGCCAAGCTCTGACCTGTCTTAGGGTAACCTGGTACCAAGCATCCCAGACCCCATATGTGCAAAGGCTTTGCTTCAGAACACAGACATGCTGGAGTGTACAGCAGATGGAAACACAAAGCTGAAATTGCATGCCAAGAGAGTGAGCAAACCCTGCTGTCCCCTGGGACAGGGAGAAACAGGGCTGGGAAGTGCAGCCCTGGCAAGAAACGGGTTTGCAGTCAGTGGTGTCTCTGCTGCCCATGAGGGCCTCTGGTGGAGGTGAAGGTGATCTCCAGGAACAACAAGGTGCTGTTGAGAGGCACACTGTTGGTCTGTTCCTTGACTGTCATCCTATCAAGGGGGTGAGTACAAGAATAGGGGAGAGAAAAACCAGCAGCTGAAGAGTGTAGGCACACGACTGGAGACTCCAATGTGATGTGCTTCCTATTCCTGGACTGCCCTACATCTACTGGATAAAGAAGGGACAGACCTTGCCTCACTGCAGTGGTGGCAGTCCTTCACTGGCACAAAGGCACCAAATGTGTCTGTCTGCAAATGCTGTCTGGGGTGTCCGTCACGCACTCACTCTGAAGGGGGGTGGATGTATAGGACCAGTGGCTGTCCCTGCCAACTGCATGTAAGAGTATGTGAAAGCCTTGGCACCTCACGTAACACTGCAGACCTGTATTTGACCATTAAAATGAGTACCTGCCCTCAATTTGATTAGGCAATGTGGGGATGTCCATCAGATCACCATCACAATAGCCAATGGATAACAGGCAAACCCAGCTGATGGAAAAGGCAGAGAGAAACTTAGCTCTCCCTATGGTACATGATTGCATCTGACCAGATGACTCCTTGCATAGACCACCCAGAAATTAATAGTCTCCAGGTGCAGGGCAATGCAATGTTCCTGGAGTGACCTCATAAAGCTGGCATAGCCCACAGCTTATGGGATCTTCCAGGAGGGCTCACGGCTTCCTTTGTGTGGAGGAGAAGCATGTGCTCCAGAGCAGGGCTTCCCTGCCGCACCGTCAGAAGGACAGGGCATGACAGCTCAATTCTTCTACAGGCAGCTACAGGGGTGTGATGCTGGATGTGCAGCCAGGAGTGCCCAGGTCTGTTCCTTCTGAGAAAGGTCCCTGCGGCCTGTGTCCCTGCACCCCAGGGGGCTGCCAGGATCAGCACTCAGCCTGCCCGGGGAGCTCCCCAGAGTGCTGTGGGGAGAAGCTCTGGGTGGAAGGAGGGACCACTGGCTGGGCAGCGTCCTTCTGCTGTTGAGAGGGTGCTGCGTGGGTCAGAGGTGCTCACCTCAGGGACACTTTCAGAGGGTCCTTTTGAAGAAGGACATCAAGGCAGTTTTTACCTTCAAGGGAAAGTGTCTGTGCCTTGACTTTTCCCTTACTGGTTGTCTGTGTAGGCAGTGGAGATGGGAATTTATTTCTCCATTCTGGAGAAGACACTGAGACCCCAGTTCTCGTTAGGACTTGTCTGAGCTGCTGCTGCTTAGCCCCTGCACACACAGAGATGCCCCTGGGCAGTGCCCTGCTGCCAGGAGGTGCCTGCAGGGCAGAGCTAAGTGCGTAGCGTGTTGGATGAGTCCTGTGATGGGGTCTGATAGGGAGGAGACGCGGGGACGGTGAAACGGCTCCCAGCACGGACAGCTCCAGGCAGCAGGGAGTGAGAGGGATCTGCTGCCAGAAACGCCATGGGAGGGGCGACTGGAGCACGTCCCTGCCATCCCCTGCTCTGCAGATGCCCTTCTCAGAGCAACCTCCATGTCTCCTCTCCCACCCAGCACAGCCTCTGCCCCCCAGGCCACAGGAGCCAAGGCAAGAGTCACCTCCCCAGCAGCTGGACCTCCAGAAGAGGACAGGTGCATGTGTCCTGCAATGTGATACACAACAAAGAGGATATAAAAGCACCTGCCCTGCAGTTTCTCTGCCTGTGAGGTGGTGAGCACAGCTGGGTAATGAGAAGGCATCACTGCATGCTCCTCTGCCCTTTTTTTCTTCTTTCATTTTTAGATCATTTTGCTGCTCTTGCTCTAAAGCAAGGGGTTGGAGTGGGTGTGCGGATCAGCTTCTGTTCTGATGCTGACTCCAGGGCTCCTGCCCTGGAGGTGTCTTTGGGAAACTAGGTGCCCAAAGTCCATGAGGCACAATGTCATTCTGTTGGTAGGGATGGAGAGTGAGCTGACTTGTTCCTCATTAAACTCAGACAGGGGGATTTCTATGAGAAAAGGCATGGATTTTTCTCAGATAAATGCCTCCTAACTTGTCACTGATTTTTCCTCCCTTGGACAGTGCCCCAGGCCCAGAAGCAGCAAATGTCCAACAGCAGCTCTGTTACTGAGTTCTTCCTCCTGTCGTTCACAGACGCATAAGAGCTGGAGCTCTTGCACTTCTGGCTCTTCCTGGGCATCTGCCTGGCTGCCCTGCTGGGCAACGGCCTCATCATCACAGCCATAGCCTGTGACCAGCACCTCCACACCCCCATGTACTTCTTCATCCTCAGCCTCTCCATAATCGATCTGGGCTTCATCTCTACCACTGTCCCCAAATCCATGGCCAATTCCCTCTGGGACACCAGGGCCATCCCCCACTTGGGATGTGCTGCCCAGGTCTTTCTGATTATAGCGGAATTGTATCTCCTCACTGTCATGGCCTATGACCGCTATGTTGCTACCTGCAGACCCCTGCACTACGGGACCCCCCCTGGGCAGCAGAGCTTGTGTCAACATGGGGCAGTGGGTTTCTTGCTGTTGTGCTTCACACTGCCAATACATTTTTAACTACCACTCTGCCAAGGCAATGCCATGGGCCTGTTCTTCTGTGAAATCTCCCAGATCCTCAAGGTCTCCTGCTCAGATGACTACCTCAAGGAAGTTGGGCTTATTGTACTTGGTGTCTGTTCAGCATTTGGGGGTTTTATTTTCATTGTTCTATCCTATGTGCAGGTCTTCAGGGCTGTGCTGAGGATCCCCTCTGAGCAGGGACGACACAAAGCCTTTGCCACGTGCTTCCCTCACCTGGCCGTGGTCTCCCTGTTTATTAGCACTGCCATGGTTGCTGGCCTCAAACCCCTCTCCTTTTCCTCCCCGTTCTTGGATCTGGTGATGGCTGTTCTGTACTCAGTTCATTGCCTCCACCAGTGAACTCCAGCAGTGAACTCCAGCAGTTCATGCCTCCAGCAGTGAATCTCGTCATTTACAGCATGAGCCACAAGGAGCTCAAGGATGCTAAGGGAAGTGGTTTCAGGGATATTTCTCAATAGTGATGAGGTCACCGTCTCTCTTCACAAGTGACTCCCCGGTTATCCCACTGCAGGCCTTTACTTTGTTTATCATTATTGTCATTGTTATGTGTTTTGTTGTGTCTATTGTGTTCCTAAATAAATGTTTACATTCATCTCACTCCTTCTGAGGAATGAACCAGGTCTATCTCACCTGAAATATGTGTAAAAAGGGTGTCTAACACTGGGTCAGAGCAGAATTGTCACAGCATCCCTGTAATAAAACGGCATCTCCCCAGTGCAGTTCTTCAAGATTGGGCTATTCTTCCAAAGCTGATATCAACAACAGGACTGTGGAATTTTAACTACAAAAGGGCCTGTTTCTCCTTGCATTGGGGGGAGAAAAGCTCATGGTCATGTTGGTAGCTTTTAGAGACGAAGGGTTGCATTTTGGATTCACCCATTGGTGTGTGGTAACAGTGGAGTTAGGGAATAGTCACTGAGGGACCAACCTAGGGCTGTCCCACATGTGACAGGACAGAGGAAATCCTTCAGGAGAAGAGGCTGCAGCTGCCTGGAGAGCCCGGAGGATCTCCAGGGACAGTGTGTGCCTGGGGTGGACAGTGAATGAAATGTCCCAAAGCAAGAGATCTCCCAAAGTAGAGTCAGTCAAATGGAAAGCACCTGGCATCGCAAGTAAACACAAGATGGACACAGCTGACCATACACAGACCAACTCCAACAGGGAACAACACCTTTACAGCCACCACACCAGCAGTACCACATACTCAACCACTAGCTACACAAGTGGCTCCATCCTCTTCCCCTCTTGGGATAGTCTGCTGTGAAGGCCATGAGCCCCTGCAGCACTTACCCATGGGTACACACACACTCGTGGTTCCTCCAGTGTGGTTGTGAGCTTTGCATCTGCCCAGGTGCCCTTCCCAGACTCAGGGCCATTACCCACTTGGCAGCTCCAGCGGTGCAAGGTTCGCATTTTGGGGGGACGGGGGGAACAGGGGTGGCTCTGTGAGAAGGTGCCAGAAGCTTCCCCCATGTCCAACAGAGCCAGTTCCAGCCAGCTCCAAGATGGACCCACTGCTGGCCAAAGCTGAGCCCATCAGCAACGGTGGTAGTGCCTCTGTGATAACATATTTAAGAAGGGGTAAAAACTGCTGTGCAACAGCAGCTGGGAGAGAAGAGTGAGAATATGTGAGAGAAACAACTCTGCAGACACCAAGGCCAATGAAGAAGGAGGGGGAGGAGATGCCCCAGGCAAAGGAGCAGAAATTCCCCTGCAGCCCATGGGGAAGACCATGGTGAGGCAGGCTGTCCCCCTGCAGCCCATGGAGGTCCACAGTGGAGCAGACGTCTGAGGAAGAATTAGGCATAGCGGGAGTGAAAGGGTTAACAAGATTGAAGTACTGAGGGTCCAGGTCATGTCCGAGGGAAGGAGGCTGTGTGTCAGGAGCAGGGGTGGATGGGATTGGAGGGAGATAGGCAAGCGCGTGATTTTTGTTGTGAAGAAAGGAACTGCAAAGTTGCAAAAAGATAGCCAATCGTATTAGCTGAAGGGACGCATGAAGGACGCGTGAACAAGACATATAAACCAATAAGAGTTCTCTCAGTAGCGCATGTACAAACAATTAGAAAGTATATAAGCCATGTAATATTTCAATAAAGGGTCTTTGATTTACCCCTCGATCGGAGTCCGTGCATCAATCCGCTACAGATGTCCACTCCGCAGCCTGTAGAGGACCCCACGCTGTACCAGGTGGATGCGCCTGAAAGAGGCTGTGATCCCATGGAGAGCCTACGCTGGAGCAGGCTCTTGGCAGGACCTGTGGCCCCATGGAGAGGCACCCACGCTGAAGTAGCTTTTCTGGCAGGACTTGTGTCCCTGCGGGGGACCCACACTGGAGCAGTCCATTCCTGAAGGACTGCACCCTGTGGAAAGGACCGAGGCTGGGGCGGTTTGTGAGGAACTGCAGCCTGTGGGAAGGACCCACATTGGAGAAGTTTGAGGAGGACTGCCACCTGGGGGAGGGACCCCCACGCTGGAGCAGGGGAAGAGAGTGAGGAGGAAAGAGCAGCAGAGACAATGTGTGATGAACTGACTGCGGCCCCCGTTCCTCGTCCCCCCGCGTCGCTCTGGGAAAGGAGGTGGAGAAATTGGCAGTGAGGTTGAGCCCGGGAAGAAGGGAGGGGTGGGGGGAGGAGTTTTAAGATCTGTTTTTATTTCTCATTACCCTACTCTGACTTTTGATTGGCAATAAATTAAATTAGTTTCCTCAAGTCGAGTCTGTTTCATCTGTGACGGTAATTGCTGAGTGAGCTCCCTGTCCTTAGCTCGACCCACGAGCCTTTCATCGTATTTTTCTCCCCCTGTTCAGCTGAGGAGGGGGAGTGATAGAGCAGCATGGTGGGCACCTGGCATCCAGCCAAGGTCAGCCCACCACAGCATCTCTTCACATCCTGGTGTCCCCCTCCAGCCATCCCCACTTGGAGTTGGCCAGCAAAGCATGTACGTACATCGAACCCTGAACACACACACACACATAATAGTAAACACAATCACACAGCAAATAGCCAGGAGCAGAGTTTAATAAGAAGGCAGGACAGACCACAGTGATCAGGCACAGGGTTTGGCCAGACCAGCACTGACCAGTCCCCTGGCCACGTGCAGCTGGCCCCTTGCATCCGTCTCCTCGGCCCTTCCACAGGCTTCTTCCTCCCAGTCCACCTTGTTCCCTCCCTTTCTCTGCCCCAGTATCCTCCCCAATTAGTAACCCTCACCAATTACTTTTTTCTCAGTAGTCACAGGGTTGCTCCCTTTGTACCCTCCTTTGGTAGCTGGGATGCCATTGACTAGGTCATCTGGGCCTTAAATTGCAACACGGAAAAGACCTGACTGCCCAAAAGCTCCCCAATGCTCCCCTCCAGTTACCTGTGCAATTTGGCCGCTCCTCCTGTCTCTGCTCTTCAACCACCTGTGACACCCAGATGGGACACACGGTGCTGCCTGTACTGCTGGTCCCTTCCCACGCTGTTCTCTGCCACATCTGGCAATTTCTCATACCGTGTCCTATAGTTCCCCATGTCATCTACAGGTACCTTCCGTGCAGGGTAGAACCTAACCAGGGGACCAGTCATCAGCCTGAAGCTTTCACATCTGGTGGTCCTGATGACCTCGTGATGCCTGCCTGCTCCTGGCCAATCACATTGCTGTAATGAGGTGACCTCACAAGCAACAGCCTGGCCACGTTGGCTTTACCTACCTATACCCCTCTCCACTGCCTGAGCTATCATCTGTGTCATGTTGAGGTTTGTGATGCGCTTGATGATGTCAGAGTGCCGCAAGTCAGTCAGGTTACTGCAATAGAAATGGCATCACACTCCACCTCCCAGCCATGTCATCTTCACCTTCCTCTACCTCTCCCCTCTGCCCAGTTATCAGCCCCACTGGGTGGGTTTTCTGATACTCCTGGTGACATCACTAGGCCTGCTCTGGTACCTGGCCAATCAGGTTCTTGCAAAAGAAGCAACCTCAAAATCCACATCCCAGCTACGATGCCACTCCTTACGTGTCCTTTTCCCAGCAACAGAATTAACCTTACAACTACCTCCCCTTTGCCAGCGTCTCCTCTCTCTTCCCCAGCATTGTAATTTCTGCTGGCCAGGCAGAAACGTGCTCCCCCAAGGGGGACTGCAGAGCCCTGATGGGACAGCTCAAGTGGTGGGAGGGCATCCACGGATGGCAACAGCTGCTCAGGAAGGCAGGCAGGAGGGTGAAAAGATGGAGGTGAGCTCTGTGCAAGGGGGCAGCTGGTGTGCAGACAACCTTGCCTTGGAGGAAGCCTCATGGTCAAAGGCCCTCAAAAACACAGGAAGCGGAACCATCCCAAAATCTACTGGAAGGGCAGCAGGGCTGGACACAAGCAACCCAGGAGGTTTCTGGACAGCACCGAAGACAGCATGTTGACACACACGGTCCATAAGCTGACAAGTGTAGGTCTCTTACTCACAGACAAGGTGAATCTGCATGGGGAGATGAATGCTGAGGGCAGCCATAGCTGCAATGACCATGAGATGGTGGAGAAGTAGGACAACTAGCAGAATCACAGTGCAGAACTGCAGGAGATCTGATTTCAGTTAGCTGAGGCTCTGCTTGGACTGTCCTGCAGAACAAAGGGACTGTGGGGTCCTCTTAGATCTTCAGGGACAACATGCTCAAAGCTCAGGAACACACCAATCTGATGTGCAGGGAGTTGAGCACGGCCTGGCAGGAGGGCGACATGGATGAACAGGGACCCCGGCTTAGGAGTTCAAACACCAGAAGGAAGTGCAGAGGCAATGAAGGGGGATGTATTGGGTCTGGCTGAGATGGAGTTAATTTTCCCCATATCAGCCCTCTCATAGTGCTGTGCTTTGTATTGGTAGCTAGAAAGGTGTTGATAACACACCAGTGTTTTGGCTACTGCTGAGCAGTGCTTGCACAGCATCAAGGCTGTCTCTCCAACATTTCCCCCACCAGCACCAGTAGGCTGGGGGTGGGCGAGATCGTGGGAGGGGACACAGCCAGGACAGCTGACCAAACTGACGAAAGGGATATTCCATACCATATGACGTCTGCTTAGCAATAAAAGATAAGGGAAAGGAGGAGGAAGGGGGGGCATTCATTATTTACGATGTTTGTGTTCCAGAGAAACCGTTACGCGTACTGAAGCCCTGCTTCCCAAGAAGTGGCTGGACATCGCCTGCTGATGGGAAGTAGAGAATAAATCTTTTGTTTTCCTTTTGCTTCCACGGGCAGCCTTTGCTGCTTTTATTTAACTGCCCTTATCTCAACCTACCAGCCTTTTGTTATATTTTCTCTCTCCTGTCCAGCTGAGGGGGGGGAGTGATAGAGTGGCTTTGGTGGGCACCTGGCGTCCAGCCAGGGTCAACCCCCCACAGGGGAACAGGCTGCCCAGGAGACAACAGGGACATGGCCTGTAGGTACAAGGACGGAGCCAGGAAAGCTAAAGCTCAGCTGGAGCTGGAACTAACCAGGAATGGAAAGGGCACCCAGGACTTCTGCAGGTGGCCTCTCCCGACCACTGTCTACAAGGGTGCTTGACACTGCCCCGTTACCTTCCCTCCTCAGGAAGGTTAAAGCATCTAAACCCTCCTTCTTATTGATGCTGAGGTCAGTGAGATCACTCCTTGGAGGCCTTTGCTCTGACATCATCTTTGCCACAACAAAGTTTCTGTTTAGCCCATTTGGCATGATGTAGGAGAGGAAGGAAGAAGCTCCAGTGGTTTCTCAGGCTTTCCCTTCCCCCTCAATGGAAGATGTTGGGGATGCCAGGTCTTGCCAAAACCAGAAGCTCAGCTGACTGGGGAGCTGGGACAGTTGTGAAGATTCCTCTCGAGTAACCTGATTGTGGATTTACGGCCTTGATGCACTGTGGGCCTACAGTGGAGAGCTGTCTTGGTCAGAAGAGCTTAAGAGAGGAAGAACTCAATGCCAAGCTCCTTGGAGCTACTTCAATAATTTGGTGAGGCACACTGTCGTGGTTTAACATCAGCCAGGCACCACACAGCCACTCGCTCACTCCCCCCCAGTGGGATGGAGGAGAGAATTGGAAGGGTGAAAGTGGGAAAACTCATGGTTTGAGACAAAGACAGTTTAATATGTGAAGCAAAAGCCACGTGTGCAAGCAAAGCAAAATAAGGAATCCATTCACTACTTTCCATCGGTAGGCAGCCATCTCTAGGAAAGCTCCATCACACATAGCGGTTACTTGGGAAGACAAACACCATCACTCTGAACGCTCCCCTCTTCCTTCTTTCCACAGTTTTATTGCTGAACATGACATCATATGGTATGGAACATCCCTTTGGTCAGTTGGGGTCAGCTGTCCCAGCTGTGTCCCCTCCCAACTTCTTGCCCACCCCCAGCCTACTTGCTGGCAGGGTGGTGTGAGAAGCAAGAAAAGGCCTTGGTGCTGTGTAAGCACTGCTCAGCAATAACTAAAACATCGGTGTGTTGTCAGCACTGTTTTCATCACAAATCCAAAACATAGCCCCATACAGGCTGCTATGGAGAACTGTAACTCTATCCCAGCCAAAACTGGAACACACAGACATCTTTGGTCTAGTTGGAGTTCAAAGTTCTTTGCACTCACAGAATCACACAGAATCACAGAATCATATAGGTTGGAAAAGACCTTTAAGATCATCGAGTCCAACCATAAACCTAACACTGCCAACTAACTCCTAACTCCTAACTCCTAACTCCTGATGGCGCATGACTCCATTTGGCCAGCTGACTATCTCTATAGATTTTCCAGAAAATAATGAGGAGGGACAGGTTTTGTTGTCCTAAATGTGGGACTCCGCTATCATTTCAGTTGGCCAGAGGAATTCCTCATCATGCTAAAAAATGATGCTCTCAGATGCTGTCCTGTCTCTCAGCATTGCTGCATCAGAGCTTACAGCTGCGTGCACAGGACCACCTCTGGCACATCAAATGTCACCAGGTGTTGGCATCTGAATAGCTCACTCCTGGCCTTCACCTCTATCAATTACCCTGGGAGCTGAGAGAGGGAGCTCGCATGCAGGGGCCTGTTTTATGCACACCTGAACTGAGGCAAGAGGAATCTCACCTCCTGAGGGTTTGTGGTATGTGTGGGAGGAAGGTGAGTCCCCTTCTAGCCCCAGGGCTACAAACCCAGAATGAGAAGCCTCGATTGACTCAGATAAATCCCTTATCTCAGGAGTGGTAAAGGAGATCCCTGGCTGTTACTGACGGGGTGTCCTGCCTTAAAAATGGGACAAGAAAAGATTATTTTTAAACCTAAATCTGACTCTGGTAAGTTACATTGAAAGTTACATTACTGGAAATAAGTGTCTCTCCACAGCTGAGGGAGAAAATATCAGTCAGTACTTCAGCCCCAGGAGCATCCAGAGGGGGCCCAGAGGGGGCAGAGAAAGTGATGCCTTGGGCTGGTCCTCTGCTCCTGAGCTGGGCTGGGCTCCTGGGACGGAGGGAGTTGACAGCAAGCGGGCAGCACTGCAGAGAGACAGCTCTGCCCAGGAACAGCTCCTCTGCAAAATGCAGCAGAGCTGAGGGCACTTAGGGGAGACAAGTGAGGCAGAGAAAGCTTAAAGGCAGTCTGGGGAGGGAGAATGCTGGGAGCTCACTAGGGGAGAAATCTTTACAGCCTTTCACACGGTAAGTCTCTGGCTGCAGGGCAATGCAGCTGCAGTTCCTGGAGTGATCTCTATAAGCTGGCACATCCCACAGCCTATGGGGTCTTCCAGGAGGGCTCTCACAGCTTCTCTAGTGTAGAGGAGGAGGATGTGCTCCAGAGCAGGGCTTCCCTGCCACTGTCAGAGGGACAGGGCATGATGGCTGCCTTCATCCCGGGCAGAGTTGGAGGGGTATAAATCCAGGTGTGCAGCCAGGGGTGCCTAAGGCTGTCCTTCAGAGCAGTGTCCCTCAACCCCAGGGGGCTGTGTGCTGGGGCAGGGACTCTGCTGTCTGCCAGGGTCAGCACTCAGCCTGCCCAGGGAGCTGCCCACAGAGCTGCGGGGAGAAGCTGTGAATGGAAGGAGACACCCCCAGCAGGGCAGTGTCCTTCTGCCCTCAAAAGGATGCGGTGGGGGTCAGGGCTGCTCACAGCCCCAGATCACCCCCAGATCATTTCTGAGGGGACGTTTCAAGAGGAAGGTCAAGCCAGGAATTACTTTAAAGAACAAAAAAAAAATCCTGAGAATGTGCTTTCAGTTTCCTCCTACTGGGAAGGGCTGGGGAAGGGAGAGAAATGGAAAAGAAGTTGTTAAGTTTGGACAAGAGACTGAGACTGACAGATGGGTAGGTCTGCTGGAAACCCGAACACATCCTGTCACCCACTCTTCAGCCCAAGACTGTAGCAGCATCATGTTTTCTAGCCATGGTATGTTTTCTTCTGACCTGCTCCTGTGGACCACCAAACACGAGGGTGCCCCAGCGTGTGCCCTGCCACCGGGAGCTTTCTGCAGGGCTCAGTTCTCAGAGGGTGGGATGGGAAAAGACAGAGAAACAGCTCCAGGCAGTGGAGATACGTCAGAGGAGGAGAGGAAAGTGTCGTCAGAAGTGCTGTGGAGGGTGGATTTGGACAACTCCCTGTCTGTTCCTCCAGTACAGATGCCTTTCTCTGAGCAAGCTCTCTTGTCTCCTTTCCCACCCAGAACAGCTTCTACCATGAAGACTGTGGTGTCCAGGACTTGAGCTGCCTCCTCTGCAGCCAGAGGTTCAGCAGAGGAGAGGTGCATCTCTCCTGACATGTGCCTCTTTCCTCCTGTACAACTGAGGCCTTAAAGTGACTGCCCAGCAATGCTGGTGTCTGTGGGTGGCATGCACAGCTGGTTAAGGTAACATCTCTCTGGGATGTTTCTCTGTCTCTTTGCCTTCTTCAGCGTGAGCAGAATGGTATTTGCCCATGTTTCTACATCTGCCTATGCTGCTGTTCCTGCTATCGTTTGCAGGTTCTCTGCGGATGGGGGTTTCAACTGCAGTTCAGACACTGACCTGGAGCGTCCTGCCACAGATGTGTCTACATGGGAATGAGGTGTACCTGCTCCACTCTGACTTCTGGGACCCCAGGAATTCAGCGCGTGGGGTTGAGGTATGTCCTTTCAGAAGACCCCCACCTTCTACTCTCTCCCTGTCTTCTAACCTGTGCTTATCAGGGCAGTGCAGTTGATGGGGTTTGGGAAAGAAGCAGACTCTCTCTGAAAGCCGTAACACTTCAGGAAACTTGATTGTCCCCCTGCAGGGTCACGTCAAGCTGTTCTCCACAAAGGCACAGCTCTCCCACAGCATCTTTGTGATACCTAAGAGCCCCACAGTGAAGCCATGGTGATACTGAGGCCATAAAAGTGCTGCTGGGCTTTTTCCAGCATGGGTATGTGAGCAGATGAAATGAGCCTTGCATGTCCTTGGCAAGAAAGGTAGTGTTGACATCTCACTCTGGTGTGGCCACAACATCCCAGAGTGGGTGGTCTAGTCACCTGCCTGAGGAACCACAACCTCTGTGTCACTCTCTGCCTCTTTGGGCTGAGAATGAACGAGAGGAGTTTGGAGACTTTGCACTTCGCATCATGAACCGCCCAGCTCTGTCCAGTTCCTTTCTCAGAGTAACTGCTGAGTGTGATCATCCTGCAGCTGCGAGAGGCAGGATGGAGCAGCTGGGAACAAGATTGCTGGAGAGACCAGCTCTCCTGCCTCTGCAGTAAGGCACAGGGAACCCTTTTGTCTCTCAGGGCTCACTAGTGTTCATGTTGAGAGCAATCCAAAAGTTGAGGATTTCTACCCCTTCAAAGAATGTGCTCCTGATCTGACAAAGGTATCTAAAAATGAAAAAAGCATATTGCTAAGCCCCTATGCTACAGCCCATCTGCTGGAGCATGGAACAGGAAGATGCTGAGCAGCCTTCCTCCTTGATGGGTGCCTCTCAGGTGAGCAAGGATGTGCATGTAGTGATAGTCCCCACCTGCCCCTCTCTCGTGACCATGTCTGTAGATGGACAGCAGAGGGTAAATTGATGGGAGGACAGAGTCTAATGGGAGGACAGGGTCTATCTCAGTGGTGACTGATTCAGACCCAGGCCCCTCTGCTCAGAAGGGTAAAAACAGAAAAGAGAAATCCCTTCCAGGGCACTTCTCCAGAGGCAGGTGGCCCAAGTGCTGATGTGCTCTTTTCCTCCAGGTCATGGCGACTATTCCCACAGGGTCACTGCATCCAGGCTCATGCACTCAGCCCAGAGTTTCCACCCTCAGTGACCACCTCAATATAACTGGGTTTTTTGCTGCTTCTGTGTACCAG
Organism: Mycteria americana; assembly: GCF_035582795.1. NCBI lineage: Eukaryota > Metazoa > Chordata > Aves > Ciconiiformes > Ciconiidae > Mycteria > Mycteria americana. The sequence continues at coordinate 1,445,543 of NC_134391.1, read as the reverse complement.
CTGTGTAGAGCAGGCCTGACTCCTGAGGAGCCCATTGCATGAGGCCCCTGCTCCTCATGGTGCACTCAGCCAGAGCAAATCAGAACTGAAGGGAGGAAGCTGCATGAAGGTCCCCTTGAGAAGAAAGGTGGTGTGGGCAGTTTCAATGACAAACAGAACAGGTTTTCCTCAGACAAGGCTGCCCTAATTTGTCCATATCTTTTTCTCCTTGGACAGCACCCAGGTCCCGGAGGGACCAAATGTCCAACAGCAGCTCCATCACTGAGTTCCTCCTCCTGGCATTTGCAGATACGCGGGAGCTGCAGCTCTTGCACTTCTGGCTCTTCCTGGGCATCTACCTGGCTGCCCTGCTGGGCAACATCCTCATCATCACAGCTGTAGCCTGCGAGCATCGCCTCCACACACCCATGTACTTCTTCCTCCTCAATCTCTCTGTTCTTGATATTGCCTCTATCTCCACCACTCTTCCCAAATCCATGGCCAATTCCCTCTGGGACAGCAGGGCAATCTCCTACTCAGGATGTGCTTCTCAGGTCTTCTTTCTCTTCTTCTTCTTTGGTGCAGAGTATTCCCTTCTCATTGTCATGGCCTATGACCGCTATGTTGCCATCTGCACACCCTTGCACTATGAGACCCTCATGGGCAGCAGAGCTTGTGCCAACATGGCAGCAGCCACCTGGGGCAGTGGTTTTCTCCATGGTCTGCTGCACACTGCCAGTACATTTTCACTACCACTCTGCCAAGGCAATTCCGTGGACCAGTTCTTCTGTGAAATCCCTCAGATTCTCAAGCTCTCCTGCTCTGATGCCTACCTCAGGGAAATTGGGCTTCTTGTGTTTAGTCTTGCTTTAGCTTCGGGGTGTTTTGTTTTCATTGTGCTGTCCTATGTGCAGATCTTCAGGGCTGTGCTGAGGATCCCCTCTGAGCAGGGACGCCACAAAGCCTTTTCCACGTGCCTCCCTCACCTGGCTGTGGTCTCCCTGTTTATTAGCAGTTGTATGGTTGCCTACCTGAAGCCCCCCTCCATCTCTTCCCCATCCCTGGACCTGGTGGTGGCAGTTCTGTACTCGGTAGTGCCTCCAGCAGTGAATCCCCTCATCTACAGCATGAGGAACCAGGAGCTCAAGGATGGCTTGAGGAAACTGATTCAATGGGTTCACCTTCAGCAGCAGTAAGTTGCGCATCTCTCTTCACAGGTTATTGCTAGTTTTTCCCAGGGCAGGCTTGTGCATGCTTTATTTGCTTTTGCATCTGTGATGATTATGCCCATACAGAAATGTTTGAATTCATTCCGTATCTCCACAGGCATGATCTTGCTGTGCCTGCTAACCTAGAGGCCTTTGGTAAATGTATCATCACAGTGTCAGACCTGTCTTCCCGAGGAGCATCTCTGCAATAAAAGGGTGTCTCCCTATTGCAATGCCTGAAGATTGGGCTCTTATTCCTGCTGAAGTCAGGAATAAGTTCCAGGAACTGCATTCTCCGTGGGCTGCTGCAGTGCTTACTTCTCCATGGGCTCACGGGAAGGGTCACAGGAAGGTGTGTTGGGGAATGAGGGCTGGACTCAGCTCTCACTTGTGGGTGCCCAGTGCCACTAGAGATGGTGAACGGGCTCTGAATTGCCTGCCCAGGGCTGTTCCACATGCAGCAGAGCTGAATGATAGCTGCCCAGCTTTCTGGAAGGGAACCTGGAGCCCCTAGGAGAGCAGAGGGCATTTACAGGAACAGCATGTTCCTGAGGTGGGCCTGACAGAACAAGACACTATCCAAGGTGATGTTACCCAAAGGTAAAGCACTATATTTAAGTATCCACAAGGAAACAAGGTCTCTGTCAACATCAGGAAAGGCAGTAGGGACCCAGAAAGGCCAAGAAAAGGAGACTGGAGGACAACTGACATCTCCCTTAGTAAAAGAACATGGGTGGATCAACATGCTCACTGGAAAACATCCTGAGCCAGGGGGAATGCTTTGTGCTCCTTCCACAGCTGCAGACCCCCGGGGAGGGTCTCAATGGAAGTGCTCCCATCCCCCTGGATCTGCTTCTCACCCTGACCAGCACAACCAGTGCAAGTCAATCCATGGCCCCAGGCACCACAGCCCCCTCTTGCTGCAGAGCAGCGCCGCCAGCTCTAGGCCCTGAAGGGAACATGGGGAGGAGGCCAGGAGCACCAGGGGGTGTGAGGATCAGAGGAGGGATGAGGAGAGATCACACAGGAGTGGATCTGGGCTGGAAATTGCCTCGCAGAGAAAAATGCTGGTGCTCAGCTAACCCAAGATGGTGCCAGGAGTTTGGTTACCCTAAAGCATGCTCACAGTGCAGTGCTATAAGTACTTACTGTCCTAGTGCTCTAGCAGGCCTGAGAAGTAGCTAAAGGATGGATGTCCCCCACGCCCCATCATCCCTCCTGAAGGGTGGCATCGAAAGGGAGGCTGCGACCCTGTGTCAGGGCTTGCACTGAGAGAAGTATTGACCCAGAAGCCCCTTCATTTCACTGCTGTCCTTTGGTCCCTGTTGGACCAGTCCATCACCGGGAGACAGCCTCCCTTACGCTGTTTGCCAGCCCTTACCCCAAAAGTCACCTCCAAACAAGGCTGCTCATCCAGGGCTGAGCTGGAGGACAGGGGTCCAGCTGTGACCACAGGGTGGACAAAGCCTCTCCTGGGTCATCTGCAGGGCTAGCAGCCTTTTCAGGAAAAGGCAGCATTCAGAGGAGAACCTGGGAAACTATAGATTATCCCTATGTCCATGAAGGCCATCAAGAAGAGTCCCTCAGTCCAAATAGCCAGCCTGGCTTGTTGCTGCATGAACAGACAGGAGAAACTTCCCCAGGAGCTTCCTTCTGGACCTATGTCCTCATACCAGCCATTTTTAGCCCTCGCCATTCACCACGCTCCTGCGGATTGCTCATCTTTGAAATATGACCATCTCCATCCTCCTGCTGGGCTCAGTGGCTGTATCAGTAGGACAGGCAGCCCTGCCCTGCCTCTGTCCTTGCCCAGATCCCTGTAAACCACAGAGCAGGGCCGACTGGAAACCAGCACCTGGAACACAGCTGAGACTGGGCAGTGCCAGCCCCAGCACTCCTGGCAGCCTCTCTGTAGCCAGAGCAGCTCTCCATGGTCAGTAAAGGACTCAATGCTGCTTAGGGGGTCGGGGTCCCTTGGAGGCTGCAACCACTGGTACCACCTGCTGGGAACCGCATACCCAGTGCTGAGTTTTGATGCCCTACACTGCAGCTCATGGTGCCTCCCCTCCCGTTGCACTGTCCTCTCTCAGGAGCATCACCGAGTGTGTTACTCCCTGACCAGTTGTGCAGAGGAGCTGCTGGAGGTCTTCTCTGTTGAACCCCGTGACCCCTATCTCTGCCCTGGTGTCAGCCCATGGGTACCACCACAGTTCCTCTGTGCTGGGTTGTGCTGTGGGTTGATGTCTCCACATGCTCTCCTCCAGGCCCATGCAGGAACCCGCAGTGCATATCTATGCTTGGAGTGGACCACCTGGCTGCACCATCCCAGGGCATCCCAGTGAGGCCACACTTGGAGAGTAGGTTCTGATTGTTATGGCAGGTTGAGCTTGTCCAGCAGCTAAACACCCACCCTGCTTTTCACTCACTGGAGGACTGGGAGAAAATGGAAGGCAAAAAGTCTCATGGATCGTGACAATGACAGTTTAAAAAGAAAAAAAAAAAAAAAGCTGTGCAATGCAAGCAAAGCAAAGAGAGGAATTCATCCACTACTTCCCATCGGCAGGGAGATGCCTAGCCACTTCTTGAAAGCAGAGCCTCAACATGTAACGGTTGCTTGGGAAGACTGTTTTTAGTTTGTGTTGCAAGGTTTTGGGAGTGGGAGGGCTACAGGGGTGGCTTCTGTGACAAGCTGCTAGAATCTTCCCCTACGTCCAATACAGCCAATGCCAGCTGGCTCCAAGATGGACCCACTGCTGGCCAAGCCTGAGCCCATCAGCAATGGTGGTAGTGCCTCTGTGATAACATATTTAAGAAGGGGAAAAAAAAAAAACTGCAGGGCAACAACAGCAGCTGGAGAGAAGAGTGAGAATATGTGAGCGAAACAACTCTGCAGACACCAAGGTCAGTGAAGAAGGAGGGGGAGGAGGTGCTCCAGGCAAAGGAGCAGAGATTCCCCTGCAGCCTGTGGGGAAGACCATGGTGAGGCAGGCTGTCCCCCTGCAGCCCATGGAGGTTAACGGTGGAGCAGGTATCACCTGCAGCCTGTAGAGGACCCCACACCAGAGCAGATGGATGCGCCCAAAGGAGGCTATGACCCCATAGGAAGCCCATGTTGGAGCAGGCTCCTGACAGGACCTGTGAACCCATGGAGAGGAGCTCATGCTGGAGCAGGTCTTCTGGCAGGACCTGTGTCCCCACAGGGGACCCATGCTGGAGCAGTTTGTGAAGAACTGCAGCCTGTGGGAAGGAGTCACATTGGAGAAGTTTGAGGACTGTTACCTGGGGGAGGGACCCCACAACTGGAGCAGGTGAAGAGCATGAGGAGGAAGGAGCAGCAGAGACAACATGTGATGAACTGACCACAACCCCCATTCCCTGTCCCTCTGCACTGCTCAACCATGAGGCTGCTGATTTCGGTTAGATATAAGGAAGAAACTCTTCACTGTGAGGGTGGTGAGGCACTGGAACAGGTTTCCCAGAGCAGCTGTGGATGCCCCATCCCTGGAAGTGTTCAAGGCCTGGTTGGATGGGACTTTGATTCTACTGGAATGTGTCCCTGCCCATGGCATGGGAGTTGGAACTAGATCATCTTTAAGGTCCCTTCCAAGGAGAAAGGAGCACAAGAAGAGGTGGAGAAAAGCTGAAAACCCTCTCCCAGCAGCGTATGGGAGGACTGGAAGATCTCCAGCTGGGCTTCTGCTACCATCTCCCACCACCAGACAGATGGGAGCCGAAGCCCAGCTGGAGAGACTCCAGCCAGAGTAAGTGTGTGCTGGCTCTAACCACAGCCTGGGGCAGTCAAGCACCCGTGACCCTGTGTCCTGGTTTTGGCTGGGATAGCGTTAATTTTCTTCCTAGTAGCTGGTATAGTGCTGTGTTTTGGATTTTAGGATGAGAATAATATTGATAACACGCTGATGTGTTGGCTGTTGCTAAGCCGTGTTTACACTGGTCAAGGACTTTTTCAGCTTCCCATGCTCTGCCGGGCGCACAAGAAACTGGGAGGGGGCACAGCCAGGACAGTTGATCCAAACTGGTCAAAGGGCTATTCCATACAGTATGACATCATGCTCAGTATATAAACTGGGGGAAGTTGGCTGGGGGGCAGCAGTCGCTGCTCAGGGACTGGCTGGGCGTTGGTCGACGGGTGGTGAGCGGTTGTATCACTTTTTTTTTTTCCTCCCTTGGGTTTTGTTCCTCTCTCTCTCTTGTTGTTTTCCTTCTCGTTATTATTATTATTATTATTATTATTATTATTATTATTATTATTGTTCCAATTATTAAACTGTTCTTATCTCAACCCACAACTTTTCCTACTTTTGCTCTTCTGGTTCTCTCCCCCATCCCACCACTGGGGGGGAGGGTGAGCGAGTGGCTGTGTGGTACTTCATTGCCGACTGAAGCTAAACCACAACAATCCTTTTTGGCGCCCAATGTGGGGCACAAAGGGTTTGAGATAATAACAGATTAACCAGAGCCTATTAAGGAATTTAGATCTGTTAATGGTTGCGGGCCACAATATTGATTCATTTGTTCTCGATACTGGTTTACCTGATCTGCACCATGCCCTTTTTTTTTGCTGTACATGTTAAAGATCAGTGTTGGTTTTTGCAGTTTGCTTTGCTCTGCTATGATTGGTGATATTTTGCCTGTGAGATTTGTTATTAAAACCGTGACCTTGGGTTTATTTTGGTATCTAAGTGCCGTACTGAAACCATTACTGTATGTCAGGTACCACCTTATGGAGACAATTAGCAATTATACTTCTTCCTCTGAGAGGTTTTTTATGAAGGAAATACAGAATGGCACCTTTGCTACTTTCTTCTACAATGTTTCCTCCTTCGTTACAATAACTTTTCAGTATCTTGAACATCCTTGGGTAGTTAAGATACATCTATTGATATTGCTTGGGAATACTGTTTCGGTTTTGTCTAAGATTAGTAAGCAATTCAAGAATATCATCCAGAGATCTGCCCCAAGGCCGGATAGTTATGAGTGGCAGGGTGTGTGGGATAGCATGAACAAATGCCTAGGACGGTGGGCACCTCCAGTGCTCTGGAACTTCACCCCTGAACAAGTGCAGAATCCTGGAAAATGAGTAGAATATTTGGAAAAAGTATGTTGTCACCCTGACAATTCTAAGGAGATACAAATCACTGCAATGTGCTGGGACCTGGCCCATGCCTACAGAGCCCTGTTCAACACTGTTCAGAACCCTCAGGGGTCTGGTGACAAAACGACAGGCACCATGGCTACTCCAGCCCCCCCCTGCAACAGGCACTGCAGCTACTCCAGCCCTCCCTGCGACAGGAACTGCGGTCACTCCAGCCCCCCTGCAACAGGCACTGCGGTTCAAACAGGGAACCAACCCATGTCAGTATCAGTTGCCCCTATACACAAGAAGAAATCCTGGAAGCAAAAGTCAGCTCCTTTAGAAAGGGAAGATGAAAGAGCAGGGCCATCACAAGGAGAAGAAGAGGAAGAACTTGTGGATGAGATGGAAACCACCCGATCCCTATCCCTGAGTGAGCTGTGAGATATGCAAAAAGATTTCAGACGTCGTCCAGGCGAGCAGGTTGTCACTTGGCTGCTCCGATACTGGGATAATGGGGCCAGTAGCCTGGAATTAGAGGGTAAGGAAGCCAAACAGCTGGGATCTCTTTCTAGGGAAGGGGGCATTGACAAAGCGATTGGAAAAGGGGCACCAGTCCTCAGCCTCTGGAGGCAACTCCCATCAGCTATGAAGGAAAGATATCCCTTCAAGGAAGATGTTATATATCGCCCTGGGAAATGGACCACCATGGAGAAAGGTATCCAGTACCTGAGGGAATTAGCCATGCTGGAGGTGATTTATGCTGACCTGGACAGCAAGTGGTTACCCAGAGATCCAGATGAGGTCCAGTGCACACGACCCATGTGGCGGAAGTTGGTACGGAATGCACCATTGTTGTGTGCCAACTCATTGGCAATACTGAACTGGAAAGATGGAGAGGGTCCAACAGTGGATGAAGCAGCTAACCAGCTCCAGGAATACAAAGAAAGTATCTCTTCATCCGTTGTCTCGACTGTGGAGAAACTGTCCCGGAAGGTCCAGCAACTCGAAGAAGATAGGTCCTACTTTCCACCTGTACAGACCAGTATCTCAGCTATTAGGAGTCAGTGTTACTCTGCTCAAGAGAGAGGATATAGAGGGTACATACCACAGGGCACCCTATGGTTTTACCTGCGTGACCATGGAGAGGACATGAGGAAGTAGGATGGAAAACCTACCTCCACCCTAGAGGCGTGGGAATGTCAGTTGTGAGGAAAAAACAGTCAGCAAAGAGGGTTCTTCCAGGAAAATTGCTGCTCCGGTTTCCAGTGGACAGTTCCCCAGACAGAGTAAAAGGGCTGATCTTACTCCTGATTTTAATGAAGGAGCTCCTGACTCCTATATACAAGAAATGGGTAATGAATATTATGACCAGGAGTAGGGGGCCCCTGCCTCCAGCCAGGTGGAGGAAAGGGACAACCGGGTTTACTGGACTGTGTGGATTTGACGGCCTGGCACATCAGACCCACAGGAGTATAAAGCTCTTGTAGACACCGGTGCACAGTGTACCCTGATGCCATCAAGCTATATAGGGGCAGAATCCATCCGTATTTCTGGAGTGACAGGGGGATCCCAACAGCTAACTGTTGGGAGGCCAAAGTGAGCCTAACTGGGAATGAGTGGCAGAAGCACCCCATTGTGACTGGCCCAGAGGCTCCGTGCATCCTTGGCATAGACTACCTCAGGAGAGGGTATTTCAAGGACCCCAAAGGGTACCGGTGGGCTTTTGGTATAGCTGCCTTGGAGACGGAGGAAATTAAACAGCTGTCTACCTTGCCTGGTCCCTCAGAGGACCCTTCTGTTGTGGGGTTGCTGAGGGTTGAAGAACAACAGGTGCCACTTGCTACCACAACGGTGCACCGGAGGCAATATCGCACCAACCGAGACTCCCTGATTCCCATCCATGAGCTGATTCGTCGACTGGAGAGCCAAGGAGTGATCAGTAAGACTCGTTCACCTTTTAACAGTAATATATGGCCAGTGCCAAAGTCTAATGGAGAGTGGAGACTAACAGTAGACTATCGTGGCCTGAATGAAGTCACGCCGCCCCTGAGTGCTGCCGTGCCGGACATGTTGGAACTGCAATACGAACTGGAGTCAAAAGCAGCCAAATGGTATGCTACAATTGATATTGCTAATGCGTTTTTCTCAATCCCTTTGGCAGCAGAGTGCAGGCCACAGTTTGCTTTCACTTGGAGGGGCGTTCAGTACACCTGGAATCGACTGCCCCAGGGGTGGAAACACAGCCCTACCATTTGCCATGGACTGATTCAGACTGCATTGGAACAGGGCGAAGCTCCAGAGCATCTGCAATACATTGATGAAATCATCGTGTGGGGCAATACAGCAGAGGAAGTTTTTGAGAAAGGGAAGAAAATAGTCCAGATCCTCCTGAAAGCCGGTTTTGCCATAAAACAAAGTAAGGTCAAGGGACCTGCACAGGAAATCCAGTTTTTAGGAATAAAATGGCAAGATGGACGTCGCCAGATCCCAATGGATGTGATTAACAAAATAACAGCCATGTCTCCACCAACTAGCAAAAAGGAAACACAAGCTTTCTTAGGCGTTGTGGGTTTTTGGAGAATGCATATTCCAAATTACAGTCTGATCGTAAGCCCTCTCTACCAAGTGACCCGGAAGAAGAACGATTTCAAATGGGGCCCTGAGCAACGACAAGCCTTTGAACAAATTAAATGGGAGATAGTTCATGCAGTAGCCCTTGGGCCAGTCCGGGCAGGGCAAGACGTAAAAAATGTGCTCTACACCGCAGCCAGGGAGAATGGCCCTACCTGGAGCCTCTGGCAGAAAGCACCAGGGGAGACTTGAGGTCGACCCTTAGGGTTTTGGAGTCGGGGATACAGAGGATCCGAGGCCCACTATACTCCAACTGAAAAAGAGATATTGGCAGCATATGAAGGGGTTCGAGCTGCTTCAGAAGTGGTTGGTACGGAAGCACAACTCCTCTTGGCACCTCGACTGCCGGTGCTGGGTTGGATGTTCAAAGGGAGGGTCCCCTCTACACATCATGCAACTGATGCTACGTGGAGTAAGTGGGTTGCACTGATCACACAACGGGCTCGGATAGGAAACCCCAATCGCCCAGGAATCTTGGAAGTAATTATGGACTGGCCAGAAGGCAAAGATTTCGGAATATCGCCAGAGGAGGAGGTGACGTGTGCTGAGGAGGCCCCACTGTACAATAAACTACCAGAACAATGAGAAGCAATATGCCCTGTTCACTGATGGGTCCTGTCGTATTGTAGGAAAGCATCGGAGGTGGAAGGCTGCTGTATGGAGTCCTATACGACAAGTGGTAGAAACTGCTGAAGGAGATGGTGAATCAAGCCAATTTGCAGAAGTTAAAGCCATTCAGCTGGCTTTAGACATTGCTGAACGAGAAAAGTGGCCAATGCTCTATCTCTATACTGACTCATGGATGGTGGCGAATGACCTGTGGGGGTGGTTACAGCAATGGAAGCAGAACAATTGGCAGCGCAGAGGCAAACCCATCTGGGCTGCAGCACTGTGGCAAGATATTGCTGCCCGAGTAGAGAACCTGGTTGTAAAAGTACGTCACGTAGATGCTCACGTACCCAAGAGTCGGGCCACTGAGGAACATCAAAACAACCAGCAGGTGGATCAGGCTGCTAAGATTGAAGTGGCTCAAGTGGATCTGGACTGGCAACATAAGGGTGAATTATTTATAGCTCGATGGGCCCATGACACCTCAGGCCATCAAGGAAGAGATGCAACATATAGATGGGCTCGTGATCGAGGGGTGGACTTAACCATGGACACTATTGCACAGGTTATCCATGAATGTGAAACATGCGCTGCAATTAAACAATCCAAGCGGTTAAAGCCTCTGTGGTATGGAGGGCGATGGCTGAAATATAAATATGGGGAGGCCTGGCAGATCGATTATATCACGCTCCCACAAACCCGCCAAGGCAAGCGCTATGTGCTCACCATGGTGGAAGCAACCACCGGATGGCTGGAAACGTATCCTGTGCCCCATGCCACTGCCCGGAACACTATCTTGGGCCTTGAAAAACAAGTCCTATGGCGACATGGCACCCCAGAGAGAATTGAGTCAGACAACGGGACTCATTTCCGAAACAACCTCATAGACACCTGGGCCAAAGAGCATGGCATTGAGTGGGTATATCACATCCCCTATCATGCACCAGCCTCTGGGAAAACTGAACGATACAATGGACTGTTAAAAACTACACTGAGAGCAATGGGTGGTGGGACGTTCAAACATTGGGATACACATTTAGCAAAGGCCACCTGGTTAGTTAACACTAGAGGATCTGTCAATCGACCTGGCCCTGCCCAATCAAAACTTTTACGCACTGTAGAAGGGGATAAGGTCCCTGTAGTGCACATAAAAAACATGCTGGGGAAGACAGTCTGGGTTACTCGGGCAAAGGCAAGCGCATTCGAGGGATTGCTTTTGCTCAAGGACCCGGGTGCACTTGGTGGGTAATGCGAAAGGATGGGGAAGTCAGATGTGTACCTCAAGGGGATTTGATTTTGGGTGAGAATAGCCAATGAACTAAATGGTATGATGTTAACTGCTATATAATACTGTGTATCATCACTTGTATGATTACTATACTCCATATCAATGGTATTTCAATAAGGATCACCCAGATTAGTGAAGAATGAACTTCGATGAAAGCAAGCAACGTGCAATGGTGATGGAACCAGAACTGGCTTCAGCATGCAACAACCCAACACCACACACCATCTCTTCTGCCATGAAGGACTATTATGACAGATGGAGCCCAAAGTCATGGACTAAATGAACTTAATAAACATTTTAGAAGGATGGACCATAGACCAAGGGAATGATAATTGTGTGTACATATATAGATATACATACCAAGAGACAGGAAAAGTGGTGGTGATTAATTGTATTAGAAAAGGTAGAACCTGGGCATGACATAAATGGTATAGAATAAGGGGTGGATACTGTCCTGGTTTCGGCTGGGATAGAGTTAGCTTTCTTTCTAGTAGCCGGTATAGTGCTGTGCTTTGGATTTTAGTATAAGAATAATATTGATAACACACTGATGTTTTGGCTGTTGCTAAGCGGTGTTTACATTGGTCAAGGATTTTTTCCCCTTCAGCTCCCCATGCTCTGCCAGGTGCCCAAGAAATGGAAGGGGGCACAGCCAGGATAGTTGATCCAAACTGACCAAAGGGCTATTCCATACCATATGATGTCATGCCCAGTATATAAACTGGGGGGAGTTGGCCGGGGGGTAGCGATCATTGCTCGGGGACTGGCTGGGTGTCGGTCGGCGGGTGGTGAGCGGTTGTAATTTTTTTTTTTTCTTTTTTTTCCCTCCCTTGGGTTTTGTTCCTCTCTCTCTCTCTCATTGGTTTTTTTTTTCCCTCTCATTATAATTCATTATTATTATTACTATTATTTTGTTCCTATAATTACTATTATTACTATTATTACAATTATTAAACTGTTATTATCTCAAACCACGAGTTTTCTTACTTTTGCTCTTTCGATTCTCTCCCCCATCCCATCGGGGGGGGGGGGGTGAGCGAGCGGCTGCCTGGTGCTTGGCTGCCAGCTGGGGCTAAACCATGACAAGAGGGCATTCCCCATCTCCCAAGTGGAGGCATGCATACATGATGGAAACCTCTCCTTTGTGCAGGGGCCTTCAGCCACATTCCCAGGTGTGCTGGTTTTGGCTGGGATAGAGTTAATTTTCTTTACAGTAGCTAGTATGGGGCTATGTTTTGGATTTGTGCTGAAAACAGTGTTGATAACACACTGATGTTTTAGTTGTTGCTGAGTAATGTTTACACTAATCAAGGACTTTCCATCTTCCCATGCTCTGCCAGGTGCACAAGATGTTGGGAGGGGACACAGCCAGGAGAGTTGATCCAAACTGACCAAAGGGCTATTCTGTACCATATGATGTCATGCTCAGTATACAAAGCTGGGGAAGAAGAAGGAAGGGGGGAGACATTAGGAGTGATGGTGTTTGTCTTCCCAGGTAACCGCTACCTGTGATGGAGCCCTGCTTTCCTGGAGATGGCTCAACACCTGCCTGCCAATGGGAAGTACCGAATGAATTCCTTGCTTTGCTCTGCTTGTGTGCGCGGCTTTTGCTTTACCTATAAAACTGACTTTATCTCAACCCATGAGTTTTCTCACTTTTACTCTTCTAATTCTCTCTCCCATCCCACCAGGGGGGAATGAGCGAGCGGCTGTGTGGAGCTTAGTTGCCGGCCGGGGTTCAACCACGACACCAGGGCAGACCTACTCCTCCTCCACCCACAGACATCAACGGCTTTCCATTTCTGGGCTCTCACATGGTTGTAAGGATTTGCTAAAGCCCTCAACCATCACCTTGCTTCTCGCCGAGTTCCCTCCGCCCTCTCTCGCATCCATACACTACCTAATGACTAACAGAGAGGCTAAGAAGCTCTCAGGGTTTTCCAGCTCTTCCTCAGGGGATGACCGTGTTTCTCCAGTCACCATTCATGCACCCTAAAAACACCAGTTGAGGAAGCACATCTTGGTGAGGAGAGGACCTCCCCAAGGCACCTCTGTGCTCTTTGAGGTCTAGGCGCTTGCACAAAGCTCCAGGAGGGGGTTCATTTGGTGCCCACCTTTGTATTGCAGATGGATAGTCTGCAGCGGACAGGGAATGAGACAGAACTGCTACCAGAAATGGCATGGGAGGGGAGGTCCACTGCTCAGGGAAAGAAGGATGAAGGGTGGACGTTCCTTGGGTTGCTGACAGAAGACTTTTCCTGCTTCCTCACCCTCATTGAGGGGTTCATAACTGCCACCACGATGTCGTTCTTACTGGCTCCTCTAATCCTCAGTGAGAGAAGCTAACCCATCCTGGAAGAGCTCCAGGCATCTGAACTGCCCCTTCGTGCTGGGGGCATCCCCCATCCTCACCTTCCCTGCCACTCTCTGTGGCAGAGCCTGTATCTCTCCACTGCAGCACCCCACGTGAGCAAGCTGTCCCACCACATCTCATTTCATCCAAAACCACTGCAGTGCTGTGAGGCTCCAGCTCCTCCTGGCTGTTCTCCAGCTCCTCCTGGCTGTGCATGTTTGGGCTGCAGCATCTCAGCCGTGGCACTGGGGCTGAGCACAGACTCGTTATGGGCAAAGACGGTAATAGGTACCTAGGACCCCATTCTGCTTCACATGCTGGAGTGTTTGACAGATGTTAACGTAACAAGGAAAGGAGGTGCCCACAGACTGCCCTGCAGTCTCCAAGGCCAGAGAAACACGGCTGGGCAATGACATCTTGTCCAGAGAGGTGTCTGGTGACCCTGCAGAAACTCTGCAGGGCTGTGGGGCTTGCAAGACAAACTCCAGGAAGGACAGGGTGCTGCAGAGAAAGTCTTTGGGGCTGGACAGCCTTTGGTCCATCCACACTGTGGACATGACCATCATCATCTTCCCTCTCCATAGCATCAGGCAGGTGAGTAGAGGTTCAGAGAGAGGAGAACGGTCAAGGGTGGAGAACACAAGTACAGGGCTGAGCACCCTGGCGTGACCTGTCTCCCAGTCCTACGGCACCACCAAGGGAGGGACCTTGCATCTGTGCCATGGTATTGGTGTTCAGGTAGGCACCAGACCCCTTTGGGAGGCCCTGCGCTGTCTGCCCCCCACCAGCTCCAACAGGGCATGGCTTTCCTGGATGTCCTGTGTTTGCCTGCTGAGTGCAGTTGTATTTGGCACTCCAGGCACCTGGAACAGCACTGGAGGCTCTTTTTTAAAGCAATTTAATAAATGAAAATAAATAAGGTGTCTTCAGTGCAGGCATGTGGATGTGTCAGCTTTGCAGTGACTGGTGCTCTAGTAAATGCAGTGGATAGAGAGAGATGTGGGTCTCCTTCTGATGCACTCCAGCGTTTGGTCAGCTCAAGAGCTCTGCGTGCTCCAGCAATATATGCGACAAGGTCCATTCCGGTGCAGTAAAAGCTAGGGGAAGAAGAAGGTGTTCCAAGCTTATACGCATCGATACTCACTCTGCCACTCCACTTCTTTGTGGGTTCTCAGAGAACAGATCGGGACCAGAGGAGTTGTTGGCCCGGCCATGGCTCAGGCCTGTACGTCCTTTGGAGCCTGTACCAAACTACCGCTAGTTTGGTTAAGAGGTCGAGTGCATCCGTCACAGGGTGTTAAAGCAATTTCTTTGCCCTAGGTTTCCCGCAGCAGAGTCTCAGATGTCCGATCCCAGGAAAAAAAAAAGAAATCATTTAATTGAGTGGTACAGCAATAGGAGCAGCTCGAGCTGGGTGCCTCCGGAGAGGGACCCAGAACAAAGAAATCCCTGGGTATTTATACCCTTACAATCTATGCACCCATTCTTCATGCGCTCTTCACGTGCCTCGTGGTCCAATGGTAATTTTTGATCTGGGGTCTTCTTGTTCCCTAATGGATTCTTCCTCCAACTCCAGTTGGGCTGTTAGCTGTTCTTATCTGGATGGGTTGCAGCTTCTACTGACCATCGCGGCCTTCTTATTTTCCAGTTTGCACTGGTCTCAGGGCCTTCCTTCACCTAACTAAGCAACAGTTCAAGGTAAGTTCAACTTTTCTAGGTAAAAATTCACAGCTTGCGGCCTACGGCTTCAGCAACTTTAGCTACTCGTGCTAAGCAAAACTGTTCAGACAAAAGAATACAGTTACAAGAGTTCAGGTAATTAAACTTAATTTGCAACAGGGGGGACATTGGGAGTGATGGCATTTGTCCTCCCAAGCTACTGTTATGTGTGATGGAGCCCAAGCTACTGTTATGTGTGATGTGATGTAGTGAAGGAATTCCTTGTTTTGCTTTTGTTTGTGCGCATGGCTTTTGCTTTACCTATTAAACTGTCCTTATCTCAGCCCACGAGTTTTCACACTTTTACCCTGCCAATTCTCTCCCCCATCCCACCGGCTGCGAGTGAGCGTCTGTGTGGGGCTTACTTGCCCGCTGGGGTTAAACCACCACACCCATCCCATAGAGGAGCTCCATCCAACTGAGCTGCATACAGAGACCATCCCCTGTCCTCATCTGCCCTGCCACTCTCTCCTGCAGAGCTTATATCCCTCCACTGCAGCACCCCAGGTGAGCAAGCTATCCCGCCACATCTCATTTCATCCAAAAGTGTAACAGTGCTGTGAGGCTCCAGCTCCACCTGTCTTTGCTCCACCTCCTTCTGTGTGTGCTCCAGCTCCTCCTGGGTGTGCACGTTCAGGCTTCAGCACCTCAGCTGTGGCAGCAGATGGTGCTGGCTGTCCCAAATACCTCATATGGCACTAGTGGCCTTCCCTAGGCCATTAAAATGAGAGCCCAGAATTAACAAAGGTCTCCAGTTCACGGGTTTGGACGTTTCTAAGTTTTGTAGTGACTGGTGCTCTAGTAACCACACTGGGTGGAGCCTAGAGAGAGACCTGGGTCTCCTTCTGGTGCATTCCTCTGTTTGGTCAGCTCAAGAGCTCTGCATACTCCAGAGCTATATGTGACAAGGTGCATTCAGGTGCCCTAAACATACAGGTCTGGCATCATTTAGGATGGCCAAGGAAATCCCTCTCCCCGCTCTGGGCCTCAGCTAATGCTTGGGAAGGATGTGGGTATTCTCAGAGATTTCCCATCAGAGCTTGCAAACACTTGCACACATCTTGGATCATCCCTGGCCCCTCAGTCACCACCAAAGTACCTGTGTGTGAGCAACTGAGTGCCCACAGAATAAAGACCCCTGCTCAGAGCAGGGGCTCACCTGCAGGCAACACTTTTGTGCACCCCTGAACTGAAGCAAGAGGAATCCCAGCTCCTGGGGCTGTGTGGGTTGCACTGGGGGAGCTGATGACATGCCTGCATTGCCTCAGCTGAACCACTGCCTGGCACAGGGGAAACCAACCCCTCCCTGTCCCTGTCTGTGTGTCCTTTTTGTTACAGGACAGGAACAGTGGTGTCCAGGGGGGAACATTTACACCTCTCACAGACAACCACGCTCTGGGAGGACAATTTGTGCTGCAGGAATCAGTCCCTCTCCAATGTTTAGAGAGGGACCACTAGTGATTACTTTTGTTGACTCCAAAGTACATTCCCCAGGGCTGACCATGCTGCCTTTTGGGATCTGGCAACACCTTGAGGGAGCCCAGAGGGGGCAGAGAAAGTGGCACCTTAGGCTGGTCCTCTGCTGCTGAGCTGGGCTGGGCTCCTGGGACAGAAGGAGCTCATGGCAAGCGGGCAGCACTGCAGTGAGACAGCTCTGCCCAGGAGCAGCTCCTCTGCAAAGGGCAACACTGCCTGCAGGTACCGAGGGGAGAGGAGAGAAGCAAGAGGGGTGATGTTAATGGCAGTGTAGGGTGGGAAGATGCTGAGCGATCACTGGAGGAGAAATCTTCACAGCCCTTAACACAGTAAGTCTCTGGCTGCAGGGCAAGGTACATGAGTTTCCTGGAGACGCCTTCTAGAGCTGGCACATGCCACAGCAGATAGGATGTGGCAGGGTGGCTCTCAGGGTTTCTTTAGTGTGGAGAGCTGCAGAGCAGGGGTTCCATGCTGCACCTTCAGAGGGACAGGGCATCACAGCTCCCTTCTTCCAGGGATGGCTGCAGGGCTGTGAAGCCACGTGTGCAGCCAGGGGTGCCCAAGGCTGTCCTTCAGAGCAGGGTCCCTGCACCCCAGGGGGCTGTGTGCTGGGGCAGGGACTCTGCCGCCTGCCAGGGTCAACACTCAGCCTACCCGGGGAGCTCCTCACAGCACTTCGGGGAGAAGCTGTGGGTGGAAGGAGCGATCCCCAGCAGGGCAGGGTCCTTCTGCTGTCAAGAGGGTGCTGTGTGGCTCAGGGCTGCTCGCAGCTCCACAGCACCCCCAGGACATTTCCTGGGGGATGTTTCAAGGGGAAGGTCAAGGTGCAGGTTACCTGAAGCAAAGGCACTTTCTGGAGTGTGTGGTTTCAGTTTCCTGCTGTGATGGGGAGGCAGAGAGATGATAATGGAGTTGTCTGGTTTGTACAACAGACTGGGACTCCTAGAGCATTGCTCCGAGTTCAGCCCGTCACCCCCCTTCAGCCTGTAGATAGCACCGACGTCATCCTTGGGGTTTATCTGAGGTGTTCTTTAGGACGTCCAAACACCAAGCCATCCTTAGACAATGCTGTGCTGCCAGGAGGTGTCTGCAGGGCAGAGCTGAGCACACAGCGCGTGGGATGGGGTCTGTAAGTGATGACAGGGCACGGACATGGGGACAGAGAAACAGCTCCTGGCAGGGACATCTCCAGGCAGCAGAGACATGGGCTGGGAGTGAGAGAGAGCTGCTACCAGAAACGTTGTGGGATGGCAGATTCAGGCATCTCCTTGCCATCCCCTGCAGTGCAGACACCTTCCCTAGAGCACCCCCCTGGTCTCCTCTCCCACCCAGCAGAGCCTCTGCCCCAAGGCCATGGGTTCTCAGGCTGTGTCACCCCCTCGGCATCCTGTCCCTTGAGGAGTTTAACACCACCCCCACTACCCCCACCACCACCCCCCCAGTATCCATCTCTCTCCCCCTCTTCTGCTTCCCTCAGCAGGAACACTGGGGCATTTCTCCGTGTTTCGCCTCCTGTCTGTGCTGCCCTTGTTCTGGCCCTCAAACCTTCTGGTGAAGAGGGTTTCAATTGCAGCTCACATACCGAAAGGTTGGGTCCTGCCCTGTAGATGTGTCCATGGGAGCAAAGTGCCCCAGCCCATCCTAACCAGTCGGGCTCTGGGCAATACACTGCTTGGGGCTGGGGAACGAGCTGGCTCTGTCTGCTCACTACAGTTTTAGGACATCCAACAGTCTCTCTGGGGTTATCCTGCTGGAAGATGCTGAACAGCCCTTCCTGCATTGCAAGTGCATTGTATCTGATGTCAGTTCTTGATTTCACACCCTTTCCGTCGTACCCTCTGCTGCAGAGAAGGGCTGACTCCTCTGGAGCCGAAGGGCAGAGGCCACCGGTCCTAGAAACACACTCAGCCTGCACAACCCGGAGCTGAACCAGAGAGACGAGCAAGGAAGGAGGGAATATGTGTTTGGGTGGGAACAAGGGACAGAGCAGGGGGGTGTTGACTAATACTTGGAGATTTGCTCAAAGAAGTCTGCCCTAACTTCTCAGTGTGCTTTCTTCCTTGGACAGGTCCCCATGCCCAGAAGGACCAAATGTCCAACAGCAGCTCCATCACTGAGTTCCTCCTCCTGGCATTCACAGACACACGGGAGCTGCAGCTCTTGCGCTTCTGGCTCTTCCTGGGCATCTACATGGCTGCCCTTCTGGGCAACATCCCCATCATCACCATCGTAGCCTGCAACCACCACCTCTACACCCCCATGTACTTCTTCCTCCA
This sequence comes from Mycteria americana, assembly GCF_035582795.1. NCBI lineage: Eukaryota > Metazoa > Chordata > Aves > Ciconiiformes > Ciconiidae > Mycteria > Mycteria americana. The sequence goes on along the minus strand of NC_134391.1, from coordinate 1,426,909 downwards.
TCTCCACTACTGTCCCCAAATCCATGGCCAATTCCCTCTGGAACTGGAATTGGAATTCCAACACTTGGGCAGGGCCATTTCCTATGCAGGATGCACTGCCCAAGTGTTTCTGTTTGCCTTGATTACAGCAGAGTTTTCTCTTCTCCCCATCACGGCCTATGACCACTACATTGCCATCTGCACACCCCTGCACTATGGCACACCTTCCTGGGCAGCCGAGCTTGTGCTAAAATGGCAGCAGCTGCCTGGGGCAGTGGGTTTCTCAGTGCCATGCTGCACACTGCAAATACATTTTCACTACCACCAATGCCATGGACCAGTTCTTCTGTGAACTTCCCCAGATCCTCAAGCTCTGCTGCTCCCACTCCTACCTCAGGGAAGTTGAGGTTGGTTTGGTTGGTGTCTCTTTAGCATCTGGCTGTTTTATTTTCGTTGTTCTATCCTATGTGCAGATCTTCAGGGCCATGCTGAGGATCCCCTCTGAGCAGGGACGGCACAAAGCCTTTTCTATGTGCTTCCCTCACCTGGCTGTGGTCTCCCTGTTTGTCAGCACTGCCATGTTTGCCTACCCGAAGCCCCCCTCCATCTCCTTCCCATCCCTGGATCTGGTGATGGCTGTTCTGTACTCAGAGGTGTCTCCAGCAGTGAACCCCCTCATCTACAGCACGAGGAACAAGGAGCTCAAGGATGCCAGTAGGAAAGTGATTTCATGGATGTTTCTCAATAGTGATAAACTTCCCTTCTCTCTGCACAAATGACTCCCAGGCTCTATCATGCCAGGCCTGTACTTTTGTCTTTTTTATTAGTATCATTATCATCCTTAGAGTTATCATTATCATTATCACTATCACTATCATATTGCTATCATTACCATTTTCTAGCAATCTGTGGTTATTTTGTTCCTACACAAATGTTTAGATTCAACTCACTTCTACTGAGAAATGAATCTGCTCTGCATCCTGGAGCCTGTATAAAGGTACGTGCTTGCCTGCTCCTTGAACCCTTTCCCTAAGCACAGAGTCCTGGACACCTTTTCAGTAAAGACTGAGGCAAAGAAGGCATTGAGTCCTTCAGTCCCATCTGTGACTGCTGTTATTAAATCACCCTCCCCATGCAGCAACAGCCCTGCATTTTCCTTGTTCAGCCTTGGTCTCTGTTGAGCGATGGCTCAATCTCACCAGGGTAAGCATGGAAATGGGGTGGTGACAAGTGCCCTGGGCCCCCTTCCTGGTCTGGCCATGCCACCGAGGGCACAGAGCAGTCTCCTTTCCCCTGAACCTGCATGTCTTCAACCCCCTCCAGGGGACCAGGCTTTGCAGCACAAACCTACTGGTGTGTGCCCTCACCCTCCATGGTCACGAGCTATACACTTTTTCTCTCCTGGGCACAGTCCAACTAAGCCCAGCTTCCAACTAAGCCCAGCTGCGTCCAAACTCTCCCACCTCCCCGGCCCTCTCTCCACCTCCTCTGCCCAGCCCAGCCCACTCTCAGCTGGGCCCATGGCAATGCCCATTGCAAGGTGCTGCAGACCTCTGGGCACTCACACCACAGCCCCAGCCCCTCTGAGGGGCACAGCGGCTGCTGGGGGTCAGCCCCAGAGATGGGGGACATCCGTAGCACAGGGAATCAGAGGTCAGTGGCACCCTCTGTCCCCTAGTCCTGGAGAGAAGTCTCCAGGAGATCCCAAGAGGGCTGCAGCCTCTCCATGCCATCCTCTCTCCCCAGGCCAGCACAACGGCCCTGCCTCTGGGGGTCCTCAGGCTGCTCCTGCTGCCCCAGCGACAGAGCAGCCTGCCCCAAGCTGGTGCAGCTGGAAAGGGGTTTTCATTTCCCATTCAGTCCTGCTCCGCTGAGGATGGATCTTAGACAAAGATGTTGCTGCAGGTTCATTTGTTTTGCTAAAATACATAGAGACCCTGGCTCCTCACTTACACAAAGTCTCTGAATCACACAAGGCAGCTGGATACATTGGTAGGAGGGGAAGAATAATGACGTTTCCTTGTAGACAACATCATCACAAGAGGAAAAAAGATTAAAAAAAAAAAGAAAAAAACAACAAAACAAAGGAAAGACAGGCTTGGCCTGTCACGACACAATGGGAGCCACTTGCAGAGGAAGGTTGGCAGTCTATGGTTGCTGAAATAAATCCAACCAGTTTCCTCAGGGCATCCTTGAGCTCCTTGTTCGTCATGCTGTAGAAGAAGGGGTTCACTGTCCGGAGCACCCCTGCACACAAAAGTGCCACGACCAGATTCAAGATGGTGAAGAGACTGAGAGGGGCTTCAGGTTGCAAAACATGGCAGTGCTGGGAAATAGAGATACCACGGTGAGGTGAGTCGAGGGAGGCACGTGGAAAAGGCTTTGTGCCATCCCTGCTCAGAGGGGATCCTCAGCACAGCCCTGAAGATCTGCACATAGGACAGCCCCTAATGAACATAAAAGAGCCCCCAAATAGAAAAGCACTAAACACAAGAAGCCCAGCTTCCCTGAGATAAGAGTTGGAGCAGGAGAGCTTGAGGATCTGGGCAAGTTCACAGAAGAACTGTTCCACAGCATTGCCTTGGCAGAGTGGAAGTGAAAACGTATTGGCAGTGTGCAGCATGGCATTGAGAAACCCACTGCCCCAGGCAGCTGCTGCCATTTTGACACAAGCTCTGTCCTCTCATTCCCTGCCCATGTCTCTGCTGCCTGGAGCTTCCCTGCCTGGGTTGTTTTGATATCCCTGGGTCTCCTCCCTGTCATCGCTCACAGACCCCATCCCACCCGCTGTGTGCTCAGCTCTGCCCTGCAGACACCTCCTGGCAGCAGGGCACTGCCCAGGGGCATCTCCGTGCGTGCAGGGGTGAAGGAGCAGCTCAGACAAGTCCGAACGAGAGCTGGGGTCTCAGTGCCTTCTCCAGAACAGAGAAAAAAATTCCCATCGCCAACTGCCCACGCAGACAAGCAAGAGGAGAAAACTCTAAGCACAGACACCTCCTCTTTCAGGTAACCCCCACCTTGACCTTCCTCTTTAAAACTCCCCTCCAAAATGTCCTGGGGGTGATGCAGAGCTGTGAGCAGCCCTGAGCCACACAGCACCCTCTCGGCAGCAGAAGGACCCTGCCCTGCTGGGGATCGCTCCTTCCACCCACAGCTTCTCATCACAGCACTGTGAGGAGCTCCCCAGGCAGGCTGAGTGCTGACCCTGGCAGGCGGCAGAGTCCCTGCCCCAGCACACAGCCCCCTGGGGTGCAGGGACCCTGCTCTGAAGGACAGCCCCGGGCATGCCTGGCTGCACACGTGGCTTCACAGCCCCGCAGCCATCCCTGGACGAAGGATGGCTCTGATGCCCTGTCCCTCTGAGGGTGCAGCAGGGAACCACTGCTCGCAAGTACATTCTCCTTGGAACTGGAGAAAGTCTGAGGGTTGTTCTGACAGATGCTTTGGATGTGCCATCTTTTGGAGACCCCTCCAGGATACTCACATGCACTGCCCTGCAGCCAGAGTCCTACCATATAAAGACTTGTGAAGATTCCTCCCACACTGAGAGCTCAGCCGTTGTCCTACTTACTTCTGCCTTGCTCGTCTCCCCTCGGTGCCTGCAGGCAGTGCCCTCAGCCCTGCTGCACTTTGCAGGCGAGCTGCTCCTGGGCAGAGCTGTCTCTCTGCAGCGCTGCCTGCTTCCCATGAGCTCCCTCCATCCCAGGAGCCCAGGCCAGGTCGGCAGCAGAGGACCAGCCCAAGACATCACTTTCTCTGCCCCTTCTGGGCTCCCTGGAGATGTCCCAGGGGCTCCAGGGCTGACAGATCAGGGTCAGATCAGGCAGCACGGTCATCTCTGGGGAACGTACTTTTTAGCACCGATTATTCCTCTCTAAAGAGTGGAGAGAGACTGATTTTAGAAGCATGGTTTGTCCTATCAGTGCATGGACATCTACAAGAGGTGTAAATGCTCCCCCCTGGAAACCACTATGTCTGTCCCATAACAAAAAGGACACGCAGGCAGTGACAGGGAGGTGTTGGTTGACCCTGTGCCAGGCAGGGATTCAGCTGAAGCAACGCAGGCATCTCATACCCAGCTGGAAGCCCTCAGGATGAAGCAGGATTCAGCTCCCCCCAAGTACCCCAGGGTCCCACAGTGCTAAGGGGTGGCAGAATCTCGCTCCTCTGCCACTCGCGCTAGTGAGTCTAGTGAGCTAGACATCCCAAGCAGCAGTATCTCAGTAAACCCCCTCTGAACCCTTCCTTCCCCACCCCCTGCCTTACCTCAGCAAAGAAAGGTGTAGCTCTCACCCGCAGCTTAACTGAACAGGAATCCAGCCATGGCAAGAGGTTCTTCACCAGACAGGGGGAGAGGAGCCCAGCGTGGCGCAGGACACTGCGCAGGGGACACAAGCGAGGGACACACAGTTACCCAGGAAGGCCACAGGCCGGGCCTCCAAAATTCACTTGCTCCAATGCAGACACTATTCTATAGCTCAGGACGGCTTCTCGGGCACGCTGGAAGGGGCCCAGCAGCCATTTCCCTGGGCACAGCTCCACAGGAGGAGGCCAGATGCATCCCTGGGGCTCTTACCTGCTCAGGAGATACACCCCCTCAAGGTGAGCCAGGGGGTCTTCCAGGTGAGCCCACACTGCCCAATTCACGAGCAGCCGCATCCATTTCTGCGCCATGCATTTGCCTAGCACCAACTCTATAGCGGAAAGGAAAACCCTGGCAGAAGAAACAAAACACAGAATAAACAAACACAAAGGAAACAAAACAAATCAAAATAAACACAACACAACACAAACCCAAAGAAATCTCAAGTCACAGCAGGTTAGGGGAAGACTTATCTTTAGCAGAGCTAAATACCCCTGAAATGATGCTTCATAGCCTTCAAGACTGCAGCCAATGACACTGGCATTTTCGTCATGCTCCAAACCCACTGAAGCAGAAGAAAAACCACGCCCCTAGACTGACTCCATGCTAGATACTTACCAATGCAACACCTAATACCTCTTCCCACCAGCATTTTGCAAAGAATGACACCCGTGCCCGCGAGAGTCTCTGCTCCCAGCAGGGGGTCCGTTGAGGGAGTGCAATGCTATTGGGCATGCAAGAGTATGCAGGAGGCAGATGACAGCCATCCGCAGTACGAGCTGCGTAAGACCTTCCTGCCTGGGAGCTGGAGTTTCTCCATGAAGGAACAGAAGTAAAACCAACCACAATGTGGGGTTTCCACATCTAGGAAGCGGGGCAGGCAAAGCACTCCCTCAGCCCTACGAAGGCACATGCCTTGGCGAGGGGACCTGAAACCAGCCTCTCCATCTGCCCCCCTGGCTCCTTACCTGCATGGCTTCTCCTCAAGCACCTGGCCCTCGAGGAAGAGTTGTCTCCAGCTGCTCATGGGAGAAAGCAGCCTCTCCTTGCCCAGCGTTTCACTGGCCCACCTCAGGAGGCTGGGAAGGAGGTGGGGAAGCAGTTGCCTGAGCTCCTCTGTGCTCCTCAGGGCAAGCACCACCTCGGAGATGGCACAGGTGATCTGCAGAGAAACATGACCAAGAACCACCTGTTCAGGCAAGGCCTTTTCCCACCAGCCTGGTTCCCCCACCTGCCTGGGGCCGGGGGGGTTACTGTCCACAATTGTCACTTCTGCAACAGCCTTGGGAGCACAAAACTGTGCCGGCTCCCCACACTCCCTGAGGCCGGATCAGCACAGCGTCCTGGGAGTCTCCACGGGCATCCGCAAAGGGCACCTGACTCCCTCACACCAAAGTATGAGTTAGAGAGCAGATGCAAAGCTGCAGAAACGTGTCTGCCGTTGAACGTACCGTCAGAGTCTCCAGAGCAGTCTGACGGCTGTGCTGCTCACAAGCAGAGGAGTCAGTCTCCAGGCAGTTGTTTCCTGCTCTGTTTAGTTTCTCTACTAAGCACCTCAGGATCTGAGTCCCAAAGATGCTTCTCCCCAGGCTCTTCCATAGCTGCACCGTATCACTGCAAGGGAAGAGACGTCCACCCCTAAGTCTGTATCCTTGCAGTCCTGCAGTGCCCTCAAAAACCTCCTCACCTACAACGGGGCTTACAACGCCCCACTGACGGCAGAGACACAAGCACACAGTCTTGCAACACTCAAGACTGTTCAGGCAGAAAAAAAAGACCTGCCTCTCAACTGGACCGCCCCAGTACAAGCGAGCTGCAGGGTCACTCTTTGACTACAGTGGGGGGAAGTGGGTAGTGCCTGTACCTGTCCATGGGCAGACCTTTCTGGAGGAGACTGCTGACCGTGGGCTCCTGGTGAAAGTGGGCAAGAAGAAGCACCGCACGGAGCAGGAAGGGCCTGTGGGTGCTCTGCTGCATGTAGGTGTAAAGGGTGTTCAGGATTTTTGGCACCTGAATGGAAGAAGAGGAGAAAGAAGGGCTCAGTGCAACCTTTACCCCCTCCTGCAGGGCCCAGACACAGTCATTCAGCACCTGCTCCCTTGACACAGAGTCCAGATCTAGCTCAAAACCTCACCCCTTCCACCCTGCCTGACCCTGGCTCACGTCTGGAGCCGAGCCTGCTCTTGGCAATTGTGCGCTCGCACACACGCATGCACAATGCACGCATGCACACATTCACACGCACAGCCTCAGTCACTGCGTGTGCCTGGGCACAGACGCAGGAGCAGCTGTGTGCCCTGTGTGCACACAGAGGACCCGGACACTTTTCACACCCAACACTTCAATAACTCTCCCCATGTGTCTGTAGCAAAGGAAGAGCAAGACCAAACACGCTCTTCGAGACCCTCAAGATGCCTTGCAGGGCCTGTGCACGTGACTCCTCCTAGAGGAACACAATTCTCCAGGGACGCTTTTCCTTGCCTCTGCCCTCCTCTCCCAAAGCGCCAAACCCTTCCCCACGCAGAGAACCTTCCCCTGAAGGAAGGGGTGTTTGTTTGAGCCTTTCACAGCTAGAAGCCGTGGCCATGATAAGGACAAAGAGGCAGCCAGGTCCCTCATCCCATGGAAGATCCCAGCTTCTCCCACGGCTGCCCACCTCTGGCCCGTCGTGCAGACACAACCTGCTCTGCGTTTGGGGAAGCAGCAAGGGGTGACCCCGCAGCCCACAGATGTGGCGCTCCTGCCACCCAAAGCGGCCACGGGCTCTGCAGGGACGGCACAGGGACGCCCTGCCCTGGCTGTAACAGCAGCCGCCCAACAGCTGGGTGAGCTTTAGCTCAGCTGGGCGTGATCCTGTGGGCTGCCACCCGTGGTTGCTTGTCACTGTGACCGACCTTTGTCAGTGGCAGACTGAGCGAGCTGCTGGTGGCCCTAGAGCCCAAGTGGAGTGCAGCAGAGCATGAGTGAAGGAGGAAAACAGGAGCCTTGAAAGGGCAGGCACAGCATGAAGCCAGGGGCTCCCAGGCTACAGACGGGCAGCAAACGGTGGCTAAAGGAAGGGCACCTCGCAGGCTGGGTAACACCACAGTTGGGGAAAGCAGTGTGAGCAATGAACAAGTATCCAACCTGTGGAAAACCTAGCGTGCCCAGCAAAGCTCAGAGTAGAGGGAATTGGGGACCAGTGAAGAAAGAGCAGGGTGAAGTGGGTCCCAGGGCAGGGAGGACTGACTGTGACCCCAGAGGAGGGGGAGGAACGGCAAGGTTGGTGCCTCCCAGTGCCTCACTCACGGAAAGGACCTGGACCAACGGGCGCCTTTGGACAAGAAGTGCCCATATCCTTGTCACCAGCTGGAGCAGATGCCAGCAGCAGGTGCTAATGCACGACTCAGACCATCAGTAGCCCCTCGGCTCGGCACACAGGCGGCGTTTCTTGAGCCCACGCCAACTGCACAGGGTGTAGTGCAACAGCCAACAGGAGAAAAGACAAAGTCAAATGGAAAAAAAAGATCTCTTTTACCTCCTGGAGTATTTCCTTTCTGCATTCCACCAGGAAGACAAACACCCACTTCCACACTGCTCTTGCACGTGTGGGTGTGACGTGCAGCAAGCTGTCCATGATGGCTGTCAGAAAGTCCGTAGCCTGTGCTGGAGGGATGCATTTGCAAACAGCCTAGAGAAGAAGTCAGGAACAGGAGACACCGCGTCACAGCTCTGCTCCAGCAATTCGGGAAGGGAAGGGAAGGGAAGGGAAGGGAAGGGAAGGGAAGGGAAGGGAAGGGAAGGGAAGGGAAGGGAAGGGAAGGGAAGGGGAAGGAAAGGGAAGGGAAAGGGAAGGGAAAGGGAAGGGAAAGGGAAGGGAAAGGGAAGGGAAAGGGAAGGGAAGGGAAGGGAAGGGAAGGGAAAGGGAAGGGAAAGGGAAGGAAGGGAAGGGAAGGAAGGGAAGGGAAGGAAGGGAAGGGAAGGGAAGGGAAGGGAAGGGAAGGGAAGGGAAGGGAAGGGAAGGGAAAGGGAAGGGAAGGGAAGGGAAAGGGAAGGGAAAGGGAAGGGAAGGGAAGGGAAGGGAAGGGAAGGGAAGGAAGGGAAGGGAAGGGAAGGGAAGGGAAGGGAAGGGAAGGGAAGGAAGGGAAGGGAAGGGAAGGGAAGGGAAGGGAAGGGAAGGGAAGGGAAGGAAGGGAAGGGAAGGGAAGGGAAGGGAAGGGAAGGGAAGGAAGGGAAGGGAAGGGAAGGGAAGGGAAGGGAAGGGAAGGGAAGGGAAGGGAAGGGAAGGGAAGGGAAGGAAAGGAAAGGAAAGGAAAGGAAAGGAAAGGAAAGGAAAGGAAAGGAAAGGAAAGGAAAGGAAAGGAAAGGAAAGGAAAGGAAAGGAAAGGAAAGGAAAGGAAAGGAAAGGAAAGGAAAGGAAGGAAAGGAAAGGAAAGGAAAGGAAAGGAAAGGAAAGGAAAGGAAAGGAAAGGAAAGGAAAGGAAAGGAAAGGAAAGGAAAGGAAAATTGATGGGACTGTTAGTTTGACAGCCACGGAGGAGGCAATCACTTGACCCTCCTGCTGTGCATACAGTGCTGTTTACATCTGGTGCAGCTAACCGATTTGGAAGTGTCTCCCCCCATACTGTTTGCTCATATACCAAATTTTATTCTGACAAGAGCACTCACACACACACACACGCACACACACACACACACACCACGGTATCTGCTCCAGCATGCCTAAAGGACAGTCTTGTCTCAAAGCCTCCTGCTACTGGCTAACAGCAGCCATCCTGGACAGCTCATTCGGGAGACAGTGAGAGATTCTGGAGGGGAGCAGGGAGATGTGCAGGAGCCCAGGAGCTGGGCCCCCATCCCGCTGTTTTGGGGCCAGTTACCTTTGCTGTTTTGGTACAGGCCTCCACCAAAGTCTTGCTGTTTGGGCTGGTCAACTCCTCACAAAGGTGCCTGATCTCATCTGTCTGAGGCACCACCTTCGTGCTCTTGACTGGAACAAACACCAGGAGAAAAGAGGAGTCACGTCTACAGAACCTCTGGCCCCGGATACCGATAAAGGTGGACCCAACTGGTGGCAGTGAAGGCCACAGGGAAACCCAGGGCCCTCCTGAACACGGTGCAGCAGGATTTCCTGAGCCCGATAAATGGCTGACAAATTACGGGCTGGAAAGAGCCCTCTTCCTCCTTGAACCGTTTGCTGGAGCTTCAGGCTTTCAGCAGCCTCTGCTCCCAGCAGCTGCATCCCCTATTCCCACACAGGCCACACCATCGTCTCTGGGAGGCAGGAAACCTCCCCGTGACTTCGTCAGTACAGGCAGACCCTGCCGCCTGAAGAGGAAAGGGTTCGAACATAACCCTTTGCAGCACGCCTTGAGCCTGCAGCTCAGATCCCTCCTCCCTGCCCAGTTTGCTCTGGGCAGCAAGTGGGTTTCCTCTCTTGTGCTCGGCAGGAGATTTCTTCCCTGGCAGGAATGAGTTTGGAGATTGCCTGGGTAGCTGTCTGTCTCTCCAGGCTCAAGGCAGGGAGTGAGGGGGAAGGCACCCTCTGAAATGTCAGGGACCTCATCCGAGCGAGTTGTCTGACCACCACCCTCTGTCTCTCCTTGAACATAGAGGGGGATAGACATGGAGGGGGACAGTCCCCAGCATTGGCCTCAACATCCTGCTCTCAGACAGCAGTGGGGGATGGCCTTGACCACCCAACCTCACACATGCCCTAGGGAGGTGGGACTCAGCGACCCTCTCCCCAGGATCCTTCCTGAGATGGCCCGGGAGGCAGAGGGTTAACACGGTGGGGCACAAAAGCAGCTGAGCACGTTGCCTCTCACTCCCAGGGACGAGGCCTGGCCCCGCGGGACCCCGGTGGCGGCAGGCCAGGAAGGGAGGGAGGGTCAGGCTGAGCAAGGCTGGGAAGCGCCCGCTCTCCTCACCCTGCATTTGGAGAAGGTAGCCAAGGCAGATCCATGCCCTCTGGCGAGACGTGGCCAGGCAGTCACTCGTCAGAGTCCCCAGCAGTCCCACCAGGGAGCCAAACTGCTTGCAAGGACGTCCTCTCTGCAGGGGAGAGCAGCAGGAAAAGGGTCGCAGGCAGCCCCAGCACCCGCTTGCCTCTACAGCCCATCCTGCTCCCTGAGCAGCGACAGGGCAGAGGGGAAGGCAGAAGGGCTGCCCCATAATCCCAGGAGCCCCAAAACCCAGCACCCAGTTGGGCAGGGTTCCTTTCTGGGTGGGGTCTTGAATGGCAGGAAGAGGGCACCAGGGCACGAGGGGGGTCCCCACTCACCGTGAGCTCAAATCGCTCCTTGCAAGCTCCCAGCACATGGGCGCAAACCCACAGGGCTCTCTCCCGCTCCCATTCTTTGTTTGAGGTGAGCCAACCCTTCAGGACCTGAGGCAGGGTGCATCTCTCTCACAACAGGCATCTTTCTCTCCCCGAGATCCCCCTCCCTCTCCCTCCTTCTCTGGCCCCTTCCCAGCATGGCCCCCAGCCCCACTGAGCACTGGCACTGCAGCCTCCACCACCTTGCTCTCTCCAGCCACCTCTGCCCTGAGCCAGGTGTTGCTTCCCTGCCTGCATCTCCCCTCTCCGCCCTTCCCCCAGACTGCTCTCGCCCAGCTCAGGGCTGCCTCTTGGCTTTCCCTCCGGCGCTTCTCTGCCTGTGCTGAGGCTGCAGTGGCTGGGTGCTCCCATCCCCCAGCTCAGCCCCTGGCCCCGGCCAGACGCACAGCCTCAGAGCGGGGGGGAGCCAAAGCCCCCCTTTCCCGTAGGAAAGGTGTCCACCTCCTGTCACCCTCTAAGGCCTCGATTCTCTGCCCCCATGACACTGTCCCTGTTGCCCCATGGCTACTCACATGGACCACGTCGTCAAAGCAGGCAGAGGTCTCCTCTGCCTCCAGAAGGGTTTCTATGAGATGGCCCAGATCTTCCATGCTTCTGTGCAGAAGCTGAAAGCAGGAAAGGAGAGCTGAGGTTCTGCCTCACGGGGGCTGCCAGGGTGCACTGAGGTGGGATCCTGACCCAGAGGTGGGCAGGCACTGAGTGGTGGGTACCTGCATGTTCACAGCTGCCCTCACTGTCTTCCTTCCCTTCTTCATCTGCTCCTTGGAAGGATAGCGCAGGGCACTCCGGCAGCACACTGCCAGCAGGCTGCGATTTTCCTCCCTGCTCAGAGGTGGCCTCAGCTTGCTGGCCACAGGAAAAAGGAAGAGAAAACAGAAAGGGGATTTACTAGCCCTCTCCAGGGTGGCTTAAACCACAACTGGGTTCCTCCTAATCGACGGCCCCAAATCCAACACCCCCAACCCATGCCAGCGAGCACCGCCTTCAGCTCCAGCAATTCCTGCCTCCTCCCAGGCAGCAGGCAAACCCCCGCCCCCAGGTTAAGGAACGCCTGCGGCTCCCTTCCTTTGAGAGACACCCAAAGTGGGGAACACCCTCCCACTCCACAGCCCCAGCAGCTCCCGGCCCCATGCTCAAGGCCACTGGGGCTGCCCCAGCCAGCTGGGATGGGGCACACTGGGAGTCCCCAGAGCCTGGGGAACAGACCTCACCTCAACTCCTCCAGGGCCTGAAACACTCCATACACCAGGGAGTCCCAGGGCTCCCCCTTTATCCAGTCCTGCAAGTCCCAGAGAGAGAAGCGCAGAGTTGGCAGTGGGCAGGGACACGGGACAGCCCTCCCGCCTCTCCCGGGGACAGGCTCTGCTGACAGCCTGGGCAGACACTGCCCCATCACCCCCACGGATCCCCAAAGGCACCACAGCAGGGACCCTGCTCCTCAGCCAACCAGCACCAGCACCCAAGGGCCCCACCAGCTCGGGACGCAGCTCCAGGAGCTCACATGAAGCCCAGAGACCATCGTGCCTCTGGGGAAACCAGTCTGATGGCACAGCCCAAAACTCCCCCGTGCGACTGCCCCGGCTACGGGCACTCACCAGCAGGGTCCACGTCACCTCCTGCTTTAAGGAGAGCTCAAAGCTGCCACAGTCACCCACAGCCTGGATGGCACAGCTGACCTCGGTGATGCTCTGCGCCAGGGCGAGCTTGAGCTGCAAGTCCTGAGGCCAAAGAGAGCAAAACACCCCTTCAACTCTTGGAAGGGCTGAGAGGTGGCAGAGGAGCATGGGCAGGGGGAACCCACAGGGGGTTTGGATCTGGATCTTGAGGACAAACCCTTCCTTGGGGGATCTTTAGAAAGAGACCATCCATCTCCGTACGCCCCAGCCCCGAGGGGCTGGAGCTGGGGCAGCCAGGCATCCCTGCCCTGCACGCCCTGTGCTCCTACCCTCTGTTTGGCTCTGGAGAGCCGCAGGATGTTGCCCATGATTTCATCATCCACACGGGTGAGCAGCTGCTCCTTGGGGGCACGCAGCGCAATGCCGCTGTAGGTGCGCATGAGAGCAGCGCGAATGACCTGGGCTCTCTCCATCTTCTGCTGCCGCTGTACCTGTGTCGACAGACACCCTGAGACGTCAGCCCCGGGACTCCCGTGGGCTCCTGCAGCAGGCCCTGCCCTGCACCCTCACCAGTTCCTTGTTTCCCTGCGTACCTCCCAGCAGCTCCCCAAGCCACTCCTCAAGCTGCGAGCTCCAGGGCCAGGAGCTGTTCCCATCCCACAGCTCGGGTTCTCGCGTGGGGATGGGGAGGAGGGTGCAGCCAGCATTGCACATGCTGCTGGCTGGTTTACCACCGATTTGAGAGCTTTGAGAGCTGTCTGGAACCCTTCTGTGGAAAGGTATCTGACATAGCCTGTTATGGTCCTGCTCAGAGACGCGCAGCCTGTGCGGGTCAGTGGTGCAGATGAGCCCAGTCTGCTCACCTCCTCAGGCCAGGCTGCACCACTCTCTCTGTAGGGCCCTGCCCTGCCCAGAAAGGCTGTCCCACAGCCCCCACGTGGGGAGCAGAGCCAGTGAGACCTCACCAGGCTCCTGCTCCCGGCCCTCAGCTTTGAGGAAGGGGCAGAGTGTCACACCGTGCCCACCCCACCTTGTCGCCAGCTCCTGCTGAAGTTAAGTCAGGGGCAACATGGCTGCAAGCAAGCAACTGCTGCAGCTGCCCCAGCTGGGTGGGCTCTAATCCACCAGGTGTCAAACCCTGTCCTTTCCAAAGACACCTCAGGGGCCCCAATGCCAGGACGTCCCCTCTGAAACACAGGTCTCAGGTAGCTCTTACAAGAGGGCTGATCTAAAGGCAGCTGCCACGGTTTGGCTGCTGCAGGTGTCGAAGTGGAAATAAGGCCAAAAAAGGAAAGCCAAACAGCAAAACCCTGGATCCTTTACCTTCCAGCCTGTGGAAGTCTCATAGAACCAGCCTCTGGTGAAAGTGGCAGAGAACACTGTGTCCAAGACCAGGTGGAAGTGGCTCTCGGCAGCATGGGACACAACAGAAATAATTCCCTGCAACCACAGAGAAACGAGGAGTCGGCTCCAGCCCAGGCACTCAGTTGTGGCCAGCAACAACAGCCAGGCAGGACGTTGCAGCAAGGGGGAAACAGCAGCAACAGGGAAATCAAGGAGATCTGGAGCAGGGCCAGCAGCAGCCCTCCCTCTCCCTCACCTCACCTGGGACTCAGACAGCTCCATGAGGTTTGTCTCCTCGAGGAACCTCAGCACCTGCCCTTGGACGTGCCTGAGGTCCCGACAAGCTGCCAGTGCCGTCCCAAGAGCCTTGTACAGGAAAAGCTGAAAGAGAAGAGGCCGAGCCCAAGATGCGGTCACGGCCTGACCCGTCAGGACAGGGCTGGCCCCAGACGGACCTGACCGCCCCTGGGAGCAGGCAAGGCCGGCTGCAGTGCCAGGCTGTAGCCAGCCGCTGGGGCAACCCTGGGGGAAGCACCTTTTGGAGGCGAGGGAAGGGGAAGCAGTGAAAACCGCCTGTGTGGGCAGAGCACTGGCACCGGCGCCAGCCCCAGCCCTGGCACGGGGCAGGACACACACCTTCTCCCAGGAGCCAGGGGCAGAGCTGCCCAGCTGCTGGCTCAGCTCCTGGCTCAGGCCCACGGTCCAGGCCTTGTCCTCGATGGGCTCCAGCGACGCTCGCAGGAACTGGGGTGAACAGGAGAGGAAGCGAGTGTTCCCCTGACCTTGGCCAGGGCCCTTTCCACACTCACGTGTCCTGGGATGCTGCTGGGGGAGAGCTGCTGGGAACAGCAGTCTCTTCCCCCACCCCACCCAACCCCCTTTTCACCAGCCTCCCTCTTCTCCTAACACCTCATGTGAGACCCCCCCTGGCACACCAGACATAGAGAAGGAGGCAGCGCTAAGGCGCGTGCCACAGCGTTAGAGGGCATTAGCCATCAGCCGTGGCATGTGTGCAGACAGCAGCTCCTCTGAGCGGGCAGGCATCTACTGTGGGGGGAGGTGCAGGGCGCTCAGGAGGTGCCCCCACCTCCTGGTGCCTACACAGGCAGCCCCCAGCTTCCTCTCACAACTTTGTCTGCTCCCTCTTCTCCCCCTCTATTTGTGACACTCCCCCCAAGGGAGTGTCTGTACCTTAAGCACACGGTGCTCCCACTCCGCAGACTCCAGGGAGCTCTTGGATTTTCCTAGAAAGCAGGAGGAAGCAAAAGCTCTTGCTGCTATTTAAGCACACACCAAAGATGAGTCTGGTGGTCTCCTCGGCGGTCAGACCTCCCAGAAGTCCCAGGCCACCAGGCTAGAAAGGGCCTACAAGCATCTATGTCAAAGCCCTTGCAACGTCAAAGACACAGGAGGGATCCCAGGGGCATCTGTCAGAGCCACTAATTCAAGCTGGGGAAGGATGCGTTAACCGCAGCTGATCCCCGCTGCTTGACTGCAGCTCCCAGAACAACTCCGACCACTGACTCACAGCATGCACCAGCAACACACATTTTCTCCTTAATGACCCACCACCTCCTGCCCATTTGCAGACCTTCTCCCAGGCTATTGCCAAGGGCGGCTGCTGCAAACCTGGCCTGGCCTGGGGACTTGGTCCTCCAAAGCCAGGGGCTGCACCCCATCCAGGAGCACCAGTCCTGTCCCTCCCCCAAACACCGTCCTGGGCAGGACATGGGGATGCCACCAAAACCTGCCACCCAAAGGCACATCAACAGCCCCATCCATCCCCCGGGCCAAATCGATGCCGGGGATGGCTGCCCCCAGCCTCAGTGCTGGCTCCCTGGAAGGGGAAAGGCAACAGAGCAAGTGCTGGGGAACTGGGGACAATTCTCCTCCGTCACACTGGGAAGCTGCATTTTCCTGCCCCCCTGCCACCCCTCCAGCCTCTCGTTCCCCACCCACGCTTTACCTTCCAGGTACTGCAGCAGGAGGGGGATCTCAGTCGCCCACACCACCCCCAAGGCTCTGTGGATCCTGCCGTGGAGGGCCTGCAGCAGCTGCAAGGCAGCAACTGCGCGTTCGCCACTCGCGTAAGGAGCCGCTGCCACCACCTAAGTGAGGGCAGGAGAGAAGGGTCGCTCCAGCTGCCAGAGCCAGAGTTTCTCCCTGGAGGGAGGGAGGGACGGAGGGAGGGAGGGAGGGAGCTCGGCACCGCTTGGCCAGCAGCGGGCAGCTGATGGCTTCACCCAGGGTGCTGCCAGCCCCAAGAAAGGAGTGGGATCCCCGATGGGCTCGGGGAGGCTCAGGCATGCTGCCTCCTCCTCCGGGGCTCCTGGCACTGGCCTCAACAGCATCTCTGCCCTGGGCTCTCCCACCAACTCTGGCCAGAAAACCTCTTTCCCCAGGGCCCCACTACTCACCAGCAGTCGAGCCAACAGGGCCTGGGGAGCTGGCAGCTGGGCTGCGGGGAAGAAGAAAGGCTGGGTGAGCCGACGAGCCCCCACCGTGCCTGCCCCTTGCACCTCCGATGCCCTGCACAGGGCTCAGGGCTGAGAACAGCCGCACTGCCACAGCGCTGGCCCGGGGCGGGGCTCCACAGGGCTGCCCAGCATGAGATGAAGGCAGGTCCAGCATGGCCAGGAATGAGCCCTGGCTCACCAGGAGACTGCTGAGAGCAGGAGAGCCAGGCCTCTGCACCAGGCAAGGCGCAATGCGGGGCAGAGCCCCTCGTGCCCAGCAGCGGCCTGGCTCTGCCCTTTGGTTTTCCTGGGCTCCTGCTCAGGGCTGGTGGGGCGCAGGGAGACACGGACTGGCCCAACCCCCAGCCAAATCCAGCAGCACTCAATGGGGCTCCTACCTTGCTCCTGGGACTCCATGGCATCCAGCTCCTCCTCTTCTTCCTGGCACCCTGCTCTCTCCCGTCTCCAAAGTAGGGCTTGGAGGCAGCGGGAGAGCGGGATCAGCATGCCGCTGTACTGGGCTGGCACCACGTACTGCAGCAGCCTCGGCCACAGGAGCTGCAGAGAAGAACCAGGCATTTTGCCACATTGGCATTTCCACTCAGCTCAAAGATGAAACGCACAGCCTGCGTTTCCCTCAGCCTTGTGCGCTTCGGCACACGTGAGGGGAGAGGTTCAGGGCGTGGGGGAGCACAAGGAGAAAGGTCCTGAAGGCAAGAAGTGGCCACAGCAGCAGGGCAGAGGGCAACTTACTTTGGTCATCCCTCTCAGAGAGACATCCAGCGAGCCCAGGATGTCCACACACAGGGCTCGAAGAGCTCCATCCTCCTGGGTTTCCCAAGCAAAAAGGCCTCCTGCCACCTGTAAGACAGAGTTGGCAAAACCCCCGTTACTCTCAGCTCCCCACCGACAAGGCTCAGGCGCGACCCACCAGCGCTCCTGTGCCAGCCTCCCGGCAGCACCGACCTCCTGAAGGAGGACAAGGACAGCTGGACCCAGCACGAGGACCAGGTCCCGGACCCTGGGAAGGACTGGGAAGCCTGGGAGCAGAAAGCACCGCTGCTTGTCTGCATGGTCCCCAGGGCCCAAATGCTGCTGTCGTCTCACCAAAGCAGAGGTGAGGAACATGCCCTTCAGCAGGGCTGTGCTCGGTGCCAGGGTGTGCTTTGGAGGGCCAGAGCACGAGACCACCACAGAAAGCTCCTCTAGCCGTGCCCACCTGTCTGCACTGGCTGTGTTTTGCTGATTGCCCGTGAGCATTTAAGGTTGGATGATGCCCTGTCCCTACAAGCCCCTCCATTTGCAAGGCAGCTTTGTGGAAGGCGCCCGTGGGCACAGCTCAGCCCGTGGTGTGTGCAGGCAGCCCTGCAGTCCTGGGTGGCATGTCTGGGTGTAAACCCACATCATCCACTGACATCTCCACCAACATCAGCACAGACACCCACGAGGAACGGCCATTTGGAGGCCGCTCCGATGGCAGTGCCAGCGCCGATGGCCCTGCAGCGTGGAGCTCTGGAGCGTGGTCCTGCTGGAGCTGATGGCCCTGCAGCATGGAGGCCAAGGATGCCTGCAGGAGCTCCCAGCACAGTCCAGGCACTGGTCAAAGCCCTGGCTGTCCTGCTCTGCCCTTACCAGTCTGCCCGAGGTCCGGCTGAACTCGATGAACACGTGCCCCACCACATCCCATGCCCAGCAGATCTGGGAGCCGGAGCTGAGCAGCTCCCTGATGAACTCCAGAACTGCCCTCCGCACCTGCCAGGGGAGAGTGTGGTTGTGATCCTCCTCTTCAAGACCCAAAGGGAAGCCGCCTTTGCTTGGGGGCAGCCTTTGTGGCTCGTGGAGAGATGACGAGCAGAAGCTTTCGCTCCTGGCGTCAGGGCTGGGCTTTAGCACGAGGCTGGCCGGGCATTTGCCCCACAGAGCACAGCGACCTCCCCACTCCACTCTGCCAGCTCTCCCCAGGGAGGAGCCATCAACCACCACCTGGGCAACATGCTGGTGCTTCCCCAGGCACCCCAGCTCTGCCCTGAGGGAAAGGGTTTCTCTGCCTCCCCTGGCGGCACCATCCCTTCCCAAACCAGCTCACCTGGGCACTGGGGTCGTTGCACACCGACTGCACAGCCTCCACCACCTGGGGCAGCTTCTCTCTCATCACAGGTGCTGGAAGAGATATGGAGAGGCGTGTGTTGAGGCAGAGCCCCAGTGGCAGGGGGAGCCCTTCAAGCTTCCAAGTTTTTCGCACACCAAAGGGACAGAAAAGCGGGGCCTGACTCTAACTTTGCAGGAGGCAGTGGTGTAGCCAGGGCGACTCCGTTTCTAGAGGCACATAGGGACTGAACGCTATGCTAATACGGTAACACAGAGGATGAGAGCAACGGCATGGGTACAAGCAGCTCCTGTGCACGCCAGCCCACCCGCGCCTGCCTAGCAGCCTGCCCATGTTACTGAGCTTGGAGCATCGTCCCTGGTGTGCCGCCATTTCTAACTGCTGGGGGAGAGCTCCATTCCTGTTGCGGGTCGTCAGCTCAGCTGGGGGGCCTGCTCTTTGCAGCTCCTTTTGGGTGCAGGTGCACCACTTTCAGCTCGTTCCTGCTCTCAGCCCAGCAGCCCCAACCCCTGCCTTTTGTCTCTGGTCTGTGGCACTGACCGTCAGAGTGGGCCAGCGCTCCCAGCAGGTCCAGGGCTGCCACGCGACCGGCCTCACTCCCACTGCTCAGCTGGGAGTGTAGAAACACGACTGTCTCCTCGGGGTACATTCGTGCTGCAGGGAAGAAATTGCATTCTGCATTAGCAGGCAGCTGCCCCCGACCGCCAAGGTCCGGCACAGAGCTGCCACGGCACGGCGGGGCATCGCCCAGTCTCCTCTCCTTACCCTGCAGCACGATGCAGCGCAACAGCACTGCCTTATGGGCCGGGCCAGGCTCCTTGGTCACATCAGAGAGCTGTGGGAACAAGGTCCGTTTTAGAGAAAGTCGCATCAGTGTTGAGAGGGACTGAAAAGAAACGGTGCTCTCTGCTCTCCTCTCCCTGGCACTCTGGGCACGGGACCCACCGCCAAAACCCAGCCCCTCTCAGTGGCCCCGGGTACACACAGAGGTTTGTAGCAGCCCAGGCTGCCCAGGAGCTGAGGCTGAGCAGCGTCGAAAGGCTGCCTTTAGGGTGCTGGCACTCCAGAGTCCTCCTGAGACTTGGCAGAGAGGGAAACTGCTGTGGGAACCGGGCTGCCCCTCAGGCCCATTCCAAACAGCCAGGATCAGGCCTCCTGCAGCCTTACGGTGACACCGGCATCACAAATCCTGCTGTGCTCCTGGCCTGCAGGAAGGTCCTGGCAGAGGGATGCCATGCCCTGCTCTGCCCTGCCCTGCCCTGCCCTGCCCTGCCAGCTGGCAGGTCTTTCCCCTCCATGGCTATCACGTGTGTGGGCCCCAGGCTGGCAGCAGGGCACAGGCTCCCCTTACCTGGCGGTGCACAGTGGTACTGATGGCAAGAGCCGTGCCCTGTGGGGCTGGGGTCTGAACTCCCTCCAGCATCTCCAGCACATAGCTGAGGCTCTACAAGAGAACGGGGAAGGAAGAGGAGGTTAAAGCCACCTAAAGGCACTTGGAAAAGGAGAAACCCAGCACATCTGGGATAAGGGGAGTCCCTAACACCACCTCCAAGGGAAAACCCCAAACCCTCCTGCACAGGGCTGCTTGTTTGCCCTAACCTCAGAGCAGCATCGCGAGGGTCTCTTTCCTCTGAACGAAGCCCAGCGTTGACAACTCAGTTTCCCAGCACTTCCCACTCAGCAGACCTCGCCCCTCACTGGATGGGACCGGACACGGCCCTGGGCACTAAGGCAAAGCTCTTCCCACACACAGAGCCGCAGGGACGTGCCAATGCCTCCCTTCCTGAGAAGATGAGCCCCAGGGACCCTTGCCTCCCTCCTGACCCCCTCTGCGTTGCCCTTTTCTTGCCCAAAGAGCCCAGGAAGCCTCAGGCCTCCTCTGCTCACCCTGTTCCTTCTCTAAGGGCTTCCCAGCTCCTCCTGGCACCCCGCAGCTCCCCAGCGCCTCGTGGCACTTGCATAGACCCACCCCAGCAGCCACGCTGGGCCCTGTGCAACACCTCACCTTGGTGACCTGGGAAGTGTCTCGGACCTCCTGATATTGGTGCAGGAGCCAGAGGAGCTGCTCCCAGGCATGCTCTTGGTGCTGCTCCTCATGCAGAAGGACCCCCATCATGGCAGCCACTGCCCCGAGGACAGCCTGCTTGTCCTGAAGAGGGAAGGGAGAGGCTCTGCTTGGAGGCCTGAAGGTCTGCCTAGCACTCAGCATCCCCTGGACACCAGTCTGCCCTTCCCACTGGGAGGGGTTTCCCATTCCCTTCTGCCCCGCAGGAGAAGGGCTCACTCCAGAGGAGACAGAGCATTTCCCCATGCTGGTACCCCAGCCCTCCCTACAGAAAGGCCTCACGACTTGCCTGCTTCCCATCAGGGAGCTCCCAGGCTCAGGAACAGTGCCAGCAGGCTCCCAGCTTGGGGTGCTTTCTCACCCAGAGCATTCCCTCCCCTTGCCCCTCTGCTCGCACCCAATGGGGCACAGACAGAGCCACCAACATGGACATCCCCACTGTGGACCAAGGTGTGGAAAGCAGCACTTCGCACCTCTTCCTCCTTGCAGTCCAGCCAATTTACCACCGCATAGTGGAAGACTGGGTAAATGGCTTCACAGAACGGTGCCACCCCCTTGCGAGGGAAGGGGCATTGCTCCGGGTTGCCAAAGTACGCACGGACTCCTTTCGACCATTGCTCCAGAACTGCACCAGGAGAAAGAAAAAGGGAGCCTGTGAGAGTCTGCAGCAGGGACGGTACCTTGCACCCTCGCCCAAGCCTGCTTTAAGGACAGTCCCAGGCTTGGCAGGGCTCAGCCCAGGACCAGATCTGGATCTGAGGGCAATGTGTGTTCTTGAGGTGTCTGGATTCAAACACCTCACTGTTTCTCTCCTCCTCCCCATCACACTTTCTCCTCCTCAATGGCCTGTCCCCCTTCAGCGTTTCTCACTGCAGCCCTTCCCTTCCCTTCCCTTCCCTTCCCTTCCCTTCCCTTCCCTTCCCTTCCCTTCCCTTCCCTTCCCTTCCCTTCCCTTCCCTTCCCTTCCCTTCCCTTCCCTTCCCTTCCCTTCCCTTCCCTTCCCTTCCCTTCCCTTCCCTTCCCTTCCCTTCCCACACACATGCCCTTTCAGAGCAGAGGGTTTAATTTCAGAGGAAAGCAGGGGAACAGAAGCCATGGGAAGGGATCCAGGAGTTCCTCCATGCAGCACCACTGCGTCCTGCCCACAGAAACCTCCTGGGCTGTCCCCAATCCTTCTACACACTCACAGCAGTTTGGGATCACTGCGGCCTGACCTCGCTGCAGGCTGACATCCACCATGTTCCCTCTGAGATCACATGGAGGTATTGAAGGCCACCCCAGCCCCTGCCCCTGGGACCCTGGCCAAGGAGGCAGCACTCACCACTGCAGACGGCGTGCAGGATCCGGCCGCTCCCCACCCGGCTCAGCATGCCACGCAGGGCAAGCAGCGTCATTCCCATGAAGGGGATGCACCGCAGGGCTGCAGAGAAGGCAGGGACAGAGGGACCAAGAAGGTCAGTGAGAGACGTGGGAGACTGGGGTCGATCTCTGGCAAGCCTGGGGCTGCTGGGCCATGCAGGGCATGCCAGAGGGTGTGGGGAGGGCTGCTTTCCCCAAGGGGGACACAGGGAAGCCCTTTGGGAAAATGGGGAGGACAGCGGGGGGCAGGGACCCCACTGGGTTTGTCTCCAATGGGTTCCCACCCTTCAGGAACCGGGATCGGGCTGGTAAGGCAGAGCTGCCAGCCGGCCCTGGCATGGAGCAAGGAGGCACGGCAACTCCATGGCCTCCCAGTTCAACCCAGAGCGTTTAGGGAGGGGGAGGATCCCTTCTCCCCGTTATCGCAGACCCCTGCCCAAAACAGGAGGCCGAAGGTGCCGTACCGTAGCTGCGGGCCATTTTGCCCAAGGTGAGGAGCACAATCTCATCAGGGACCTTCCCCATGGCCTTCAGGTGGCTCTGGAGCTCGGACATGACAAAGTGGAAGTGGGAGCGGGCCAGAGCCACCAGGACGTCACTAGCGGCCGTCTTCACATCACCTGTCACACCCTGCAAAAGCATCACAGGTTAAACACTCCTGAGAAAAAGACTAAAGCACTCGGACAGGCTGAATGACCCCGTCTCCTCTGCAAGACCCCTCGGGGAAGTTGTTCTCGGGGCCGCGCAGCTGCCGCCTCTTGCACCCTGAAGCAGGCGAGCAGCTCCCTTGGTGAGATGAGGGAGGCTTTTCCCTGGCAAAACCCTGCGCCGCTGGCCCCTCTCCCTCTTCGTGGAGATGCCAGGAACAAACTGTTGCAGACTCGAGACCCCTCTGAGACCTCCCCGTGGAGCTGGTGGGTTCCCATGGCTCTTCCTCAAGGCAGCAGAAATAACCTTGAGCTTGAACCCAGATCTTGCTCAGTTAGAAACAGCCCTGAGTACGCTTCTCTGCACAGCTCTCTGCGTCCCCTCTCCAAATTCCCTGTAATGACAAGTCCCCAGAGCCTCTCCCTTAGGACCTCCTCTGGGTCTGAATAACCGAGGAACATCTCTGTGCCACTCTCTATTTCCCCCAAAACCAGGGGCGGAGGCAGGCTGCTCACCTGGGCTGCTCGCATGTCACTGGACGCCTCTGCTATCAAGCGGTTCACGACACCGCTCGTCAAACAGCCATTGTCTCCCTGCAAGACACCCTCCAGCTCCCGGTATGTCTCCACTCGGTCACCCTGGGGACAGACCACAAAGGGGAGTGATGGGATTTGCTTTGCCCTCGTTCCCAGGCAGCCGCGAGAGAGACCTGCTGCCCCCCAAATCATCTCTGTGACACAGGCACGAGGTACGAGCTGCAGGCATCGGGCAGGAGAGCCACGGGGAACAGCAAGATCTTCCGCGGCGTCTCTGACGCTAGCAGAGAGCCAGACAGGGAGATCGATTCCACCAGGGCAAAAGGCCATGCGGGAGCTGAGGAAGTCACTCCTGAGGACGGGGGACAGCGGAGGTCAGAGGGAAAGTGCCAGGCAAGGAAGGGTGTGACCGTTCACTCAACTCCTGCCTAGATTTTGGCTAACCCAGCTCACGCTAAGGCCTGATGTATGCTGGGAGCAGCGCCATTAGGTCAAAGTGAGAGCACCATGTAGGCAGGACAGGCAGCCAGCAAGAGCTAAATGGCCATGATGCAGCCATTATCACCTGCAGATTGCTGTCTGCAGCAGCCATTATCTTTCGTCTGGCACTTTCCTCAGAATCCACTAACTTAGGGAAATGGTATAGACCAAACCTCCAAGCTGGAGGATACAAAACATCAGCTTACGCAAAAAGCTTTTGAAGCAGATCCAACAGCAGCTGAACTGCTGAGGCTTTCCTGCTTCCCAGTGTGATACAGGGGACGCCCGTGGGAACCGATACAGGGAACCGTGATGGAGGAGGAAGGACAAACACTCTCACTGTCAGCTAGGTGACTAATTCTATTTTTTGCTCATAGGTGCATGATATTAAGAGTTACAGGTTGTAAGTTATGAAACCTTATGTCTTAACTGGTGAAGAAGTGAATTCATGTGATAGACTAGTCTGGGCAAAAGGGGACTGAGCCCCTGTTTGTCGTCTTTGTTTATTCTATTTCTTAATGAGCTTATGAAATAAAGTTTAAATCACAGAGTATGTTGTCCTGTAAATCTGAGAGGTCCAAATGGACCGTGACAAAGGGGAAGGCGTGGGAAGAACGAGACCATGCCCCGAGGAGGGGAAGCCACGAGCAGCCTGCACCTTGGGGCACAGTGTTGCTCCACGCACAGGCAGGAGCCCCGGCGCTGGGACAGTTCCTGAACCAAAGCTAAGGAGGGGTCTTGGGCACTTGGGCAAAGGCACTGGAGAGACGTCAGAGGCTTTGCCTTGCCCACGAGAGTGCTGCGAGCTCCTGGGGAAAGGAGCGGGGAGCAGTGGCATTAATCCAGCTGGAGCGGCAGGATCAGCGCTTGCGGACGAAGCGCCTGCAGGAGGGCAGAGGTGCCGTCAGGTGAGATGCCCCTCTGCCATGACAGCCAGAGAAGCCAGGGGCATGGAGGGGAACCCTCAACGCCCCCCCGCCTCACCTCATGGTCTTGCAGCCGCTTTAGCAGAGAAGTCCCGACAGCCGCAAAGGTAGCGACGGCTGCGGGGACAGTCCCCGTTGCCCTGCCTCCATCCTCAGAACGCGCAGGCCTGGACTGGGAACCCACGCATGGGCACAGAGCTGGAAGAAAAGAAAGAAACGGTTTTGCTGGCTGCAGGGCTTCACACCAGGGAGAGCTGAGGGTCTCCCCAGCCTCCCCCAGCACTAGCAGCCTGTGCTGGACTGTACTGGCAAGAGGGCAGTCAGTGGGATGAGGGGAGGGAGTCTTCCCCTCACTGCAGCACTGGGAAGACCACCTTGGGGGACTGGGCCCATTCTGGCCTCCCCAGTGACACAACGGCAGCAACGTGCTGGAGCGAGTCCAGTGCAGGGGCCCTGAGCTTGGGCAGGGGATGGACCTGAGACCCTGGTAAGGAGAGGCCAGGAGGGCTGGGGCTGGGCAGCCCCAACAAGAGCCGGACGGGCCAGGTCATCTCTGAGCGGTCCCCAGCTGCCCCATGGAGGGCAGGGAGAGGAGGGAGCCAGAGCCCTCTCGGAGGTGCCTGGCAGCAGGATGAGAGGTGACGGGGACACAGCCCCCAGCACCCGGCTGGGATGGACACTGCCTCCAGCAGGCATCAGCCCCCAACCTCCCGCCAGCCCCTCACCTCTGAGCACTCTCATCGTCCTCATGGCAGCAGGATCTCCCGGATCGACGCACTGCTCTCTCCGGCAAAAGCCATGAGAAACTGGGGCAGCACCAGCCCCAGGAGGAAGATAGAGAGCCCTGCCATTGTGATGCCCCTGCAGGGCGTGGCACCTCACAGGCGGCTGCTGTGGCACGGGGACACATGCTGGGGACACACCATGGGGCGAGGACTGGACACAGCACCACCCTGGGGACGCCCCCCCGGCCCAGAAACGCAGGATTTCCCCATTCTCCATCACTTCAATTTGCTCGTGGTCCTCAAACAGTTTTAGCAAAGACTTTCTCCAGACAGCCCTTCCCGGCTCTGCCCCCGATCCTCGGCCCCCTCCAGGGACCCATGCCTGGAAACATTCAAGGTCAGGTGGGACGGGGCTCTGAGCAACCTGTTCTAGTTGAAGATGTCCCTGCTCATTGCAGGGGGCTTGGACTAGATGACCTTTAAAGGTCCCTTCCAACCCAAACTATTCTATGATTCTATGACCTGAGGCAACGTGGTCTCAAGGGGACTGACCTGGCCTTTGCCCTCTGCATTTTCTTGCCCTGGTTTTCTCCAAAGAGGAGGCTCCTGCCTGTGTCTGTGTGCGCCCTCCCCTGTGTCTCCTCCAAGAACATTTGCTCCCATTCTCCAGCCAGGACCAAACTGGGCAGGAACTGGAGACCTCCAACCCATCAGACCCAACTGTGTCACAAAAAGACAAAGGAGACTCGTATTCAAATAGAATACCCTTTTGCTCTTTGCTGGACTGTGGATGAGCATGGGAAAGCTGACCTTCCTAGAAGGTTTCTCAGCTTAAATCCAGATGAAAGGATGACTAGAACTGCCATCTCTACCAGAGCAGGAAATGCGCACATCCCCAAGCCCTTCATGCTACTAGGCAGGCACAGGATTGCCTATGGGTTCAGAGAGACGTTTCCATACAGTCCTCCGGTCTTTATGAAAGGGTGTATATGTGCTCATCTGTTGGTTCTTTGGGTGTGGGGTTGTGTGTGTGGGGGGGGGTGTTACCCCTTAAGCCAGGACGCAGGTGAACCGAGACAACTTGCTGTTATTTGAACATACTTTTCTGTGCTGGGTTGTCTCACTCTGCCTAAAGAATAAGGGAGTGGGTAAGGCTGGTGCTGAACCCTGCAAGAGAGGTTGGTCTGCAGATGACAGTTTCGGAGCTTGTGAGTAACAGGAGGACAAACCGGCCCGTGATTTGATACTGTGTGGGCCACAGCTTGTCGAGTGTTCTCTGCGTTTAGACTGGCCTTTTAGGCAAGCTGTGGTTTGCCTTCTGGGCAGCACAATGCAGGTGACACTTCTGTGCAGCGTATTCAGCTTTTTGGAGATGGCCCCAGAGGGCATGGGAAACAACTGCTTCTTTGCAGGAGTATCTTTGCAGGTTTAGAGTATTTTCATCAGTCTGTTTTGGTGTGCGAATCTGGGGAGAAGAGCAGTCTCTAACCGACCCTTCCCCCTGCATGGAGAAATACCACCATGCGATCAGAGCACGCCATATGTCCCAACTCCCATAGTGTCCTGCGGATGCTTGTGGTTTGGGGCATAGGCTGACCCTGATCAGGAGGGTGACCAGCTAACCAGTCACCAGATCCAAAAGGCATACAATCCTCAGACTACACAAGTGGGTTTCTTGTCTTGCTGCAGGCTGCATGGAGCACGTACAGGGCTTCTGACTGGGACCCCCAGGCATCCCCAGCTCATTAACAGCCGCATCTTCTATTCCCTCCTTCACCCTTTATCTGACGCTCCGCTTTCTTGTCCTTTGTCTGGTAGTTTTTCCCTTTATTGTCTCACTAGTTTAACACTAGGCCACCTAGTTTTCTCCTTTTGTGGTCTGCCATCTCCAACAGTTTCTCACTTTGTCACACGGTTAGTTTAAGCTCAAGCCAGGGTTGGTGAAGACAGTGGTGAATGAGAGCTTCTGTAAGCAATGAGACAACAGACACCATCAAAAAAACTCTGTCCTCTCCCCTGCCCACCTTAGAAATCTCTAAAGGCACACATAAGGAGCAGCTTAGGCACTCTTCAACTCAGTCAAACCTTGGTTGGGATGCCACTGAGATCCGTATGTTTAGAGGAGACTTGTCTGAACGACACTTCAAGCTCTCTGTCTCTTAGGCTGTAGATGAGGGGAATGAAGAAAGATGTTAAGACAGTACAGAAAACAGAGCCTATTTTGTTTGGATTTCCTACTCTGATAGCATCTGCTAAGCAACACACAATGTTAAAGTCTGTTTACAATTGTAACGTCAAACAGCAATCAGATGAGAGGAGCAGGCGTAAGCATCTTTTTCTTCCTGGTGCCAAAAGAGATGTCCAGAGTGGAGGAAAGGATGTAACTGTAAGATGCCAGAAACTATAGAAACATGAAGAGAGGATCTCTGGAGAACTCGGCAGCGTGGCCAGTGTAGTATCATCACAGGATGATGATGAAGGATTACCACCAGATGACACAAGAACTGGTAAATTTCGTTACCAACACAAGAAGTTAGTTAGTGACAGAAACACTGGGTTAGCTTCACTCTTTTTTTCATATCCAGCTCTCAACTTAAAGACCCGACAGGAAGAACAGAAAGATGAAAAGGAGGAGCAGGAGGGAAATGAGGAGGAGATGGAAAAGGAAGACAAAGCGAAGGAGGATGAACATGAACATGAACATGAACATGAAGAAGGAATAGGAGCAACAAGAGCAGGAGGAGAGGAAAAGGAGGAAGAGGAGTAAGAACAGAAGAACAAGAAGATAAAGAGGATGAAGGCCAGAAGGAGGAACAGGAGGAAGAGGAGGAGGAGGAACAGCAGCAGGAGGAGGAGGAACGGAAGGAGGACAAGGAGGAACAGGAGGACAAGGGACATAAACAGGAAGAGGAAAAGGAGAAGGAGGTGAAGGCAGGAGAGGCAGATGGAGAGGAGGAGAAGGAAGAAAAGGAGGAACAGGAGAAGGGCAAGAAAGAGGAGGACTTGCCTACTGGGGGCAGTAGTCAAGGGCCCAGGTGGTGTTCTCGCAGTCCTGCCAGCGAGGGGCAAGGGTGTGAGGAGAAGGGCCCTAAGAGGACAAGTCAGTAATCGGCTGCGGAACCCGTGTTGGTGACAGGGTTTTAGGTTCTGTGACCCTGTTCACAGAGGTCAGCCTCTGCCTGGGGAGAGAGGATACACCTCACGGAGCGGGGCAAAGCTGCTGTTGCCAACAGGATGGCTGACCCCATAAGGAGGCCTTTAAACTGAGAAGGGTGGGGAGGGAGAGAGCAACCAGCGGTCCTGCGAAGGAGTGACAGACAAGATAGCTGAGCAAAGGGCAGGGGGTCATGTGACGGGAAGGGATCACCACATCAACAACAGAGGCTAAAGCGGGGTCACCTCCAGCACCTGCATGTAAGCACAGAAGTGCCTACAAGACACCACTATGAAGAAATCCCCCAAACCCTCTCTGAGAACTTAGCACGTGGGCAGGCCTCTCTAAAATGCCTGGACAGGAGTGCACGCAGCATGGGGAATAAACATGAGGAGTTAGAGATCCGTAGACAATCCAATGAAGGACCACGGAGATGATGAAGGGACTGGAGCACCTTGCATATGAGGAAAGGCTGAGAGAGCTGGGACTGTTTAGCCTGGAGAAGAGAAGGTTCAGAGGGGGATCTTATTAATGTATTTAAATACCTGAAAGGAGAGCGCAAAGAGGACAGAGCCAGGCTCTTTACAGTGGCACCCAGTGACAGAACCAGAGGCAATAGGCACAAACTGAAACACAGGAGGTTGCCTCTGAACATCAGGAGACACTTTTTCGCTGTGAGGGCGACTAAGCACTGGCGCAAGTTACCCAGGGAAGCTGTGGGGCCTCCATCCTTAGAGATATTCAGAAGCTGTCTGGACAGGGTCTTTAGAAACCGGCTCTAGGTGGCCCTGCTTGAGCATAGAGGTGGGACGAGATGATCTCCAGAGGCCCTATCCAACCTCAACCTTTCTGTGATTCTGAGGTAAATG
This sequence comes from Mycteria americana, assembly GCF_035582795.1. Classification (NCBI taxonomy): domain Eukaryota; kingdom Metazoa; phylum Chordata; class Aves; order Ciconiiformes; family Ciconiidae; genus Mycteria; species Mycteria americana. The sequence goes on along the minus strand of NC_134391.1, from coordinate 1,397,963 downwards.
AACAAGAAAATGAGGAGGAAGTGGAGGAACAATTGGAGGGAAAGGAACAGGAGGATAAAAAAACAGGACGAGGTGGAGAAAGAGAAAAAAGAAGCGGAGGAGAAAGAGGAGGATGAATATGAACACGAGGAACAAGAGGAAGAGGAGGTGGGGAGCAAGGGAAAAAAACCAACCAAATTTAAAAAAGGAGAAGAAAGGGGACTCTAAAGTATAGGAACCGGAGAAAGAGAAACAGGAAGAGGAGGAGGAGGAAAAGGACTAACAGGAGGACCACAAACAAGAGGAACAGGAGGAACAGGAGGAGTAACCAGAAGAACTTGCGGAAAAGGGAGAAGAGGAAAAGGAGAAAGAGGAGGAAGAGGAGGAACAGGAGGAGGGAGGAAAAAAAGATGGCAGAACAGGAGGAAGATGAGGAGAAGGAGGAGGAAGAACGAGAGAAACGAGAAGAAGGAGCAGAACACAGAAGAACAAGACGAAGAAGAGGAGAAGAAGGAGCAGGAGGAGGACGACTTGCACGATCACGAACAGCAACAGCAGGCAGATAAGATAAACAAGGGGAACAGCAGGAAGTGGAGAAGGAATAGGAACAAAAGCAGGAAGAACAGGAGGAGGACCTGGAGGAAAGAAGGAGGAACAAGACGAAGACAGGTACAAAAATGGAAGAGGAACAGTAGGAGAACAAAAAGGGAGAAGGAACTGGAGGTGGAACAGGAGGGAGGAAAAAAGAAAGGAAAAGGACGAGCAAGAGAATGGGGAGGAGGAGGAACAGGTTGAAGAGGAGGGAAGAGGCAAAAAAGAAAGAAGAGGAGGAGGAGCAAGAGGAGGAAGGAAAAGGGCAAGAGAAGGAATATGAACAAGAAGAGGAGGAGGAGGTGGAGCAATATGTTGAGGCAAAGAAAATACGGAAGAAAAGCAGGTAGAGGAAGAGGAGGAAGGGGAGGAAGAGGAGGAAGAGGAGGAAGAGGAGGAATGGGCAGAGAATCAGGAGGAAGAAGCATGAGGAGGAGGATTAAGAAAAGGAGGAAAAAGAGAAGGAGAAAGAAGGCGGGGGGGAGAGCAGGAACTGGTAGAATCAGAGGAAATAGGGCAAAAGGAGGAAGAGGAGGAACAGGAAGAAGATGAACAGGGGGAAGGGGAGGAACAGGAGGAGGAAGAAGAGGAGGAACAGAAGGAGCACAATGGAACAGGAGAAAGAAAAAAGGAACAGGAAGAGAAAGAGTTAAGATAAAAAGAAAGAGGAGGAGGAGAAAAAAGAGAGGAGGGTGAGGAAAAGGGAGAGGAGGAAGAGGAGGAGGAAAAGGAGGAAAAGAAGCAGGAGGAGGAGGAAGAAGAACAGAAAGAACAGAAGCAGGAAGAGAAAGAACAGGGGGAGGAACGGAAAGAACAGGGGAGGAGTTGGAAACAATAGCAGAGGAAAAGAAGGAGGAGAAGGAGAAAGAAAAGGAGGACAATGAGCAGGAGAAGGACGCAGAATAGGAGAAAGAACCAGAGGAGGACAATGATGAACAGGTAGAACAGGAAGAGAAGGAGAATAAACAAAAGTACGAGGAGGAAGGAGAGGAGGAAGAAGAACAGGAGGAAGTGAAAGAGGAAGAGGACGGGGAAGTACAGGAGGAAGAAGAAAAAGATGACAGAGGAGGAGGAGGAGAAGGATGAAAAGGAGGACGAGGAAGAGGAACAGGAGGATGAAGAGGAAGCTGAGGAAAAGGATGAGGAGGAGCAGCTAGAAGAGGAGGAAGAAGAAGAGGAGGAACACGAGGACAAAAAGGAACCAGATTAGGAGGAGGAGGAAGAACAGCAGGAAGAGGAACAGCAGGAGCATGAGAAGAAAGAAAAGGAGGAGGGTAGGGAGGAGGAGGAGGAGGAGGAGGAGGAGGAGGAGGAGGAGGAGGAGGAAGGCAATACGGAGGAGGAGGAACAGAAGGAGATAGAGGAGCAAAAAGAGGAAGAGGAGGAACAGGAGGAGGAACAGGAGAACAGGAGAAACAGGGAGAGGAGCAAGAGGCACAGGAAGACAAAGAGTTGGAGGAACTGGTTGAGGAGGAGAAGTAGGAAGAGGAACAGGTCGAGGAGGAGAAGGAGGAAGAGGAAGAGAAGGAACAGGAGGTGCAGAAAGATGAAGAACAAGAGGAGGAGGAGATGCAGGAGGAACAAATGTTGAAAGAAGAGGAGAAGGATAAAGAAGAGAAGGAGGAGGAAGAGGAGAATAAAGATGAGGAAGAAGAACATGATGAATAAGAAAAACAGAAGGAACAGGAGGAGGACTAAGAACAGGAGGAAGACCACAAAAAGGAGGAGGAAGAACAGGAAGAAGGACAGTAGGAGGAACAGAAGGAGGAGGAACTGGAAGGAGAACAGGAGGAAGAGGACCAAGAGGACCCGGAGGAAGAAGATTGGAAGAAAAGGAGGACAAGGAGGAGAAGGAAGAGGATGAGAAGGAAAAGGAAGAACAGGAGGACCAGGAGGTGAAGAAGGAGGAGGAACAAGAGGAGAAAAAGGAGGAACAGGAGGAGGAGGAAATGGAGGAGGAGGAGGTTTGAGAAGAAGAGTAAAACGAAAATAAGGAGTAGGAGCAAGAGGAACAGGAGGAGGGACAAGAGGAACAGGAAGAACAGACAGAGGAGGAGTAAGAACAGGAGGAGGAGGAAGATAAAGAGGAGAAGGAGGAGGCAAGAGGAGGAGGAAGAGGAATAAAAGGAGCAGTAACTTGAGGAACCAGTGCAAAACCAAGAAAAACTGGGATGAACAGAAGGAGGAAAAGGAGGCAGAAGAACAAAAGGAACAGGAGGAACAGGAAACAAAAGGAAGAGGAGTTGGAGGCAGAAAAAGGAGGAGGAGGAATAAAGAGACAAGGAGGAGGAGGAAAAGTTAAGAGCATGAGGAGGAAAAGGAGGTGGAGAATGAGGAAAAGCAGCAGGAAGAGCGGGAAGAAAAGGAAGAACAGGAGCAACGGGACGAGGAGGAGGAGGAGCAGAAGGAAGAGGAAAAGAAAGAAATAGAGCAGAAAGAGGAGGGGAGGAGGAAGAACAGGGAGAACAGGAGGAGGAGGAAGAACAGGAGGAGGAGAAGGAAAAGAAGGAGGAAGAGGGGGAGAAGGAGAAAATTGAGGAGTAAGAGGAGGAAGAAGAAGAGCAGGAGGAGGTGGAAGAACAGGATGAAGTATCGGAGAAGGAAGAACAGGTCGAAGAAAATGAGGAGGTGGAAAAGGAAAAACGGAGGAAGAAGAGGAGGAAGAAGACAGCAATAGAGAATTAATAGAGTCATAGAATTGTAGAATCAGAATCATTTAGCTTGGCCAAGACCCTGAAGATCATTGAGTCCAACTGTTACCCTAAAACTACCCAGTCCACCACTAAACCAGGTCTCTAAGTGCCACGTCTACGTTTCTTCTAAATACCTCCAGGTCTGGTGACTCAACCACTTTCCCTGGGCAGCCTGTTCCAGGGCTTGATAACCCTTTTGGTGAAGACATTTTTCCTAATATCCAACCCAGACCTTCCCTGGCGCAACTTGAGGCTGTTGCCTCTCATCCTATCACTTGTAACCTGGGAAAAGAGACCGACACCCACCTCGCTACAACCTCCTTTCACGTAGCTGTAGAGAGCGAGAAGGTCTTCCCTCAGCCTCCTTTCCTCCAGACTAAACAACGCCGGTTCCCTCAGCCGCTCCTCACAGGACCTGTGCTCTAGACCCTTCACCAGCTTCTTTGCTCTTCTTTGATGTGCTCCAGCACCTCAATGTGTTTCTTGTAGTGAGGGGCCCAAAACTGAACACAGTAGTTGAGGTGCGGCCTCACCAGTGCCGAGTACAGGGGGACGATCGCTTCCCTACTCCTGCTGGGGATTCACTAAATCCAAGCCTACCGGTCAAGCCATTACTCACAGGAGTCGTTCCGCATCGTGGCCATCACTCCTCTCGGGAACAGGCGGGAAAGCTCTGGATGACAAGGGCTGTCAGGATGGGCTCCAGAAACAGATGATCAGTGCAAAAAGATCCCCATCACCTAATCGCATAGAAATAATTCTAGCTCAGTGAAAGGATTCTTGAAAATTAAACACACAGAACAGCACCCGCCATCAAAATTCTTTCAGTGGTAGTTGTAACTGCTGCAGAGCTGCAGGCTGACGACCTTACCATCACTGTCACAGGACCCCAAAAGAAATAATAACTGGCAAACAGTAACTCTACCCATAGCCTTCAAAGGTAGAATAGCTCAGCCTACAGCTCTGGAGGTATAGACCAGCCTATACTTATACCCTGTGTCTACCTACTCGATGATCTGTCCAGAAAGCCAAACCAGAATTACCTTTGAAACAGGATGGAACTAGGCGGGGGAGGGGGGAGAAAGAAAGAAATTGCTGGAAGAAAAGGGAAAGTGTAGGCACACAACTAAAAAAGAAAGGAGCCAAGTTATCCCGAAGGCCAGCTCAGCCCAACTCACTTTCGCTGGTGAAAGGCTGTACAGCTTGGAGGAAAAAAAAACGACTTTGGTGCTGGGATGCACACAGATGTCTGAGTTCAGATCTGAAACAGCAGAAAAACCTGGACACGGCTCCTTTTCACTTTCCTCATACCTGTGTGCATGCCGTGACTTCCTCGTTTCCCTGAAGTCCTCCCAGACTAACAGGGAAGTGGCTTCTGTCCAGCCCATGTGCCATGAAGGGAAACAGTTTTGACCACTAAGGGAGCAGCAAACAACTACCTCTGCGGAACCAAAGGGGCAGCCACACCTCGGCTTTGGAGATGCCCAAAGCTGCCCTGAGCCCCAGGAGCCCCTGCCGCCCCAGCATTTGCTTGGCCCTGAACCTCTGTGGCGCCTGCTAGCACTGGGGAGCCCCAGGGACAGAAGCAAAGGACAGTGCTCAGCCCCTGTGGGGAGCGTGATGGGGAATACGTCCTTCCCTCTGGCCACAGGAGGATGCCCTAGGCCACGCCAGGACAGGGCATCTCTCCTCCTGACCGCCCGGGGGAAGGCGAGGCCTGAGGAAGGCCTCGCAAGCTGCTGGGCTCAGCATGGGCAGTGTGACCAGGGGCAGAGCCCTGTCTCCTGACAGGTTCCGGCACGGCTGATGCGAGCGGCTCCTGTCACGCAGCTCCTCCTGCCCAGGGCTGTGGCTGCAGCACAGACAGATCTGCGCTTTCGGAAAGACCTGCCAATCCGGAGGAAATCCAGGGAAGCTCCCCTCCTGGCAGCTCCCCTCCTGTCCTGTCCTGTCCTGTCCTGTCCTGTCCCCTGCCCTGCCCTGCCCTCCACCCTTCCTTTCCCTCCCTCCCTGAGCAGGCCCAGACCCCGTGAGCAGATCGAGGCACGGCACAGCTGTGCACACACCTTGCGCTGCTGAGAGAACCGCTCCTGGTGCAATGGCCCTACTTGAAGGCTGTCTCTCCGCAGGCCCAGTGTCCCGGCTGGCTGAGGAGCAGCTGTGGTGTCGAGGGGCGGGGAGCGGGCACAAGGCGGCTCTGTGAGGAGAGGCCCGGGCTGCCTGTGCCCGCCCGGCCAACGGCTGCGCCATTGGCCACGGCTGAGCCAATCAGCAGAGCCAGAGGTGGCCTGTCAGTCACAGCCAGGCTGGGGCGGGGCCAGAGGGGGCAGACGCTGAGCAGCCTGAGGAGAAATGGGTGAGGGAGGGGCGGGGGCAGCCGGGGCGAGGGGGGCGCAGGGCCAGGGCCAGGGCCAGGGGTGCTGCAGGAGCGGGAGCAGGTATCTCGCAGTGTGGGTGGGCCTGGGAGGAGGGACCTGTAGACCTCATCTCCCAGGGGCCCCGCCATGGCCCAGTTCACCAGCCCTGGTCCGAGTGCTCAGCCCCGGGGACGACCCCACAACCAGGGTCAGAGCAGCTTCTGCTGCTGCCCCAAAGGTCACCAGCCCGAGGCCTGGCAGCTGGAGGTCAGTGTTTCATGTCTGCAGGCCAGGGGAAGGTAGAGCGGCCTCCTCTCCAAGAGGCGGCTCCAAGCTTTGGAGCAGGCATGCTCTGGTGGGGACAGACCAGGTGCCTGTGCTGTCCCCAGGCCTTCGTGTGGGTCTTGTGCTCATGAACAACCCCATCTCTGTTGACAGCCTTTCATAAATGGGGATTTGCAGACATGGAAGTTGTTTCTCCCTCCTGGTAAGAGCATGCACCGGGGCTTTGTTGTCAGAGAAGCAAGTGGGGAGTGCTCCTGGTTGGCTGCAGCTCCCTTGGCAGATGCTTGTGGCCCTCTCTTGGCCCCAAGGTCTGATACGTGCCTTTCCCCCCACCCAAGCTGCGCTGCCAGCTTTTGGGAAATGGGGGTACAGAGGGTGGATGGTTTTACCACAGCCAGGAAGTTCCAGTCAACCTGTCAGGGATTTTTTTCTTCCTGGTTCTTGCAGTAACAAGTTTTTGGGGTTTTTTTTGAAATGTATTTTTTTCCAAGGAAACTTCACCAGGGCAAGTGCAGCATGTAGCTCTGATTGTTCCTTGTGTGGGTTGTGTCTGTCCTCAGCCAGGCACACAGAAGCTTTCAGACGAGGAACGGGACTGTTCCAGGGTGAAGCGAGCAACCGGGATCCCAAGCCTGTTTTGTTGAAGGCAATCAAGTGAAAATGTGCGGTTAGAGCTGTCTGCGTGGCTTCCCCTTTTGATTGCAGTGCTCCCCTCTAGTTCTGTGTAATACTCACTTCTACTACTCGGCTCCATCAGGTTTAAATTTCTGTAAACTGATGCTACGCTTTGCAACTGTTTCCACTTGATTCTTCAGAGATTTGAAAACTCCCTGTTGAGGTCTCTCTGCTTTCTTCTCCCCCCTGTCCCGCAGAACCGTATTTGACTGCAGGGGCTGCAGAGTCTGTGTTTCCTCCCCGTGGTGAGGAAAATATGGACATGAAAAAGAAATGGGCAGTGATTCTGAAAAGAGCCCTTTCTTTGTGCTCAATTTCACATTCAGTTGCCTGTTGCGGGTTCTGAAATGACGTGAGTTACTTGGAGTGTTTGCAATCCCTTGTTGGCATCCCTGTGCTCAGGAGGTGCATCAGAAACTCTGGGCATTGCTTAGACGGACAAGTAACCGCAGCCCCTTCTGAAAAATAGCTTGTGGGTGAGTTAGTTCCTAGGCCATAACAGAAAGGTTTCTGTTTGCATCTGCAAGAACTCAGGAGCAAAGCCTGCTGATGGGAACCCTCAGAAGAAAGGGAAGACTAGAGAGAGAAGAAGAGATCAGTAGAGTTACACTGCTTTACCCCAGATGGTGTCACACCTCCTGGCACGGTGACTCTGGGTGAGGGTGCTCTCAGGGTTTTTTCTAACCTTTTCCAGTGCTCACCACCAGAGAGCTGACGGCCCTGGGGGAAGGACGGCACCCCTCTTCTTTGTGCACCCCAGGATCTTGTCACGCTGCCTAACCTCCTGCACAAACAGAAGTGGCCGATAGTGGACTCCTTCAAGGAGGCTGGTGTGGGCACGAGGAAGATCCCGGGAGCAGACTTCATTCAAGTCATCAAAGGGGTATGTAGGGAGCAGAATGGGAGTGGACTGCTGCCACTGCCGTATGTCCTTGCATGCAGACGCGGGGTGGTTCCAGTGGGGGAATTGGTGGCGGTTCAGCAAGGGGCGCTTTCTCTTGTCTTACCCTCAGGGGACGACTCCCACAGTCTGGAAAGCTGGAGGGGAAAGGGAGGGCACGGATATGAGAAGTGGGATGTCATGTAGAGCAGGTTGTGGGAGTGAGGGTATCCTTGTATCTCTGTATCCTCGTTGACGGGAGATGCCAGAGTGGATCCAGAATATGGTTCCCTGAGACCCTATAGCGGCCTATAGCAGAGTGGCCAGGAGGAGAGTTCTGGGGAAGAGCTTGAGAAGCCGGGGGATGAGTGCAATGCTGCGGTCAGCCCAGTGGCAGGAGGGAGGTTATTCCGGCCTTCGGGTTGGGCTCAGCATGTGAAGCCCGAGGTGTAACGTCCTGTACTGGATTTTGGTAGTTAGCATTGATCGTCCAGCCGATCAAAACCAGGCCCTTTCTGCAGCTGTTGGCAGCAGCTGGAAAACAGAGGTTCAGAAGACCTTGCTTTTTAAAAGCTAACCTAGAGCAGAAGGCTTGTCATGGTACCTGCGTTGTCTTTAACTGCAGTTTTCACATCTTTGAGAGAAGAGGCATTTGGCTGCCCGTTTGTAGTCCTGACTGTTTTGCAGATTAAACACCCTTTGTAAGCATGGAAGAGAACTGGACATGGGCAAGCAAATGCTTCGGGCAACCGCAAAGTAGAGATGGGGGTAGTAGAAATATCACAGAGATGAATGTTCTACTCTATCAGTAGAGTAGAAATATCACAGAGATGTGATATTTCTTTCAGGATCAAAAGCTAAAGGATGTTTCCATTCAACAAGCTGAGTCTGCTGGGAGCTCCAGTCTCCAAAATTCCAAACCCCATGTGTTAATCAGTGGTCAGCCCTGATGTTTCTTTCTGCTACTCTCCAAGAGAGTTTCTCTGGGCTTTTTCTTTGGTTGGTGTTTAATCTCTGGTAGGTGTACAAGCTCAGTTCCATCAAACCACTTGCAAACCTGCCACTCGCCCACCTTCTGCTGGGGGCCAAGCCAAAGGGATGAAGCCTCGTGCTCGTACCAAGCCCGAAGCAAAGTTAAAGCCCTGAGAAGTTCCCCCAGTCAGGCCTGAGCCAGAGTGCAGTTATCTAAGCTGCGATGAGATGGAAGAGCCTGGAAGACAATTCATCGGCAGGAGGCGATGGAAGAAGGTAGAGTGTATGTGGCACCCGGGATTAAGCGATGCGCGCGCTTTCATGTCTGGCTCAGTAGTGTGCTTGCGCATTGACTAAGCCCCAGTTGAGAGCAGCAATTGTTGTTACTAATCGTGGGTGCCAGAGTGCCGTTCCTGCTCTCTCCTCCCCGGTGCATTAATTAGTCTTTTGTGTATGTGCAGGGCCTTGATAATGCTACTGTGTGGGCACCATGTATGCAAATGGCAGGTTTTCTGCCTATTTGTGACTGATCTTTCTTGTTTCCTTTAAACAGGAAAATCTTGTTATGTACTCCCCAGGAACTAAAGAAATGCAAAGATCTGATGAAGAAAGAGGTGCCAATCAAGGAGGGAGTGTAGGTTAGTTCTGGTTTTGAATGTTCTTGACTGTGTTGTAGCCAAAAGCCGTGTCTTAAGCAATTGAAATGAGCTGAACTACTGAGTATTTTTCGTCCCAGATACAATTCTGTATCGCTACGACTTTACCAGCCATAGTCATGGACTCTGAGCCTGTCCTGTAGTGAGGTCAAAGCAGGTATTAAAGAAAAAAAAGGGGTAAGCCAGATGAGAGAGTCTTGCCTGCTGTTAGTCACTGAGGCTGATGACAGGTCACGCAGCAGTTTTGGCAAGGTAGATACAACAAGATAGATACCTATGCTTCTCTGCGCTGATTGTAGTTTCTGGAACGTGTCTTGCATAAGTTGGTCTTCAGGTTTTGCAGGTTGTAGGTTTGGCAGGATCTATTGTGTCATTAACGTGATGGTAATAACAAAACCCAGTGGCATGGGGTTGAAAAAGAAGAAAAAAAACAACAGAGAGGGGAAAATAAAACCCAGGAAAAATAAGCGATGCAAATGAAAACCATTGCTCAGCACCAACCGCCCGATGCTCAGCCAGTCCCTGAGCAGTGGCTCCCCTGCCACCCTCCCCTCAGTTTTATAGCTGAGCATGACATCACATGGTATGGAATGTCCTTTTGGTCAGTTGGGGTCAGCTGTCCCAACTGCGTCCCCTCCCAACTTTCTGTGCACCTCCAACCTACTCGCTGGCGGGGCAGCGTGAGGAGCAGAAAAGGCCTTGACGCCGTGTAAGCACTGCACTGCTCAGCAGTAACCAAACCATCAGCGTGTTATCAACACTATTATCAGCACAAATCCAAGACAAAACCAGCCGGGGAGGGGCCACAACGGTGTCCCCGCAGGGTGAGACAGCAGGGCAGGAGCGCCCCGTGGCATGCTAGGAGCTGTAGTCCTGGGGCATGGGGCTGCTGGTCAGCCATGTTGGTTCCCAGGCCATGCCAAGAGCTGTAGTCCTGGGGCATGGGGCTGCTGGTCAGCCATGTCGGTCTTGGGAACGGCAGGGGTCAAGGGAGATGAAACGCCGTGGGACAGCTCTGCCAGTGTTGCGAATGAGTGATTTAGATCACTTAAAAAATCACTGTCAGAGGTATTAGCAAAAGTGGTTTTGATGTGATTTATAAAAGTGCGACTTAACAAAGTTCGATGGCAAGGTGCGCTCCATTAATTACTGCATGGAAGAAACAGACACAGGAAAATTGGCTTACACTCGAGTTAAAGTGATTCACAGAGAGACCGAGCAGATTGCTGTAATCTTTCTGCACGTCTCAAAGTTCTGATGAGGTCAGCGACCGGGTAGTTTCCGCTTCCTATTGGAATTCTCTCACTCCTTCCTCCAAGCTCTTTGTCGAAGGACCGACTTCTTAATCAAACCTTTTCATCTTCTTCCTCCTCCCTTTACTAATCGATGATATGGACCCCTTGTTTTCTGTGTCCACTGTTTCCTTTTCACTACTGGGGCAATTACTGTAGTTGCTGTGGTCTGGGTCCCTATCTCAACCATGGTGTCCTCAGATGCAATTTGGGTCCCTGGCCCAACCACAGTCCTCTGAGAGTACTGAACTGTGGCTCAACAGGCACATGCTACGCCCCAGTACAGTGCTAGAAGCCGCTGGGTTTCATTGGGGTAGGCAAGGCACCCTTCTGTCAGGTGGCACGTCAGTTTGCCAAGGTTGCTTGCCTGTTCAGGTGTAAAGTCCCAGGTTATGGGAGGTGATAACCATCCTAGGAATCTGCCCAAATCCTTCCACACACCCTGCCACCCAGGGACCGGCCACCTCGGGCACGTTTCAGTATTGCCTCACCCAAAAGTTGTCTTCTTTTACACCAGGATGAGACCAGATTCCACAAAACCCATAATATGCCAGCAGTATTAATTAGTAGTATTAAACGGCTCACATCATAAGGATGAACAAGGTCCTCAGGAGCCTGCATAATACAACCATCCACATCAATCCCAGGAAGGGAGAGGGAGATGTATTCCCTCATCTTCTCCACAAGATAGCTCCCCCAGCACAGCAAGGCCGTTAATGCCAAGGCAAAGCACATAGTGATTGTTTGTAGTAGCATGTTCCCAAGTTCCTTCCTCCTCCCCACAAAATAGCTCCCCCAGCACAGTAAGGCCATCAATGCCAGGGCCAATGCACATAGCCATTATTTGTATTAACGTGTTCCCAAGCTCGGCAAAATAAAGACATAAGCAGCCCAGCCAACAAACTCTGTGACCCACCCAGGAGCTTGCCGCTAAGTAACGACTATAGGTATAGCACGCTTAATACAAAACTGCCGTTGTCTCGTGCCCCATGTTGGGCACCAAAAAGGACTGTGGTGGATTGACCCTGGCTAAACACCAGGTGCCCACCAAAGCTGCTCTACCGCTCCTCCTCCTCAGCTGCACAGGGGAGAGAAGACATAACAAAAGGCTTGTGGGTTGAGATAAGGGCAGTTTAATAAAAGCAAAAGCAAAGGCTGCCCGTGGAAGAAAAAGGAAAACAGAAGATTTATTCTCTACTTCCCATCAGCAGGTGATGTCCAGCCACTTCTTGGGAAGCAGGGCTTCAGTACACGTAGTGGTTGCTCCGGAAGACAAATGTCATAAATAATGAATGCCCCTCCTTCCTCCTCCATTCCCTTAGCTTTTATTGCTGAGCGGACGTCATATGGTATGGAATATCCCTTTCGTCAGTTTGGTCAGCTGTCCTGGCTGTGTCCCCTCCCACGATCTTGCCCACCCCCAGCCTACTCGTGAGAGGAGGGGGGGAAATGTTGGAGAGACAGCCTTGATGCTGTGCAAGCACTGCTCAGCAGTAGCCAAAACACTGGTGTGTTATCAACACCTTTCTAGCTACCAATACAAAGCACAGCACTATGAGAGGGCTGATATGGGGAAAATTAACTCCATCTCAGCCAGACCCAATACATCCCTGTCGTGGTTTTACTCCAGTTGGCAACTAAGCACCACATAGCCGCTTGCTCACTCCCCCCCAGTGGGATGAGGGAGAGAATCAGAAGAGTAAAAGTCAGGAAAACTGAGCAAAACATAAATTGAGCAGCTGCAGAAACAGTTACAGGAAGAAAAGGAGAAAAAACAGAGGTTGGAAGGAAAGGTCAAAATGATGCTTATGTGGGCTCCCCATTCCCCTCACATTGTACAGATTAGGAAACTAATTGTATCTCCTGAAGAATGGGATGGGAACATATGGCGTGACCCCGATGATAGCAAGCCGGGGGAGGATGATTCTTTGTTTCCCTCAAATCCCCCTGAAGACGAAGCAAGATCTATCATTAAAACAGTACAGCCTGAAGGACCTCGGGGTGGTGCTCCGTGATATACTGAGTGAATCACTCCCTGGGATCTGTTACAATTAGCAAATTTACAAGAGAAATAGGGCAGAAAGCCAGGTAAAACTGAAACAAGAGTATTTGTGGTGAGTCTGCCTAAGTGGCAGTGACCGAATAATGCTGAGTGGAGATGAAGCAAATGGCTTTTGGGGTCCGGGAGTTCTCTTAAATTTAGGACCAGACCCGGCACATGAATCCCATTCTATCACCAGCAGGATAGCTTCTTGGGCTGGGGGAATAGATGCTAGGGAGCAAGGTGAACCCTCCGTAATCCCCATAAGATCTCTTAACGAGCTCTCTACAGCCATCACAAAAGCTGCCTGCATACAAGCCATGCATAAACGAGAATCCAATGATATCCCAATATCTGCTACGATTGATTATGCAATGCTAAAACCACTACTTAGAGGAGCCCCGGCACTTCTTAAACCTAATTTAATTGCAAAACAGGATGAAATTAAAAGAGACACAGAACACAATGAGGAGTTAGGTGATAATGATCCCCGCAACCAACTCCCTACCTGGGCACAATTAAGGCACGACATTGTAAACCATGCCCGTGAAATGGGGCGAGGCGATACCTTAGCCAAAAAATCAGACCCAAGGCCCCGAACAGGAGATCACCAAGTGCGACCAGTAAACCAAGGGTGACCAGTAAAACAAACACCCCCACAGGGAACAGGAACTAGGCCAAAGGAAAATACGCCTAAAGACCCACGAGCTGAGTCTCGGGAGTGGAAAAATGAACTGTGGAGGAAAGCATTGCCACTAGGCATTCCCAGAGTCGCGATTCAGGGACAGCCTACTGGCATTATCCTGAGCCTAATTCAAGCGTTCCAGAAACGCGATGATGGCGAAAGGAGAGAGCGTGCTCCAAATACTCCAATGCCATCGCCAGCTCCAAGAAAGAGTGATAACCCTTTCCTCCCCCTTAGGGATTAATTGCAAACCATGAGGCCAAATAACGAGTAATATCAGGACGGCAACTGGGCCTGCTGTTGCGTTAAGAGTTACTGTCACATACAAATAGGAATTTGAGGAGTGGCTGGGGGGGGGGAAACCCTCCTGTTGAGTCACGAGGTTCAGACAGGACCCCCTTGCTTTCTAAACTCCTTCTCAGAGAGGAGTCTCGGTGCGGCTACCTCCAGTCTTAGTCTCAGACTTGGTCAACGGTTATTTTCTAAGGACTGTGTGTATAGCCACTTACTAGTTCAGGGCTTTCGCTAAGGCGACAGCATTAATTTTTACACCCCCCAGTCTGGTCGTGTTGAAGGAACTATCACGGCCAGAGCAGTGAAGAGTGCAGTTTATTAGAGCAACAGACACACAGATTCTTTGGATTACTGGTGATAAATTCACTGTCTGCAAAGCACGTGCAAATACCAAGAATATGAGTATGAATAACACGGCTGGACACAAACATGTATGTAACACGGCCGGACACAAACGCGTATATCAAGAATATGAGTAACACGGCCGGACACAAACGCGTTAAAAGATAATAAAGCGACTCTCTATATAGAGATTTCTAAGTTTTCCGTCGAGGCACTTGGTATAACCAAGTGTTCGACTCTTACCCAAAGGCGTCCTGATGGGGGGGAAGAGAGGCTCAGCCCGTCGACTGATCCCAAACGTCAGAGTGGTACACGATGGTGTCTTCCCTAACATTCTCTCTCTCTAAAACCCTTTATACTATCTTTCACCTTTCGGGTGGAGCTTGAGTGACTCTAGTCATACATACCTTTGTTTAGGATTGGTGTAAAGTTTTCTTGCTTCGCTTTTAAAGGTATAAGCTAGAAAAATTCAGTGCGCAAGCTCAGTGAGGGGTGGTCGTAGGGTATTATAATGATGTTATAATGAGCAAAGTTCACCAAAAGGACAGCATTTTGTCAAAAACGTGGCAGGCTGTTGGCCCAGGGTAGTAAATATGCAGCTTATCAGTTCCATGACACCTTTAAGTTCCCCTATTATTGCAGAGCCTGCCCGCGGCATCTCCACACCGCTAAACCCTCCGGGCAGCGCCTCTTAGAGTCAGCACACCAAGTTCCCCTGGTGTTACCAACATCTAAGGTTGCAGGCCTAGGGAACTCCCATGGAATGGATTCCTTACATGTCAGCCGCATTCCACCTGGGGAGCTTCTTCAATGCTGTGCCTTACCTAAAAGTGTGAATATAAGTTCTAATTTTTTAAGTCACCTCAGCCATTATCCCACACCTGCCTGTCCAGCAAGTGGAATCCTATCCATGGATAAATAATAATGGCCCATACATTTTGGTGCCAGTTGGTCCTCGATGACAATTGGTAAAATTCCTACTAGATATGGGAGTGCAAATTTCAATAATAACACAACAGGATGCCAAGATGCTGGCTGGATGACCTGGACAGCAAAGAGTTCAAACTACCAAAGTGAATGGAACAAGAACTATATGCCAAACTGCGAAAGTTAATTTATGGCTCCCAGGCGAGAAGCGCATGTCGCCTACTCGCTTTGTAGTTAAAGATCATAATAAAACTATTTTGGGTTTCAATGTTTTGAACAGCCAAACCTGGTGCCTGCCGGATGGCAGTGTGTGGTCCTTCGGTTCAAAAATCAACCCTAACCCTGATAAAAATCGGGAAAACCGTGGAAATGGAACCCAGAACATGAAGAGGCAGGCAAAACTCTAATACAGGAATTAAAGACGTATCCGTCACTGGGGCCAGCACACCCCCGTGACCCTATTATAGCAGAATGGGGTTTTGCAGAACACGGTACTTATCGCAATCTATTCCAGACTGGGCCGAATGGACCAAAAAGAGCCTTAATGTTTAGCTCGACTGCATTTAAAGAGACAGAACAGAGACATTCCGAGTGGGAAAAGGGACTTTTGTCTTTAGTCTGAGCAGTTAAACAAGTGGGGCCACTGTTTGGGGTAACCTGTCCAGAAAAGCCCCGCCGAGACCTGTATTGTTTTCCCTTTCCAGGAATGATACCGGGAATGATGCCAGTACACGTCCCCTGGAGACTGGGTCAGCCGTCGAAGGATTGCTTATCCTTCTCGCAGAAGCAATCATCGTCAGCATGAACCAAATCTGGCTTACTCGCCAAGAAGCCCGATGCACGGGATGGAGACCCTGACTTCCTTTATTTGTGCTAATCAATATGGTGACTATAGAACGTTTGGCACCATACATAGTTCTCAGTTGTGGGTGCAATCGACTGTAACAGCAATTATAAGGGAAGGCAATGAGGGCACCTTGCCCACTGAAATTTGAAAAGTAATTTGGGATAATGCGACTCAATTCAAAAAAGATTTCCAATCTTGGTGGCACCCAGTTAATTTCACTTATGTCCCCACCGACAGTAAAGCCACACTTTTGGTTCAACAATACACAATGCTTCGGTATACACCATACACCAAATAATTGCACTGAGATTAAATCTCAGTGGAACTGTCCTCCATCCGATAGTACTTAGAGTATGGGCCCAACAAAATGGGAACAAATGGCAAACTATGGATGATGAGGCATGTGTTGTATGGGAACAACAGAGATGTATTTGTGAAAGTAATACCATTAAGGCCCAAGACATTTGTCTTGACACAGAACAACGTGTTTGTCATTTTGAAATACATCCTAATGAAACCCCTGAAACTGTACTTGTATACACTGGAAACGGATGTTTCCGGATGTAAACGGAGAACCCTTTGTGATTCTGTATTTATAGACAATACCACTGTAGATATATACAATCACTCAAATAGCTGTATTTGTAATTTTACCAAAATTATGGGACGCAACTTTAACTATTCAGCTCCTGTCACAACCTGCCAACTGCTACAATCTATCTATACATTTCATCAAGATTTATTACCTACCCGTATTGGAATGAATCTCACATTGGTGAGAAAACTGTTGCACCGCAATGACCTCAGTCAATGACTAAAACAAATTCGAAGCAACGGACAAGGGACCCTGATTACCATCCGTCGTGATGCAGAAGAGATACCCCACGTCCCAGCAAGAGTGAAGAAAGAAGGAGAACATAACTGGTGGGAAACTCTTTTTGGATGGTCCCCGACAGCAACTGCAATTTTGCATTTGATGCTGCATCCAATTGCAGTTCTGTTCATTTTAACCTTATTATGTTTATTGCTTATAATCATTCTGTATATCAGAGTTTGGCAAAAAATGAAACAAATTACATCAATCCAGCATGTAAAACGTATACAATCAACTGATATTATATGTAAAATGGTATATAACTAACATTAATTAAGATACTTAAACTAAACAGCTTACCAAATAATTGGACTCTTACCACTGAGCTGCAATACACCACGTATTTATGATGTAGAGGCAAGAGGTGACCGTACTACCGCTCTGTGAGTCGATAAAGTGGATTGACTGTAGTCATGGGGCGGAGTGTGACGGATGTTGTTTACGTTTGCAGTCTCTTCTTTTTAAATACAGAATTCAAGTCGTTTAAATGGAAATGGACTCCTAAAAGACGATCCAAATACCGTTGGTGTCACCCTAAAAAGGCCGTCTTCAGCTCCACCAACAGCTTGCGTTCAAAACTGGGCAATTCCCAGGCCTTCAATTACGGATGCATCAAAAAATTAGAAGATCGCTATCAGTATGCATAATAAATTGCCTGCACGTCAGACTGTGTCGCAACCTGACTGTCTTAGCAGTACTGTGGAGAATGAGGACCAAAGCAAGCCTGTTCCTTCATCCACAGTTACTAATGCTTCTGCAGCAGAGTCTACCTCAAACGCATCTACAATGTCGGTTGCTACTAACGTTTCCAAACAGGAAGTTCCTGATGAAATTGTTGTTGAGCCAGCAGGGAATGGAACTCCTAAACTCAGCTCTGATAACGCAGTCCCTTACGGTGCAGAATCTTCAGGAAAATCTGAGGAGTCAAAGGGCTTGTTTAAAAGGAATTGCAACATAATACCTTCTAATGGAATTTTGATTGGAAAGCTGGTCCGTACCTTGCAGAATTCCCATTCTTCCTGTCAGAACGCTGAAGAAAGATCCCAGCACGAGCTGCCAAAAAATGATTCACTTAACGGTGCTATTAGTTTAGATAATGAATCTAAAGAAAATGGACGGAAACTTGATGACTCCACTTGCCAAGTCCAACCTGTTAAACCTTCTGAGATTTTCTTTCCTAAAACAAATGGATTGCTTGAAACAGTGAGTTATGTTTGTTGCATCCAGAATTTCTCACCAGAATTTCTCACCAGAATTTCTCATGTATTCGGTATTCAGGAGCTGAATACCTAATGATACTGTTCCTAACTCATGTGAAATACCGAGAAAACGCACAGCACAAATTTCATCATAACACTTTGTGCTATTATCCCATTCGAATTTGCAGAGCTGAGCTGACATATGACAACATGTCAACTTAAGAGAAGTTCAGCTGAGATAATACTTCAGAAGTTTCATAAAGTATATTTGCGGGGGGGGGGGGGGAGGTGAGTGGCATGATGCGTAAACTGGGGACAGCGCATATAACTCAACGTGATCTTGTTTAACATCTAATGTAGAAATTTCACCACCGGTAGTTTTCTACTACAGATAGTATTTTTTCTGTCTGTGGACTTCTATGTTTTAATTGTAGATGCCTATAGCTTTGTCGCCGCTTCTGCAAGAAATAAGCTTAGAATCTCTCACGTACAGCTAGTTGAACAGCTTGTCAGAGGAAGTAAGGTAAAATGAGTACCCTCTGCTTAAAACAATGTTTCATACAGGTTTATCATTGTTTCACCTGCCTACTGGTACTGTTTAATAGAAAGATTTAAATCAGTACAGAGAATTCAACACCGTGCATCTAGTGTTGCAAACATCAGCACGGAGCATATATTATTCTGATATCAAATACAGGCAGATGCCTCTTGGAAAACTTTTGTTTCTTCATAGAATATTTTTCCATTTTTTTCCATTGTCTGCAATTCTTTTTCTCTTCCTCTTTCCCTTTTTTTTCGTCCTAGGATATGTGAATGTAAGTTCCCACCATCTGCTGTCCCATTTGGGAAAGAGAGGGAAATCCGTGTGTTTCCTTTTTTCTAGTTGGTGGCAGAGCAAATCTAGTGGTTTTGGCTATTGATGTGATTCAGAGCAGCAAGTGGAGGGAGACATGCGTTGGGTGTGGGGTTTTTTAATGCAATACTTGCAGAAGCAAGAGAAAAAAACCCACCTTCTCTGGGAGCTGAGGAAGGTGTAATAATAGGTTTCTAAAGGGAATGTCCTTCAGAGTTTTCCAGTAGCCACCAGTTTTTTTACTTAAGGGGATTTTACTCCTAACATCCATCTTTTAGATGGACTTCTCAAGTGAAAAATGTGTTTTTATTTTGCGCAGTGCCCCTGGACCTCAGAAATCTTCTGAGCACGATGCTCGTATGGAAACTGTAGTGATGGAAGCACTGTTTGCCTATGAAGAATCCAGGAAGGTTCCTTCCAACTTTAGCTGTGAGGATGAGAATCTTTTTACTCAATCCGGTTCTGAAACCGTTTCTGCCAAAGAAGAAGTTGCTGAAAGTATTGTAACAAAAGTCGATAATGCGCATCCCAGTATCAATGGTCAGCACAAGGTCAGGAGAAAATCCTGGGACACTGAAGATGAATTCCTTGGGCAGTGTGAGTCTGAAGACAGTAGAGACAAAGAGAAACCAAGAAAATCAAAAGAACCTGAACTCATTTCAACAGAAAATCCATTGTCAATCAAAGGGTCTCCGGAGAGCAAAGAGACATTAGGGCAAGCTTCCTCTGTGAAGTCTGACATGGGATGTATTTCTCAAAAACTTGCACCTCTAGAGATTACAGATAAATGCCAAGATACAAAGGACATTGCTAATAACTATGTAGAGGAACCACCTGTTAATGACTCTTCTATTACGAAGCTGGATAAAGTTTTGGAGAGTCAGAGAAAGTCCTCTCACTGTGATAAAGACTTTGACAAATCAAGTCAAGCTTACAGCAGCAGGTCACATAAGGATTTTCACTGCAAAAGCAGACAGCCTCACAACGCACTCTCTAGAGGGGAAGATGTACATCGCTTTAGCAGCCACAGAGCAAACTTAACCTCATTGTTCGGTACCTCAGCAGCAATCTGAAAAATATTCTCGTGACAGGCATGCACTTCCACCTGTGTCAGCTCATTCAAATTTTGAGGACTCTTCCCGGGAAAACCAAGAACTAAGAAATGGCAAAAGAAAATATAGCCACACAAGGAAGTGGAAGTGAAATAGAATGAAATGCCAAAAGATAGGTGACCAAAGAATGAAAAAATATAAGAAGGTCAAGAAGAAAAAGAAGTCCAAAGGCAAACATCGAGAGAAGGATTACAAGTAAGCAAGGATTCCAACATAATCAGCAATTTGTTCCTAATTCTTTTCTGGGTGTTTCTCACGTCTGCCTGTTTTTCACAGTTGTGTCACAGTTATTTATATAGCATAATCTGGCTGGGGATCATGTCATTAGGTTGGTCAAGTGAAGACAGGCAAGATATTGCTGAATTGTGTTAGAACACTAGATCTGGACCACATAGTTAGAATCACATCTGCACACTGTTCTTCATTAGGTTACAACAATTTTTTTTTTTAATTCCACATATTCCACAACTAGCCACTGTTAATGATTTGTGTACAAACCAAGACCTGTTGTCCTTCATTCTGCGGGCCCCAGTTTGCTGCACCTCTAGTAAGTTAGATGTGCAGAAATTACCACAAAATAGCTGACAGGCTGCAAGTCATCACCTGTGGTAAAATAAATAATCGTTTCTTATATGCATAAAGAGCCACATTGGTTTTTCTATTTTTAACTTGCATGTTTCCTTCACACTTTATCATTTGGATTTCTCTGTGCTCCACTTTCGCAATGACAATCGCAAGCGTAAGAAAAAGAAGAAAAAGAAGAAAGACATCGGGAAACTGAAGGGCTTCTTGGAATATTTAGATCCTCATTTCCAGAAGAAAACATGGGAGAAGAAGGAAGAATCCTGTCCTCCAGGCGGCAATTTATGTGAGCAACACACCTAAAACCCCCTCAAAACCTCCCCCAGAACCGGGCATCCAACGTTTCCCCCCCCAATAAATACTGACAAACAATCACGGCTCCTCTCCGGTCACGCTGTCCCTGCTGCTGCTTTAAAGCCCTCTGCCGGAGGCTATGCCCCTTTTCACTCCCGCCATCACTCACACCCTCCTGCTCTGCACCCTTTATTTGCATACAGGGGGGATGACAATTTGAGGGGAGGGTCCAGGGGGGTCTCGGGGAGAGACCGTGTCACAGCCCAATTGGGGGACCCCGAATGTGGCTTTACACAAGGTTCTTATGCCCTCCAGTCGTTCAGGTACACGATGAATTGACTAATCACTAGCACCCGCGCTACCGGTTACTAATCATAGTCAAACTTTGCAAAGCAACTCTAGTATTGCAGCATTCTTGCTGCTTGTCTGCTGATCCAGATGTCCCTGGAATCAGACTTGCTGGAGTTACTGGCTGCGCCTGTATCCCATGGGGGGCCAGACCCAATGGGAGGGGCTGCCGCATGAGCCGCAGATCAGTGCGGGCAGGGGCGAGGCGGGGCAGACGCAATCATCGCTCCGGTACACGGGAGACCCCTCCGCCCACCATGATGGCACAGGCCCTGGGGCCCATGACTGCCACTTCCGCTTCCAACGCCTTGACGCTGTGTGCCCACCGGCCCCGCCCCCAGAGAGGAGGCCACGCCCCCTGCCCAGCAGTGGCTGCAGTCCCGGTACCGCTTCGTGGTTCCTAAAAGGAACCACTGCCCGGAACCAGCATCCCCACCCCAGCCTGGTACCGCCTGGTACCACCATCTCTACCCCATCCTGCTGCTGACAGCCCCACCACTGGCATCCCCACCTCTGCCTGGAACCGGCGTCCCCAGGAACTGCATCCCCGCCCCGGGGATGAGGACGCCCCGCACCGACCTGAGGGCGCACTTGCTGGTATCCGTCCGCAGTTTCCACCCGCTGGGGCAAAGAGTGAGGGTGGTGGGGCTGGTGTGCCAACTGCCCCACCACCCGGAGCCCCAAGCTGACCCCAGCGTGCACTCCAGGGTCCCCAGTCCCCTGCTGGTGGCCCCGAGACCCAGCATGGGGCCAGCTGCCTCCAAGCCCCCTGCTGATGGCAAGAAGGAGACGGCACTGCCGGCGGCATTGAGCAGCAAGGCGCGCACTGGGATGGCTGCCAAACCCAAGCAGCCGAGCTGGCTGCGCCTGTTGCCGACGGGGGGGCCAAACCCCATGGGAGGGGCTGCCGCAGCAGCTGCGCATGCTGCCGCAGCTGCCGCACCCTCCCGCCATCTCCCTGCTATCCCTTGGGCCCTGGGGGTGCCTCACGGCTGCGCCCGCCCCGCTGGAGGAGCAGGAGGAGTCGGTGCCCATCACACCCGAGCAGTGGCCTGAGTGGGAGCGCATGAAGAAACTGGCCCAGGGGGAGTGGGAGCGAGCGGCCCTGCACATGGCACAGGACCAGCTGCAGTGTTTTGTGCAGAACGAGATCAAATGCAGATAGCCAATGAATACAGCTACCCATAAACCACTGCTCCAGCACCCTCCCCCGTAGCACCCACGCACAGAGAAGATCCAGAGGCAGAGACCTGCACCCACCCGCTCCAGCCCCAGCCCTCTCCCAGATCCACGTTTCTTGCTTAATTCATGAAAAGAGCTGAGTGTTGGCTTTGCAGCGCCTCTCTCTGCCTATGGTCATTTTCTCAGCGGGAAGGGAGCTGGGGGGGGTTAACACAGCCCCTGCCCACCCTGCGGGTGGCTCAGCTGGGCTGGGGATGGCCACCAAGAGGATGGGTAGATGGGGCATCGCTCCGGGTGGCAAGCACCTGTGGGAGAAACCACAAACCGCATCAACATCAGGAGGACAGAGACCTCCATCACCACCCCGGGACTGGCATCAGCATCACTGCCCCAGCACCAGCATCGCTGCCGGCAAGCTGGATCCAGCCCTGGGAAGGGGTGACTGGCTGAGTGCGGAAAACTCAGCTCGCACCTGGCTGGCGAGCGGGCACTGTTGGCCAGGGCTTGCACTCCGAGATCCCGGAGCTGGCACTGCACCGGCTGCCCAGCTTGCTCGGCCCCCTCTATGGTCTCGTCTGGCACTGCCTGGACCTCATCCAGCAAAACCCCCTGCCCACGGGTGAGCCCCGAGCCGCTGTCACGAAGAATTCGCAACCGGCTCGTGCCAACCGAGGCGAGAGGCTAGGATGCAAAGTGTAGAATTACAGGGGCAAAGATTTTTTCATGCGCGTGCCATGTCACAGCCCAATTGGGGCACCCCGAATGTGCTTTTACACAGGGGTCTTATACCCTCCAGTCGTTCAGGTACACGATGTCTTGACTAATCACGAGCACCCACGGTTACTAATCATAGTCAAACTCTGCAAAGCAACTCTAGTTTTGCAGCATTCCTGCTGCTTGTCTATTGGTCCCTAGAGTCAGTCTTGCTAGAATTACTGATCTGTGATGCCAAACAATGCTGGGAGGGTTTCAAGGACGTGTCAGAGGGGCTAGGATGCTGGTGTTATCTTGGTTGACCCGGGGTATCCTTTATCCTTCATGGACAGCTCTAAGCTTCCCAGAAGCAAAGTCCTCCTTTCCAGGGCCGGGCTGTCCTTTCGCTTCTTTTAATTCAGCACGAACAATACCAGTCTCCAGGAAAACTGCACTACCTCCTCGCATTGCAGTGTATCATCTGAACTCACCATACCTATACCTACAAACAAAGTTAATACACTTTCATACTATAAAGACTGGTTGATTAAATAGTTAGGGAAGGGAATTTTCATAACGTGCCCTATGGGTCCCACCAGCCAGGGCCCCAAAAAGCCACAGACAGGGTGATGGAGAGCCAGCAAAGATGCCACCCGGGGAGGATTGGTCTCTTTTAGTGATTAGATT
Source organism: Mycteria americana (assembly GCF_035582795.1). Lineage (NCBI taxonomy): Eukaryota > Metazoa > Chordata > Aves > Ciconiiformes > Ciconiidae > Mycteria > Mycteria americana. Next base: position 1,374,623 of record NC_134391.1, on the reverse strand, counting down.
TGCTGCTGCAAATCAGAAATCTCCCTGCAGCACTCAGGGCACCTCAGCATCCCTGGCTGTGACGGATACACTCCACCTCTTAACCAAACTAGCAGTAGTTTGGTGCAGGCTCCAAAGGACGTACAGGCCTGAGCCATGGCTGGGCCAACAACTCCTCTGGTCCCGATCTGTTCTCTGAGAACCCACAAAGAAGCGGAGTGGCACAGTGAGCATCGATGCATATGAGCTTGGGACACCGATCATGCAACTGACACATGAATAGCGAGTGGCTTTTCCAAGACTCATTTATCAAGGAACAAAGAAAGTTGTGGGTGCAAGGAGCCTCATGCATAGCTTTCCTATCGCATGTCATTTGACTACGAGCCAACCACTTTATCTATAAATATGACAGCCAAAGTGAGCCTTCTCTGAGCTCTCCCTGCTAGGCAGCGTGGCTGCACGGCAGCGATCTCCCCTTGAGCTCGGACACCTCTCAAGGGTGCTCCTCGAGGCAGAGAGATCTTTTACCAACGGCAGGTCTTTGGTAAGCGACCGATATCACACATAACCTTGTAGTATGGTGACATTGATTTTGTCTTGGTAACTTTGATTGCATGCTGAATTGATAAATTTTCCATATATAATCCCTTAGACATAGACCGTTGTCCAAGTCTGAGACTAAAACTGGACCCAGCCGCACCTAAGCTCCATCAGGAGTTTAGAAAGCAAGGGCGTCTATTCTGAACCCTGTGACTCAATGGGAGGGTCCTCCGTACCCTTTTGTATCCTCGGTCTCTCTGTGAATCACTTTAACTCGAGTGTAAGCCAATTTTCCTGTGTCTGTTTCTTCCATGCAGTAATTAATGGATTGCACCTTGCCATCAAACTTTGTTAAGTCGCACTTTTATAAATCACATCAAAACCACTTTTGCTAATACCTCTGACAGTGATTTTTTAAGTGATCTAAATCACTCATTCGCAACACTGGCAGAGCTGTCCCACGGCGTTTCATCTCCCTTGACCCCTGCCGTTCCCAAGACCGACATGGCTGACCAGCAGCCCCATGCCCCAGGACTACAGCTCCTAGCATGCCACGGGGCGCTCCTGCCCTGCTGTCTCACCCTGCGGGGACACCGTTGTGGCCCCTCCCCGGCTGGTTTTGTCTTGGATTTGTGCTGATAATAGTGTTGATAACACGCTGATGGTTTGGTTACTGCTGAGCAGTGCAGTGCTTACACGGCGTCAAGGCCTTTTCTGCTCCTCACGCTGCCCCGCCAGCGAGTAGGTTGGAGGTGCACAGAAAGTTGGGAGGGGACGCAGTTGGGACAGCTGACCCCAACTGACCAAAAGGACATTCCATACCATGTGATGTCATGCTCAGCTATAAAACTGAGGGGAGGGTGGCAGGGGAGCCACTGCTCAGGGACTGGCTGAGCATCGGGCGGTTGGTGCTGAGCAATGGTTTTCATTTGCATCGCTTATTTTTCCTGGGTTTTATTTTCCCCTCTCTGTTGTTTTTTTTCTTCTTTTTCAACCCCATGCCACTGGGTTTTGTTATTACCATCACGTTAATGACACAATAGATCCTGCCAAACCTACAACCTGCAAAACCTGAAGACCAACTTATGCAAGACACGTTCCAGAAACTACAATCAGCACAGAGAAGCATAGGTATCTATCTTGTTGTATCTACCTTGCCAAAACTGCTGCGTGACCTGTCATCAGCCTCAGTGACTAACAGCAGGCAAGACTCTCTCATCTGGCTTACCCCTTTTTTTTCTTTAATACCTGCTTTGACCTCACTACAGGACAGGCTCAGAGTCCATGACTATGGCTGGTAAAGTCGTAGCGATACAGAATTGTATCTGGGACGAAAAATACTCAGTAGTTCAGCTCATTTCAATTGCTTAAGACACGGCTTTTGGCTACAACACAGTCAAGAACATTCAAAACCAGAACTAACCTACACTCCCTCCTTGATTGGCACCTCTTTCTTCATCAGATCTTTGCATTTCTTTAGTTCCTGGGGAGTACATAACAAGATTTTCCTGTTTAAAGGAAACAAGAAAGATCAGTCACAAATAGGCAGAAAACCTGCCATTTGCATACATGGTGCCCACACAGTAGCATTATCAAGGCCCTGCACATACACAAAAGACTAATTAATGCACCGGGGAGGAGAGAGCAGGAACGGCACTCTGGCACCCACGATTAGTAACAACAATTGCTGCTCTCAACTGGGGCTTAGTCAATGCGCAAGCACACTACTGAGCCAGACATGAAAGCGCGCGCATCGCTTAATCCCGGGTGCCACATACACTCTACCTTCTTCCATCGCCTCCTGCCGATGAATTGTCTTCCAGGCTCTTCCATCTCATCGCAGCTTAGATAACTGCACTCTGGCTCAGGCCTGACTGGGGGAACTTCTCAGGGCTTTAACTTTGCTTCGGGCTTGGTACGAGCACGAGGCTTCATCCCTTTGGCTTGGCCCCCAGCAGAAGGTGGGCGAGTGGCAGGTTTGCAAGTGGTTTGATGGAACTGAGCTTGTACACCTACCAGAGATTAAACACCAACCAAAGAAAAAGCCCAGAGAAACTCTCTTGGAGAGTAGCAGAAAGAAACATCAGGGCTGACCACTGATTAACACATGGGGTTTGGAATTTTGGAGACTGGAGCTCCCAGCAGACTCAGCTTGTTGAATGGAAACATCCTTTAGCTTTTGATCCTGAAAGAAATATCACATCTCTGTGATATTTCTACTCTACTGATAGAGTAGAACATTCATCTCTGTGATATTTCTACTACCCCCATCTCTACTTTGCGGTTGCCCGAAGCATTTGCTTGCCCATGTCCAGTTCTCTTCCATGCTTACAAAGGGTGTTTAATCTGCAAAACAGTCAGGACTACAAACGGGCAGCCAAATGCCTCTTCTCTCAAAGATGTGAAAACTGCAGTTAAAGACAACGCAGGTACCATGACAAGCCTTCTGCTCTAGGTTAGCTTTTAAAAAGCAAGGTCTTCTGAACCTCTGTTTTCCAGCTGCTGCCAACAGCTGCAGAAAGGGCCTGGTTTTGATCGGCTGGACGATCAATGCTAACTACCAAAATCCAGTACAGGACGTTACACCTCGGGCTTCACATGCTGAGCCCAACCCGAAGGCCGGAATAACCTCCCTCCTGCCACTGGGCTGACCGCAGCATTGCACTCATCCCCCGGCTTCTCAAGCTCTTCCCCAGAACTCTCCTCCTGGCCACTCTGCTATAGGCCGCTATAGGGTCTCAGGGAACCATATTCTGGATCCACTCTGGCATCTCCCGTCAACGAGGATACAGAGATACAAGGATACCCTCACTCCCACAACCTGCTCTACATGACATCCCACTTCTCATATCCGTGCCCTCCCTTTCCCCTCCAGCTTTCCAGACTGTGGGAGTCGTCCCCTGAGGGTAAGACAAGAGAAAGCGCCCCTTGCTGAACCGCCACCAATTCCCCCACTGGAACCACCCCGCGTCTGCATGCAAGGACATACGGCAGTGGCAGCAGTCCACTCCCATTCTGCTCCCTACATACCCCTTTGATGACTTGAATGAAGTCTGCTCCCGGGATCTTCCTCGTGCCCACACCAGCCTCCTTGAAGGAGTCCACTATCGGCCACTTCTGTTTGTGCAGGAGGTTAGGCAGCGTGACAAGATCCTGGGGTGCACAAAGAAGAGGGGTGCCGTCCTTCCCCCAGGGCCGTCAGCTCTCTGGTGGTGAGCACTGGAAAAGGTTAGAAAAAACCCTGAGAGCACCCTCACCCAGAGTCACCGTGCCAGGAGGTGTGACACCATCTGGGGTAAAGCAGTGTAACTCTACTGATCTCTTCTTCTCTCTCTAGTCTTCCCTTTCTTCTGAGGGTTCCCATCAGCAGGCTTTGCTCCTGAGTTCTTGCAGATGCAAACAGAAACCTTTCTGTTATGGCCTAGGAACTAACTCACCCACAAGCTATTTTTCAGAAGGGGCTGCGGTTACTTGTCCGTCTAAGCAATGCCCAGAGTTTCTGATGCACCTCCTGAGCACAGGGATGCCAACAAGGGATTGCAAACACTCCAAGTAACTCACGTCATTTCAGAACCCGCAACAGGCAACTGAATGTGAAATTGAGCACAAAGAAAGGGCTCTTTTCAGAATCACTGCCCATTTCTTTTTCATGTCCATATTTTCCTCACCACGGGGAGGAAACACAGACTCTGCAGCCCCTGCAGTCAAATACGGTTCTGCGGGACAGGGGGGAGAAGAAAGCAGAGAGACCTCAACAGGGAGTTTTCAAATCTCTGAAGAATCAAGTGGAAACAGTTGCAAAGCGTAGCATCAGTTTACAGAAATTTAAACCTGATGGAGCCGAGTAGTAGAAGTGAGTATTACACAGAACTAGAGGGGAGCACTGCAATCAAAAGGGGAAGCCACGCAGACAGCTCTAACCGCACATTTTCACTTGATTGCCTTCAACAAAACAGGCTTGGGATCCCGGTTGCTCGCTTCACCCTGGAACAGTCCCGTTCCTCGTCTGAAAGCTTCTGTGTGCCTGGCTGAGGACAGACACAACCCACACAAGGAACAATCAGAGCTACATGCTGCACTTGCCCTGGTGAAGTTTCCTTGGAAAAAAATACATTTCAAAAAAAACCCCAAAAACTTGTTACTGCAAGAACCAGGAAGAAAAAAATCCCTGACAGGTTGACTGGAACTTCCTGGCTGTGGTAAAACCATCCACCCTCTGTACCCCCATTTCCCAAAAGCTGGCAGCGCAGCTTGGGTGGGGGGAAAGGCACGTATCAGACCTTGGGGCCAAGAGAGGGCCACAAGCATCTGCCAAGGGAGCTGCAGCCAACCAGGAGCACTCCCCACTTGCTTCTCTGACAACAAAGCCCCGGTGCATGCTCTTACCAGGAGGGAGAAACAACTTCCATGTCTGCAAATCCCCATTTATGAAAGGCTGTCAACAGAGATGGGGTTGTTCATGAGCACAAGACCCACACGAAGGCCTGGGGACAGCACAGGCACCTGGTCTGTCCCCACCAGAGCATGCCTGCTCCAAAGCTTGGAGCCGCCTCTTGGAGAGGAGGCCGCTCTACCTTCCCCTGGCCTGCAGACATGAAACACTGACCTCCAGCTGCCAGGCCTCGGGCTGGTGACCTTTGGGGCAGCAGCAGAAGCTGCTCTGACCCTGGTTGTGGGGTCGTCCCCGGGGCTGAGCACTCGGACCAGGGCTGGTGAACTGGGCCATGGCGGGGCCCCTGGGAGATGAGGTCTACAGGTCTCTCCTCCCAGGCCCACCCACACTGCGAGATACCTGCTCCCGCTCCTGCAGCACCCCTGGCCCTGGCCCTGGCCCTGCGCCCCCCTCGCCCCAGCTGCCCCCGCCCCTCCCTCACCCATTTCTCCTCAGGCTGCTCAGCCTCTGCCCCCTCTGGCCCCGCCCCAGCCTGGCTGTGACTGACAGGCCACCTCTGGCTCTGCTGATTGGCTCAGCCGTGGCCAATGGCGCAGCCGTTGGCCGGGCGGGCACAGGCAGCCCGGGCCTCTCCTCACAGAGCCGCCTTGTGCCCGCTCCCCGCCCCTCGACACCACAGCTGCTCCTCAGCCAGCTGGGACACTGGGCCTGCGGAGAGACAGCCTTCAAGTAGGGCCATTGCACCAGGAGCGGTTCTCTCAGCAGCGCAAGGTGTGTGCACAGCTGTGCCGTGCCTCGATCTGCTCACGGGGTCTGGGCCTGCTCAGGGAGGGAGGGAAAGGAAGGGTGGAGGGCAGGGCAGGGCAGGGGACAGGACAGGACAGGACAGGACAGGAGGGGAGCTGCCAGGAGGGGAGCTTCCCTGGATTTCCTCCGGATTGGCAGGTCTTTCCGAAAGCGCAGATCTGTCTGTGCTGCAGCCACAGCCCTGGGCAGGAGGAGCTGCGTGACAGGAGCCGCTCGCATCAGCCGTGCCGGAACCTGTCAGGAGACAGGGCTCTGCCCCTGGTCACACTGCCCATGCTGAGCCCAGCAGCTTGCGAGGCCTTCCTCAGGCCTCGCCTTCCCCCGGGCGGTCAGGAGGAGAGATGCCCTGTCCTGGCGTGGCCTAGGGCATCCTCCTGTGGCCAGAGGGAAGGACGTATTCCCCATCACGCTCCCCACAGGGGCTGAGCACTGTCCTTTGCTTCTGTCCCTGGGGCTCCCCAGTGCTAGCAGGCGCCACAGAGGTTCAGGGCCAAGCAAATGCTGGGGCGGCAGGGGCTCCTGGGGCTCAGGGCAGCTTTGGGCATCTCCAAAGCCGAGGTGTGGCTGCCCCTTTGGTTCCGCAGAGGTAGTTGTTTGCTGCTTCCTTAGTGGTCAAAACTGTTTCCCTTCATGGCACATGGGCTGGACAGAAGCCACTTCCCTGTTAGTCTGGGAGGACTTCAGGGAAACGAGGAAGTCACGGCATGCACACAGGTATGAGGAAAGTGAAAAGGAGCCGTGTCCAGGTTTTTCTGCTGTTTCAGATCTGAACTCAGACATCTGTGTGCATCCCAGCACCAAAGTCGTTTTTTTTTCCTCCAAGCTGTACAGCTTTTCACCAGCGAAAGTGAGTTGGGCTGAGCTGGCCTTCGGGATAACTTGGCTCCTTTCTTTTTTAGTTGTGTGCCTACACTTTCCCTTTTCTTCCAGCAATTTCTTTCTTTCTCCCCCCTCCCCCGCCTAGTTCCATCCTGTTTCAAAGGTAATTCTGGTTTGACTTTCTGGACAGATCATCGAGTAGGTAGACACAGGGTATAAGTATAGGCTGGTCTATACCTCCAGAGCTGTAGGCTGAGCTATTCTACCTTTGAAGGCTATGGGTAGAGTTACTGTTTGCCAGTTATTATTTCTTTTGGGGTCCTGTGACAGTGATGGTAAGGTCGTCAGCCTGCAGCTCTGCAGCAGTTACAACTACCACTGAAAGAATTTTGATGGCGGGTGCTGTTCTGTGTGTTTAATTTTCAAGAATCCTTTCACTGAGCTAGAATTATTTCTATGCGATTAGGTGATGGGGATCTTTTTGCACTGATCTTCTGTTTCTGGAGCCCATCCTGACAGCCCTTGTCATCCAGAGCTTTCCCGCCTGTTCCCGAGAGGAGTGATGGCCACGATGCGGAACGACTCCTGTGAGTAATGGCTTGACCGGTAGGCTTGGATTTAGTGAATCCCCAGCAGGAGTAGGGAAGCGATCGTCCCCCTGTACTCGGCACTGGTGAGGCCGCACCTCAACTACTGTGTTCAGTTTTGGGCCCCTCACTACAAGAAACGCATTGAGGTGCTGGAGCACATCCAAAGAAGAGCAAAGAAGCTGGTGAAGGGTCTAGAGCACAGGTCCTGTGAGGAGCGGCTGAGGGAACCGGCGTTGTTTAGTCTGGAGGAAAGGAGGCTGAGGGAAGACCTTCTCGCTCTCTACAGCTACGTGAAAGGAGGTTGTAGCGAGGTGGGTGTCGGTCTCTTTTCCCAGGTTACAAGTGATAGGATGAGAGGAAACAGCCTCAAGTTGCGCCAGGGAAGGTCTGGGTTGGATATTAGGAAAAATGTCTTCACCAAAAGGGTTATCAAGCCCTGGAACAGGCTGCCCAGGGAAAGTGGTTGAGTCACCAGACCTGGAGGTATTTAGAAGAAACGTAGACGTGGCACTTAGAGACCTGGTTTAGTGGTGGACTGGGTAGTTTTAGGGTAACAGTTGGACTCAATGATCTTCAGGGTCTTGGCCAAGCTAAATGATTCTGATTCTACGATTCTATGACTCTATTAATTCTCTATTGCTGTCTTCTTCCTCCTCTTCTTCCTCCGTTTTTCCTTTTCCACCTCCTCATTTTCTTCGACCTGTTCTTCCTTCTCCGATACTTCATCCTGTTCTTCCACCTCCTCCTGCTCTTCTTCTTCCTCCTCTTACTCCTCAATTTTCTCCTTCTCCCCCTCTTCCTCCTTCTTTTCCTTCTCCTCCTCCTGTTCTTCCTCCTCCTCCTGTTCTCCCTGTTCTTCCTCCTCCCCTCCTCTTTCTGCTCTATTTCTTTCTTTTCCTCTTCCTTCTGCTCCTCCTCCTCCTCGTCCCGTTGCTCCTGTTCTTCCTTTTCTTCCCGCTCTTCCTGCTGCTTTTCCTCATTCTCCACCTCCTTTTCCTCCTCATGCTCTTAACTTTTCCTCCTCCTCCTTGTCTCTTTATTCCTCCTCCTCCTTTTTCTGCCTCCAACTCCTCTTCCTTTTGTTTCCTGTTCCTCCTGTTCCTTTTGTTCTTCTGCCTCCTTTTCCTCCTTCTGTTCATCCCAGTTTTTCTTGGTTTTGCACTGGTTCCTCAAGTTACTGCTCCTTTTATTCCTCTTCCTCCTCCTCTTGCCTCCTCCTTCTCCTCTTTATCTTCCTCCTCCTCCTGTTCTTACTCCTCCTCTGTCTGTTCTTCCTGTTCCTCTTGTCCCTCCTCCTGTTCCTCTTGCTCCTACTCCTTATTTTCGTTTTACTCTTCTTCTCAAACCTCCTCCTCCTCCATTTCCTCCTCCTCCTGTTCCTCCTTTTTCTCCTCTTGTTCCTCCTCCTTCTTCACCTCCTGGTCCTCCTGTTCTTCCTTTTCCTTCTCATCCTCTTCCTTCTCCTCCTTGTCCTCCTTTTCTTCCAATCTTCTTCCTCCGGGTCCTCTTGGTCCTCTTCCTCCTGTTCTCCTTCCAGTTCCTCCTCCTTCTGTTCCTCCTACTGTCTTTCTTCCTGTTCTTCCTCCTCCTTTTTGTGGTCTTCCTCCTGTTCTTAGTCCTCCTCCTGTTCCTTCTGTTTTTCTTATTCATCATGTTCTTCTTCCTCATCTTTATTCTCCTCTTCCTCCTCCTTCTCTTCTTTATCCTTCTCCTCTTCTTTCAACATTTGTTCCTCCTGCATCTCCTCCTCCTCTTGTTCTTCATCTTTCTGTACCTCCTGTTCCTTCTCTTCCTCTTCCTCCTTCTCCTCCTCGACCTGTTCCTCTTCCTACTTCTCCTCCTCAACCAGTTCCTCCAACTCTTTGTCTTCCTGTGCCTCTTGCTCCTCTCCCTGTTTCTCCTGTTCTCCTGTTCCTCCTCCTGTTCCTCCTCTTCCTCTTTTTGCTCCTCTATCTCCTTCTGTTCCTCCTCCTCCGTATTGCCTTCCTCCTCCTCCTCCTCCTCCTCCTCCTCCTCCTCCTCCTCCTCCTCCTCCCTACCCTCCTCCTTTTCTTTCTTCTCATGCTCCTGCTGTTCCTCTTCCTGCTGTTCTTCCTCCTCCTCCTAATCTGGTTCCTTTTTGTCCTCGTGTTCCTCCTCTTCTTCTTCCTCCTCTTCTAGCTGCTCCTCCTCATCCTTTTCCTCAGCTTCCTCTTCATCCTCCTGTTCCTCTTCCTCGTCCTCCTTTTCATCCTTCTCCTCCTCCTCCTCTGTCATCTTTTTCTTCTTCCTCCTGTACTTCCCCGTCCTCTTCCTCTTTCACTTCCTCCTGTTCTTCTTCCTCCTCTCCTTCCTCCTCGTACTTTTGTTTATTCTCCTCCTCTTCCTGTTCTACCTGTTCATCATTGTCCTCCTCTGGTTCTTTCTCCTATTCTGCGTCCTTCTCCTGCTCATTGTCCTCCTTTTCTTTCTCCTTCTCCTCCTTCTTTTCCTCTGCTATTGTTTCCAACTCCTCCCCTGTTCTTTCCGTTCCTCCCCCTGTTCTTTCTCTTCCTGCTTCTGTTCTTTCTGTTCTTCTTCCTCCTCCTCCTGCTTCTTTTCCTCCTTTTCCTCCTCCTCTTCCTCCTCTCCCTTTTCCTCACCCTCCTCTCTTTTTTCTCCTCCTCCTCTTTCTTTTTATCTTAACTCTTTCTCTTCCTGTTCCTTTTTTCTTTCTCCTGTTCCACTGTGCTCCTTCTGTTCCTCCTCTTCTTCCTCCTCCTGTTCCTCCCCTTCCCCCTGTTCATCTTCTTCCTGTTCCTCCTCTTCCTCCTTTTGCCCTATTTCCTCTGATTCTACCAGTTCCTGCTCTCCCCCCCGCCTTCTTTCTCCTTCTCTTTTTCCTCCTTTTCTTAATCCTCCTCCTCATGCTTCTTCCTCCTGATTCTCTGCCCATTCCTCCTCTTCCTCCTCTTCCTCCTCTTCCTCCCCTTCCTCCTCTTCCTCTACCTGCTTTTCTTCCGTATTTTCTTTGCCTCAACATATTGCTCCACCTCCTCCTCCTCTTCTTGTTCATATTCCTTCTCTTGCCCTTTTCCTTCCTCCTCTTGCTCCTCCTCCTCTTCTTTCTTTTTTGCCTCTTCCCTCCTCTTCAACCTGTTCCTCCTCCTCCCCATTCTCTTGCTCGTCCTTTTCCTTTCTTTTTTCCTCCCTCCTGTTCCACCTCCAGTTCCTTCTCCCTTTTTGTTCTCCTACTGTTCCTCTTCCATTTTTGTACCTGTCTTCGTCTTGTTCCTCCTTCTTTCCTCCAGGTCCTCCTCCTGTTCTTCCTGCTTTTGTTCCTATTCCTTCTCCACTTCCTGCTGTTCCCCTTGTTTATCTTATCTGCCTGCTGTTGCTGTTCGTGATCGTGCAAGTCGTCCTCCTCCTGCTCCTTCTTCTCCTCTTCTTCGTCTTGTTCTTCTGTGTTCTGCTCCTTCTCCTCGTTTCTCTCGTTCTTCCTCCTCCTTCTCCTCATCTTCCTCCTGTTCTGCCATCTTTTTTTCCTCCCTCCTCCTGTTCCTCCTCTTCCTCCTCTTTCTCCTTTTCCTCTTCTCCCTTTTCCGCAAGTTCTTCTGGTTACTCCTCCTGTTCCTCCTGTTCCTCTTGTTTGTGGTCCTCCTGTTAGTCCTTTTCCTCCTCCTCCTCTTCCTGTTTCTCTTTCTCCGGTTCCTATACTTTAGAGTCCCCTTTCTTCTCCTTTTTTAAATTTGGTTGGTTTTTTTCCCTTGCTCCCCACCTCCTCTTCCTCTTGTTCCTCGTGTTCATATTCATCCTCCTCTTTCTCCTCCGCTTCTTTTTTCTCTTTCTCCACCTCGTCCTGTTTTTTTATCCTCCTGTTCCTTTCCCTCCAATTGTTCCTCCACTTCCTCCTCATTTTCTTGTTCATTTACCTCAGAATCACAGAAAGGTTGAGGTTGGATAGGGCCTCTGGAGATCATCTCGTCCCACCTCTATGCTCAAGCAGGGCCACCTAGAGCCGGTTTCTAAAGACCCTGTCCAGACAGCTTCTGAATATCTCTAAGGATGGAGGCCCCACAGCTTCCCTGGGTAACTTGCGCCAGTGCTTAGTCGCCCTCACAGCGAAAAAGTGTCTCCTGATGTTCAGAGGCAACCTCCTGTGTTTCAGTTTGTGCCTATTGCCTCTGGTTCTGTCACTGGGTGCCACTGTAAAGAGCCTGGCTCTGTCCTCTTTGCGCTCTCCTTTCAGGTATTTAAATACATTAATAAGATCCCCCTCTGAACCTTCTCTTCTCCAGGCTAAACAGTCCCAGCTCTCTCAGCCTTTCCTCATATGCAAGGTGCTCCAGTCCCTTCATCATCTCCGTGGTCCTTCATTGGATTGTCTACGGATCTCTAACTCCTCATGTTTATTCCCCATGCTGCGTGCACTCCTGTCCAGGCATTTTAGAGAGGCCTGCCCACGTGCTAAGTTCTCAGAGAGGGTTTGGGGGATTTCTTCATAGTGGTGTCTTGTAGGCACTTCTGTGCTTACATGCAGGTGCTGGAGGTGACCCCGCTTTAGCCTCTGTTGTTGATGTGGTGATCCCTTCCCGTCACATGACCCCCTGCCCTTTGCTCAGCTATCTTGTCTGTCACTCCTTCGCAGGACCGCTGGTTGCTCTCTCCCTCCCCACCCTTCTCAGTTTAAAGGCCTCCTTATGGGGTCAGCCATCCTGTTGGCAACAGCAGCTTTGCCCCGCTCCGTGAGGTGTATCCTCTCTCCCCAGGCAGAGGCTGACCTCTGTGAACAGGGTCACAGAACCTAAAACCCTGTCACCAACACGGGTTCCGCAGCCGATTACTGACTTGTCCTCTTAGGGCCCTTCTCCTCACACCCTTGCCCCTCGCTGGCAGGACTGCGAGAACACCACCTGGGCCCTTGACTACTGCCCCCAGTAGGCAAGTCCTCCTCTTTCTTGCCCTTCTCCTGTTCCTCCTTTTCTTCCTTCTCCTCCTCTCCATCTGCCTCTCCTGCCTTCACCTCCTTCTCCTTTTCCTCTTCCTGTTTATGTCCCTTGTCCTCCTGTTCCTCCTTGTCCTCCTTCCGTTCCTCCTCCTCCTGCTGCTGTTCCTCCTCCTCCTCTTCCTCCTGTTCCTCCTTCTGGCCTTCATCCTCTTTATCTTCTTGTTCTTCTGTTCTTACTCCTCTTCCTCCTTTTCCTCTCCTCCTGCTCTTGTTGCTCCTATTCCTTCTTCATGTTCATGTTCATGTTCATGTTCATCCTCCTTCGCTTTGTCTTCCTTTTCCATCTCCTCCTCATTTCCCTCCTGCTCCTCCTTTTCATCTTTCTGTTCTTCCTGTCGGGTCTTTAAGTTGAGAGCTGGATATGAAAAAAAGAGTGAAGCTAACCCAGTGTTTCTGTCACTAACTAACTTCTTGTGTTGGTAACGAAATTTACCAGTTCTTGTGTCATCTGGTGGTAATCCTTCATCATCATCCTGTGATGATACTACACTGGCCACGCTGCCGAGTTCTCCAGAGATCCTCTCTTCATGTTTCTATAGTTTCTGGCATCTTACAGTTACATCCTTTCCTCCACTCTGGACATCTCTTTTGGCACCAGGAAGAAAAAGATGCTTACGCCTGCTCCTCTCATCTGATTGCTGTTTGACGTTACAATTGTAAACAGACTTTAACATTGTGTGTTGCTTAGCAGATGCTATCAGAGTAGGAAATCCAAACAAAATAGGCTCTGTTTTCTGTACTGTCTTAACATCTTTCTTCATTCCCCTCATCTACAGCCTAAGAGACAGAGAGCTTGAAGTGTCGTTCAGACAAGTCTCCTCTAAACATACGGATCTCAGTGGCATCCCAACCAAGGTTTGACTGAGTTGAAGAGTGCCTAAGCTGCTCCTTATGTGTGCCTTTAGAGATTTCTAAGGTGGGCAGGGGAGAGGACAGAGTTTTTTTGATGGTGTCTGTTGTCTCATTGCTTACAGAAGCTCTCATTCACCACTGTCTTCACCAACCCTGGCTTGAGCTTAAACTAACCGTGTGACAAAGTGAGAAACTGTTGGAGATGGCAGACCACAAAAGGAGAAAACTAGGTGGCCTAGTGTTAAACTAGTGAGACAATAAAGGGAAAAACTACCAGACAAAGGACAAGAAAGCGGAGCGTCAGATAAAGGGTGAAGGAGGGAATAGAAGATGCGGCTGTTAATGAGCTGGGGATGCCTGGGGGTCCCAGTCAGAAGCCCTGTACGTGCTCCATGCAGCCTGCAGCAAGACAAGAAACCCACTTGTGTAGTCTGAGGATTGTATGCCTTTTGGATCTGGTGACTGGTTAGCTGGTCACCCTCCTGATCAGGGTCAGCCTATGCCCCAAACCACAAGCATCCGCAGGACACTATGGGAGTTGGGACATATGGCGTGCTCTGATCGCATGGTGGTATTTCTCCGTGCAGGGGGAAGGGTCGGTTAGAGACTGCTCTTCTCCCCAGATTCGCACACCAAAACAGACTGATGAAAATACTCTAAACCGATACTCCTGCAAAGAAGCAGTTGTTTCCCATGCCCTCTGGGGCCATCTCCAAAAAGCTGAATACGCTGCACAGAAGTGTCACCTGCATTGTGCTGCCCAGAAGGCAAACCACAGCTTGCCTAAAAGGCCAGTCTAAACGCAGAGAACACTCGACAAGCTGTGGCCCACACAGTATCAAATCACGGGCCGGTTTGTCCTCCTGTTACTCACAAGCTCCGAAACTGTCATCTGCAGACCAACCTCTCTTGCAGGGTTCAGCACCAGCCTTACCCACTCCCTTATTCTTTAGGCAGAGTGAGACAACCCAGCACAGAAAAGTATGTTCAAATAACAGCAAGTTGTCTCGGTTCACCTGCGTCCTGGCTTAAGGGGTAACACCCCCCCACACACACACAACCCCACACCCAAAGAACCAACAGATGAGCACATATACACCCTTTCATAAAGACCGGAGGACTGTATGGAAACGTCTCTCTGAACCCATAGGCAATCCTGTGCCTGCCTAGTAGCATGAAGGGCTTGGGGATGTGCGCATTTCCTGCTCTGGTAGAGATGGCAGTTCTAGTCATCCTTTCATCTGGATTTAAGCTGAGAAACCTTCTAGGAAGGTCAGCTTTCCCATGCTCATCCACAGTCCAGCAAAGAGCAAAAGGGTATTCTATTTGAATACGAGTCTCCTTTGTCTTTTTGTGACACAGTTGGGTCTGATGGGTTGGAGGTCTCCAGTTCCTGCCCAGTTTGGTCCTGGCTGGAGAATGGGAGCAAATGTTCTTGGAGGAGACACAGGGGAGGGCGCACACAGACACAGGCAGGAGCCTCCTCTTTGGAGAAAACCAGGGCAAGAAAATGCAGAGGGCAAAGGCCAGGTCAGTCCCCTTGAGACCACGTTGCCTCAGGTCATAGAATCATAGAATAGTTTGGGTTGGAAGGGACCTTTAAAGGTCATCTAGTCCAAGCCCCCTGCAATGAGCAGGGACATCTTCAACTAGAACAGGTTGCTCAGAGCCCCGTCCCACCTGACCTTGAATGTTTCCAGGCATGGGTCCCTGGAGGGGGCCGAGGATCGGGGGCAGAGCCGGGAAGGGCTGTCTGGAGAAAGTCTTTGCTAAAACTGTTTGAGGACCACGAGCAAATTGAAGTGATGGAGAATGGGGAAATCCTGCGTTTCTGGGCCGGGGGGGCGTCCCCAGGGTGGTGCTGTGTCCAGTCCTCGCCCCATGGTGTGTCCCCAGCATGTGTCCCCGTGCCACAGCAGCCGCCTGTGAGGTGCCACGCCCTGCAGGGGCATCACAATGGCAGGGCTCTCTATCTTCCTCCTGGGGCTGGTGCTGCCCCAGTTTCTCATGGCTTTTGCCGGAGAGAGCAGTGCGTCGATCCGGGAGATCCTGCTGCCATGAGGACGATGAGAGTGCTCAGAGGTGAGGGGCTGGCGGGAGGTTGGGGGCTGATGCCTGCTGGAGGCAGTGTCCATCCCAGCCGGGTGCTGGGGGCTGTGTCCCCGTCACCTCTCATCCTGCTGCCAGGCACCTCCGAGAGGGCTCTGGCTCCCTCCTCTCCCTGCCCTCCATGGGGCAGCTGGGGACCGCTCAGAGATGACCTGGCCCGTCCGGCTCTTGTTGGGGCTGCCCAGCCCCAGCCCTCCTGGCCTCTCCTTACCAGGGTCTCAGGTCCATCCCCTGCCCAAGCTCAGGGCCCCTGCACTGGACTCGCTCCAGCACGTTGCTGCCGTTGTGTCACTGGGGAGGCCAGAATGGGCCCAGTCCCCCAAGGTGGTCTTCCCAGTGCTGCAGTGAGGGGAAGACTCCCTCCCCTCATCCCACTGACTGCCCTCTTGCCAGTACAGTCCAGCACAGGCTGCTAGTGCTGGGGGAGGCTGGGGAGACCCTCAGCTCTCCCTGGTGTGAAGCCCTGCAGCCAGCAAAACCGTTTCTTTCTTTTCTTCCAGCTCTGTGCCCATGCGTGGGTTCCCAGTCCAGGCCTGCGCGTTCTGAGGATGGAGGCAGGGCAACGGGGACTGTCCCCGCAGCCGTCGCTACCTTTGCGGCTGTCGGGACTTCTCTGCTAAAGCGGCTGCAAGACCATGAGGTGAGGCGGGGGGGCGTTGAGGGTTCCCCTCCATGCCCCTGGCTTCTCTGGCTGTCATGGCAGAGGGGCATCTCACCTGACGGCACCTCTGCCCTCCTGCAGGCGCTTCGTCCGCAAGCGCTGATCCTGCCGCTCCAGCTGGATTAATGCCACTGCTCCCCGCTCCTTTCCCCAGGAGCTCGCAGCACTCTCGTGGGCAAGGCAAAGCCTCTGACGTCTCTCCAGTGCCTTTGCCCAAGTGCCCAAGACCCCTCCTTAGCTTTGGTTCAGGAACTGTCCCAGCGCCGGGGCTCCTGCCTGTGCGTGGAGCAACACTGTGCCCCAAGGTGCAGGCTGCTCGTGGCTTCCCCTCCTCGGGGCATGGTCTCGTTCTTCCCACGCCTTCCCCTTTGTCACGGTCCATTTGGACCTCTCAGATTTACAGGACAACATACTCTGTGATTTAAACTTTATTTCATAAGCTCATTAAGAAATAGAATAAACAAAGACGACAAACAGGGGCTCAGTCCCCTTTTGCCCAGACTAGTCTATCACATGAATTCACTTCTTCACCAGTTAAGACATAAGGTTTCATAACTTACAACCTGTAACTCTTAATATCATGCACCTATGAGCAAAAAATAGAATTAGTCACCTAGCTGACAGTGAGAGTGTTTGTCCTTCCTCCTCCATCACGGTTCCCTGTATCGGTTCCCACGGGCGTCCCCTGTATCACACTGGGAAGCAGGAAAGCCTCAGCAGTTCAGCTGCTGTTGGATCTGCTTCAAAAGCTTTTTGCGTAAGCTGATGTTTTGTATCCTCCAGCTTGGAGGTTTGGTCTATACCATTTCCCTAAGTTAGTGGATTCTGAGGAAAGTGCCAGACGAAAGATAATGGCTGCTGCAGACAGCAATCTGCAGGTGATAATGGCTGCATCATGGCCATTTAGCTCTTGCTGGCTGCCTGTCCTGCCTACATGGTGCTCTCACTTTGACCTAATGGCGCTGCTCCCAGCATACATCAGGCCTTAGCGTGAGCTGGGTTAGCCAAAATCTAGGCAGGAGTTGAGTGAACGGTCACACCCTTCCTTGCCTGGCACTTTCCCTCTGACCTCCGCTGTCCCCCGTCCTCAGGAGTGACTTCCTCAGCTCCCGCATGGCCTTTTGCCCTGGTGGAATCGATCTCCCTGTCTGGCTCTCTGCTAGCGTCAGAGACGCCGCGGAAGATCTTGCTGTTCCCCGTGGCTCTCCTGCCCGATGCCTGCAGCTCGTACCTCGTGCCTGTGTCACAGAGATGATTTGGGGGGCAGCAGGTCTCTCTCGCGGCTGCCTGGGAACGAGGGCAAAGCAAATCCCATCACTCCCCTTTGTGGTCTGTCCCCAGGGTGACCGAGTGGAGACATACCGGGAGCTGGAGGGTGTCTTGCAGGGAGACAATGGCTGTTTGACGAGCGGTGTCGTGAACCGCTTGATAGCAGAGGCGTCCAGTGACATGCGAGCAGCCCAGGTGAGCAGCCTGCCTCCGCCCCTGGTTTTGGGGGAAATAGAGAGTGGCACAGAGATGTTCCTCGGTTATTCAGACCCAGAGGAGGTCCTAAGGGAGAGGCTCTGGGGACTTGTCATTACAGGGAATTTGGAGAGGGGACGCAGAGAGCTGTGCAGAGAAGCGTACTCAGGGCTGTTTCTAACTGAGCAAGATCTGGGTTCAAGCTCAAGGTTATTTCTGCTGCCTTGAGGAAGAGCCATGGGAACCCACCAGCTCCACGGGGAGGTCTCAGAGGGGTCTCGAGTCTGCAACAGTTTGTTCCTGGCATCTCCACGAAGAGGGAGAGGGGCCAGCGGCGCAGGGTTTTGCCAGGGAAAAGCCTCCCTCATCTCACCAAGGGAGCTGCTCGCCTGCTTCAGGGTGCAAGAGGCGGCAGCTGCGCGGCCCCGAGAACAACTTCCCCGAGGGGTCTTGCAGAGGAGACGGGGTCATTCAGCCTGTCCGAGTGCTTTAGTCTTTTTCTCAGGAGTGTTTAACCTGTGATGCTTTTGCAGGGTGTGACAGGTGATGTGAAGACGGCCGCTAGTGACGTCCTGGTGGCTCTGGCCCGCTCCCACTTCCACTTTGTCATGTCCGAGCTCCAGAGCCACCTGAAGGCCATGGGGAAGGTCCCTGATGAGATTGTGCTCCTCACCTTGGGCAAAATGGCCCGCAGCTACGGTACGGCACCTTCGGCCTCCTGTTTTGGGCAGGGGTCTGCGATAACGGGGAGAAGGGATCCTCCCCCTCCCTAAACGCTCTGGGTTGAACTGGGAGGCCATGGAGTTGCCGTGCCTCCTTGCTCCATGCCAGGGCCGGCTGGCAGCTCTGCCTTACCAGCCCGATCCCGGTTCCTGAAGGGTGGGAACCCATTGGAGACAAACCCAGTGGGGTCCCTGTCCCCCGCTGTCCTCCCCATTTCCCCAAAGGGCTTCCCTGTGTCCCCCTTGGGGAAAGCAGCCCTCCCCACACCCTCTGGCATGCCCTGCATGGCCCAGCAGCCCCAGGCTTGCCAGAGATCGACCCCAGTCTCCCATGTCTCTCACTGACCTTCTTGGTCCCTCTGTCCCTGCCTTCTCTGCAGCCCTGCGGTGCATCCCCTTCGTGGGAATGACGCTGCTTGCCCTGCGTGGCATGCTGAGCCGGGTGGGGAGCGGCCGGATCCTGCACGCCGTCTGCAGTGGTGAGTGCTGCCTCCTTGGCCGGGGTCCCAGGGGCAGGGGCTGGGGTGGCCTTCAATACTTCCATGTGATCTCAGAGGGAACATGGTGGATGTCAGCCTGCAGCGAGGTCAGGCCGCAGTGATCCCAAACTGCTGTGAGTGTGTAGAAGGATTGGGGACAGCCCAGGAGGTTTCTGTGGGCAGGACGCAGTGGTGCTGCATGGAGGAACTCCTGGATCCCTTCCCATGGCTTCTGTTCCCCTGCTTTCCTCTGAAATTAAACCCTCTGCTCTGAAAGGGCATGTGTGTGGGAAGGGAAGGGAAGGGAAGGGAAGGGAAGGGAAGGGAAGGGAAGGGAAGGGAAGGGAAGGGAAGGGAAGGGAAGGGAAGGGAAGGGAAGGGAAGGGAAGGGAAGGGAAGGGAAGGGAAGGGAAGGGAAGGGAAGGGAAGGGAAGGGAAGGGCTGCAGTGAGAAACGCTGAAGGGGGACAGGCCATTGAGGAGGAGAAAGTGTGATGGGGAGGAGGAGAGAAACAGTGAGGTGTTTGAATCCAGACACCTCAAGAACACACATTGCCCTCAGATCCAGATCTGGTCCTGGGCTGAGCCCTGCCAAGCCTGGGACTGTCCTTAAAGCAGGCTTGGGCGAGGGTGCAAGGTACCGTCCCTGCTGCAGACTCTCACAGGCTCCCTTTTTCTTTCTCCTGGTGCAGTTCTGGAGCAATGGTCGAAAGGAGTCCGTGCGTACTTTGGCAACCCGGAGCAATGCCCCTTCCCTCGCAAGGGGGTGGCACCGTTCTGTGAAGCCATTTACCCAGTCTTCCACTATGCGGTGGTAAATTGGCTGGACTGCAAGGAGGAAGAGGTGCGAAGTGCTGCTTTCCACACCTTGGTCCACAGTGGGGATGTCCATGTTGGTGGCTCTGTCTGTGCCCCATTGGGTGCGAGCAGAGGGGCAAGGGGAGGGAATGCTCTGGGTGAGAAAGCACCCCAAGCTGGGAGCCTGCTGGCACTGTTCCTGAGCCTGGGAGCTCCCTGATGGGAAGCAGGCAAGTCGTGAGGCCTTTCTGTAGGGAGGGCTGGGGTACCAGCATGGGGAAATGCTCTGTCTCCTCTGGAGTGAGCCCTTCTCCTGCGGGGCAGAAGGGAATGGGAAACCCCTCCCAGTGGGAAGGGCAGACTGGTGTCCAGGGGATGCTGAGTGCTAGGCAGACCTTCAGGCCTCCAAGCAGAGCCTCTCCCTTCCCTCTTCAGGACAAGCAGGCTGTCCTCGGGGCAGTGGCTGCCATGATGGGGGTCCTTCTGCATGAGGAGCAGCACCAAGAGCATGCCTGGGAGCAGCTCCTCTGGCTCCTGCACCAATATCAGGAGGTCCGAGACACTTCCCAGGTCACCAAGGTGAGGTGTTGCACAGGGCCCAGCGTGGCTGCTGGGGTGGGTCTATGCAAGTGCCACGAGGCGCTGGGGAGCTGCGGGGTGCCAGGAGGAGCTGGGAAGCCCTTAGAGAAGGAACAGGGTGAGCAGAGGAGGCCTGAGGCTTCCTGGGCTCTTTGGGCAAGAAAAGGGCAACGCAGAGGGGGTCAGGAGGGAGGCAAGGGTCCCTGGGGCTCATCTTCTCAGGAAGGGAGGCATTGGCACGTCCCTGCGGCGCTGTGTGTGGGAAGAGCTTTGCCTTAGTGCCCAGGGCCGCGTCCGGTCCCATCCAGTGAGGGGCGAGGTCTGCTGAGTGGGAAGTGCTGGGAAACTGAGTTGTCAACGCTGGGCTTCGTTCAGAGGAAAGAGACCCTCGCGATGCTGCTCTGAGGTTAGGGCAAACAAGCAGCCCTGTGCAGGAGGGTTTGGGGTTTTCCCTTGGAGGTGGTGTTAGGGACTCCCCTTATCCCAGATGTGCTGGGTTTCTCCTTTTCCAAGTGCCTTTAGGTGGCTTTAACCTCCTCTTCCTTCCCCGTTCTCTTGTAGAGCCTCAGCTATGTGCTGGAGATGCTGGAGGGAGTTCAGACCCCAGCCCCACAGGGCACGGCTCTTGCCATCAGTACCACTGTGCACCGCCAGGTAAGGGGAGCCTGTGCCCTGCTGCCAGCCTGGGGCCCACACACGTGATAGCCATGGAGGGGAAAGACCTGCCAGCTGGCAGGGCAGGGCAGGGCAGGGCAGGGCAGGGCAGAGCAGGGCATGGCATCCCTCCGCCAGGACCTTCCTGCAGGCCAGGAGCACAGCAGGATTTGTGATGCCGGTGTCACCGTAAGGCTGCAGGAGGCCTGATCCTGGCTGTTTGGAATGGGCCTGAGGGGCAGCCCGGTTCCCACAGCAGTTTCCCTCTCTGCCAAGTCTCAGGAGGACTCTGGAGTGCCAGCACCCTAAAGGCAGCCTTTCGACGCTGCTCAGCCTCAGCTCCAGGGCAGCCTGGGCTGCTACAAACCTCTGTGTGTACCCGGGGCCACTGAGGGGGGCTGGGTTTTGGCGGTGGGTCCCGTGCCCAGAGTGCCAGGGAGAGGAGAGCAGAGAGCACCGTTTCTTTTCAGTCCCTCTCAACACTGATGCGACTTTCTCTAAAACGGACCTTGTTCCCACAGCTCTCTGATGTGACCAAGGAGCCTGGCCCGGCCCATAAGGCAGTGCTGTTGCGCTGCATCGTGCTGCAGGGTAAGGAGAGGAGACTGGGCGATGCCCCGCCGTGCCGTGGCAGCTCTGTGCCGGACCTTGGCGGTCGGGGGCAGCTGCCTGCTAATGCAGAATGCAATTTCTTCCCTGCAGCACGAATGTACCCCGAGGAGACAGTCGTGTTTCTACACTCCCAGCTGAGCGGTGGGAGTGAGGCCGGTCGCGTGGCAGCCCTGGACCTGCTGGGAGCGCTGGCCCACTCTGACGGTCAGTGCCACAGACCAGAGACAAAAGGCAGGGGTTGGGGCTGCTGGGCTGAGAGCAGGAACGAGCTGAAAGTGGTGCACCTGCACCCAAAAGGAGCTGCAAAGAGCAGGCCCCCCAGCTGAGCTGACGACCCGCAACAGGAATGGAGCTCTCCCCCAGCAGTTAGAAATGGCGGCACACCAGGGACGATGCTCCAAGCTCAGTAACATGGGCAGGCTGCTAGGCAGGCGCGGGTGGGCTGGCGTGCACAGGAGCTGCTTGTACCCATGCCGTTGCTCTCATCCTCTGTGTTACTGTATTAGCATAGCGTTCAGTCCCTATGTGCCTCTAGAAACGGAGTCGCCCTGGCTACACCACTGCCTCCTGCAAAGTTAGAGTCAGGCCCCGCTTTTCTGTCCCTTTGGTGTGCGAAAAACTTGGAAGCTTGAAGGGCTCCCCCTGCCACTGGGGCTCTGCCTCAACACACGCCTCTCCATATCTCTTCCAGCACCTGTGACGAGAGAGAAGCTGCCCCAGGTGGTGGAGGCTGTGCAGTCGGTGTGCAACGACCCCAGTGCCCAGGTGAGCTGGTTTGGGAAGGGATGGTGCCGCCAGGGGAGGCAGAGAAACCCTTTCCCTCAGGGCAGAGCTGGGGTGCCTGGGGAAGCACCAGCGTGTTGCCCAGGTGGTGGTTGATGGCTCCTCCCTGGGGAGAGCTGGCAGAGTGGAGTGGGGAGGTCGCTGTGCTCTGTGGGGCAAATGCCCGGCCAGCCTCGTGCTAAAGCCCAGCCCTGACGCCAGGAGCGAAAGCTTCTGCTCGTCATCTCTCCACGAGCCACAAAGGCTGCCCCCAAGCAAAGGCGGCTTCCCTTTGGGTCTTGAAGAGGAGGATCACAACCACACTCTCCCCTGGCAGGTGCGGAGGGCAGTTCTGGAGTTCATCAGGGAGCTGCTCAGCTCCGGCTCCCAGAGCTGCTGGGCATGGGATGTGGTGGGGCACGTGTTCATCGAGTTCAGCCGGACCTCGGGCAGACTGGTAAGGGCAGAGCAGGACAGCCAGGGCTTTGACCAGTGCCTGGACTGTGCTGGGAGCTCCTGCAGGCATCCTTGGCCTCCATGCTGCAGGGCCATCAGCTCCAGCAGGACCACGCTCCAGAGCTCCACGCTGCAGGGCCATCGGCGCTGGCACTGCCATCGGAGCGGCCTCCAAATGGCCGTTCCTCGTGGGTGTCTGTGCTGATGTTGGTGGAGATGTCAGTGGATGATGTGGGTTTACACCCAGACATGCCACCCAGGACTGCAGGGCTGCCTGCACACACCACGGGCTGAGCTGTGCCCACGGGCGCCTTCCACAAAGCCGCCTTGCAAATGGAGGGGCTTGTAGGGACAGGGCATCATCCAACCTTAAATGCTCACGGGCAATCAGCAAAACACAGCCAGTGCAGACAGGTGGGCACGGCTAGAGGAGCTTTCTGTGGTGGTCTCGTGCTCTGGCCCTCCAAAGCACACCCTGCCCATCTGCTAACGGTCTGGGGGCCCGCATCCCTTCTGGCAAGGGGACAGGCCGTTTGGCAGTCCCTTTGGTGAGCATTTCCAGCTGGGCACCCAGGAGATGAAAGCTGGGGATGGCCAAGCCTCCCGCTGACTTGCTGAGGATCTTCCCTCTGGCCGGAGCGTCCCTCTAGGTGGGAGATGCGTATGCATTGCTTTGCTCTGAGGCTCAGGGAGGCTCTGCTTTGGGCGCAGGGTGAAGGAAGGGGCTTCCGCATGCTATCCCGCATCCATCGGGCTGGGCGTGCTGCCGCGAGGTCTGGCACCGAGCACAGCCCTGCTGAAGGGCATGTTCCTCACCTCTGCTTTGGTGAGACGACAGCAGCATTTGGGCCCTGGGGACCATGCAGACAAGCAGCGGTGCTTTCTGCTCCCAGGCTTCCCAGTCCTTCCCAGGGTCCGGGACCTGGTCCTCGTGCTGGGTCCAGCTGTCCTTGTCCTCCTTCAGGGGGTCGGTGCTGCCGGGAGGCTGGCACAGGAGCGCTGGTGGGTCGCGCCTGAGCCTTGTCGGTGGGGAGCTGAGAGTAACGGGGGTTTTGCCAACTCTGTCTTACAGGTGGCAGGAGGCCTTTTTGCTTGGGAAACCCAGGAGGATGGAGCTCTTCGAGCCCTGTGTGTGGACATCCTGGGCTCGCTGGATGTCTCTCTGAGAGGGATGACCAAAGTAAGTTGCCCTCTGCCCTGCTGCTGTGGCCACTTCTTGCCTTCAGGACCTTTCTCCTTGTGCTCCCCCACGCCCTGAACCTCTCCCCTCACGTGTGCCGAAGCGCACAAGGCTGAGGGAAACGCAGGCTGTGCGTTTCATCTTTGAGCTGAGTGGAAATGCCAATGTGGCAAAATGCCTGGTTCTTCTCTGCAGCTCCTGTGGCCGAGGCTGCTGCAGTACGTGGTGCCAGCCCAGTACAGCGGCATGCTGATCCCGCTCTCCCGCTGCCTCCAAGCCCTACTTTGGAGACGGGAGAGAGCAGGGTGCCAGGAAGAAGAGGAGGAGCTGGATGCCATGGAGTCCCAGGAGCAAGGTAGGAGCCCCAGTGAGTGCTGCTGGATTTGGCTGGGGGTTGGGCCAGTCCGTGTCTCCCTGCGCCCCACCAGCCCTGAGCAGGAGCCCAGGAAAACCAAAGGGCAGAGCCAGGCTGCTGCTGGGCACGAGGGCCTCTGCCCCGCATTGCGCCTTGCCTGGTGCAGAGGCCTGGCTCTCCTGCTCTCAGCAGTCTCCTGGTGAGCCAGGGCTCATTCCTGGCCATGCTGGACCTGCCTTCATCTCATGCTGGGCAGCCCTGTGGAGCCCCGCCCCGGGCCAGCGCTGTGGCAGTGCGGCTGTTCTCAGCCCTGAGCCCTGTGCAGGGCATCGGAGGTGCAAGGGGCAGGCACGGTGGGGGCTCGTCGGCTCACCCAGCCTTTCTTCTTGCCCGCAGCCCAGCTGCCAGCTCCCCAGGCCCTGTTGGCTCGACTGCTGGTGAGTAGTGGGGCCCTGGGGAAAGAGGTTTTCTGGCCAGAGGTGGTGGGAGAGCCCAGGGCAGAGATGCTGTTGAGGCCAGTGCCAGGAGCCCCGGAGGAGGAGGCAGCATGCCTGAGCCTCCCCGAGCCCATCGGGGATCCCACTCCTTTCTTGGGGCTGGCAGCACCCTGGGTGAAGCCATCAGCTGCCCGCTGCTGGCCAAGCGGTGCCGAGCTCCCTCCCTCCCTCCCTCCGTCCCTCCCTCCCTCCAGGGAGAAACTCTGGCTCTGGCAGCTGGAGCGACCCTTCTCTCCTGCCCTCACTTAGGTGGTGGCAGCGGCTCCTTACGCGAGTGGCGAACGCGCAGTTGCTGCCTTGCAGCTGCTGCAGGCCCTCCACGGCAGGATCCACAGAGCCTTGGGGGTGGTGTGGGCGACTGAGATCCCCCTCCTGCTGCAGTACCTGGAAGGTAAAGCGTGGGTGGGGAACGAGAGGCTGGAGGGGTGGCAGGGGGGCAGGAAAATGCAGCTTCCCAGTGTGACGGAGGAGAATTGTCCCCAGTTCCCCAGCACTTGCTCTGTTGCCTTTCCCCTTCCAGGGAGCCAGCACTGAGGCTGGGGGCAGCCATCCCCTGGCATCGATTTGGCCCAGGGGATGGATGGGCCTGTTGATGTGCCTTTGGGTGGCAGGTTTTGGTGGCATCCCCATGTCCTGCCCAGGACGGTGTTTGGGGGAGGGACAGGACTGGTGCTCCTGGATGGGGTGCAGCCCCTGGCTTTGGAGGACCAAGTCCCCAGGCCAGGCCAGGTTTGCAGCAGCCGCCCTTGGCAATAGCCTGGGAGAAGGTCTGCAAATGGGCAGGAGGTGGTGGGTCATTAAGGAGAAAATGTGTGTTGCTGGTGCATGCTGTGAGTCAGTGGTCGGAGTTGTTCTGGGAGCTGCAGTCAAGCAGTGGGGATCAGCTGCGGTCAACGCATCCTTCCCCAGCTTGAATTAGTGGCTCTGACAGATGCCCCTGGGATCCCTCCTGTGTCTTTGACGTTGCAAGGGCTTTGACATAGATGCTTGTAGGCCCTTTCTAGCCTGGTGGCCTGGGACTTCTGGGAGGTCTGACCGCCGAGGAGACCACCAGACTCATCTTTGGTGTGTGCTTAAATAGCAGCAAGAGCTTTTGCTTCCTCTTGCTTTCTAGGAAAATCCAAGAGCTCTCTGGAGTCTGCGGAGTGGGAGCACCGTGTGCTTAAGGTACAGACACTCCCTTGGGGGGAGTGTCACAAATAGAGGGGGAGAAGAGGGAGCAGACGAAGTTGTGAGAGGAAGCTGGGGGCTGCCTGTGTAGGCACCAGGAGGTGGGGGCTCCTCCTGAGCGCCCTGCACCTCCCCCCACAGTAGATGCCTGCCCGCTCAGAGGAGCTGCTGTCTGCACACATGCCACGGCTGATGGCTAATGCCCTCTAACGCTGTGGCACGCGCCTTAGCGCTGCCTCCTTCTCTATGTCTGGTGTGCCGGGGGGGTCTCACATGAGGTGTTAGGAGAAGAGGGAGGCTGGTGAAAAGGGGGTTGGGTGGGGTGGGGGAAGAGATTGCTGTTCCCAGCAGCTCTCCCCCAGCAGCATCCCAGGACACGTGAGTGTGGAAAGGGCCCTGGCCAAGGTCAGGGGAACACTCGCTTCCTCTCCTGTTCACCCCAGTTCCTGCGAGCGTCGCTGGAGCCCATCGAGGACAAGGCCTGGACCGTGGGCCTGAGCCAGGAGCTGAGCCAGCAGCTGGGCAGCTCTGCCCCTGGCTCCTGGGAGAAGGTGTGTGTCCTGCCCCGTGCCAGGGCTGGGGCTGGCGCCGGTGCCAGTGCTCTGCCCACACAGGCGGTTTTCACTGCTTCCCCTTCCCTCGCCTCCAAAAGGTGCTTCCCCCAGGGTTGCCCCAGCGGCTGGCTACAGCCTGGCACTGCAGCCGGCCTTGCCTGCTCCCAGGGGCGGTCAGGTCCGTCTGGGGCCAGCCCTGTCCTGTTGGGTCAGGCCGTGACCGCATCTTGGGCTTGGCCTCTTCTCTTTCAGCTTTTCCTGTACAAGGCTCTTGGGACGGCACTGGCAGCTTGTCGGGACCTCAGGCACGTCCAAGGGCAGGTGCTGAGGTTCCTCGAGGAGACAAACCTCATGGAGCTGTCTGAGTCCCAGGTGAGGTGAGGGAGAGGGAGGGCTGCTGCTGGCCCTGCTCCAGATCTCCTTGATTTCCCTGTTGCTGCTGTTTCCCCCTTGCTGCAACGTCCTGCCTGGCTGTTGTTGCTGGCCACAGCTGAGTGCCTGGGCTGGAGCCGACTCCTCGTTTCTCTGTGGTTGCAGGGAATTATTTCTGTTGTGTCCCATGCTGCCGAGAGCCACTTCCACCTGGTCTTGGACACAGTGTTCTCTGCCACTTTCACCAGAGGCTGGTTCTATGAGACTTCCACAGGCTGGAAGGTAAAGGATCCAGGGTTTTGCTGTTTGGCTTTCCTTTTTTGGCCTTATTTCCACTTTGACACCTGCAGCATCCAAACCGTGGCAGCTGCCTTTAGATCAGCCCTCTTGTAAGAGCTACCTGAGACCTGTGTTTCAGAGGGGACGTCCTGGCATTGGGGCCCCTGAGGTGTCTTTGGAAAGGACAGGGTTTGACACCTGGTGGATTAGAGCCCACCCAGCTGGGGCAGCTGCAGCAGTTGCTTGCTTGCAGCCATGTTGCCCCTGACTTAACTTCAGCAGGAGCTGGCGACAAGGTGGGGTGGGCACGGTGTGACACTCTGCCCCTTCCTCAAAGCTGAGGGCCGGGAGCAGGAGCCTGGTGAGGTCTCACTGGCTCTGCTCCCCACGTGGGGGCTGTGGGACAGCCTTTCTGGGCAGGGCAGGGCCCTACAGAGAGAGTGGTGCAGCCTGGCCTGAGGAGGTGAGCAGACTGGGCTCATCTGCACCACTGACCCGCACAGGCTGCGCGTCTCTGAGCAGGACCATAACAGGCTATGTCAGATACCTTTCCACAGAAGGGTTCCAGACAGCTCTCAAAGCTCTCAAATCGGTGGTAAACCAGCCAGCAGCATGTGCAATGCTGGCTGCACCCTCCTCCCCATCCCCACGCGAGAACCCGAGCTGTGGGATGGGAACAGCTCCTGGCCCTGGAGCTCGCAGCTTGAGGAGTGGCTTGGGGAGCTGCTGGGAGGTACGCAGGGAAACAAGGAACTGGTGAGGGTGCAGGGCAGGGCCTGCTGCAGGAGCCCACGGGAGTCCCGGGGCTGACGTCTCAGGGTGTCTGTCGACACAGGTACAGCGGCAGCAGAAGATGGAGAGAGCCCAGGTCATTCGCGCTGCTCTCATGCGCACCTACAGCGGCATTGCGCTGCGTGCCCCCAAGGAGCAGCTGCTCACCCGTGTGGATGATGAAATCATGGGCAACATCCTGCGGCTCTCCAGAGCCAAACAGAGGGTAGGAGCACAGGGCGTGCAGGGCAGGGATGCCTGGCTGCCCCAGCTCCAGCCCCTCGGGGCTGGGGCGTACGGAGATGGATGGTCTCTTTCTAAAGATCCCCCAAGGAAGGGTTTGTCCTCAAGATCCAGATCCAAACCCCCTGTGGGTTCCCCCTGCCCATGCTCCTCTGCCACCTCTCAGCCCTTCCAAGAGTTGAAGGGGTGTTTTGCTCTCTTTGGCCTCAGGACTTGCAGCTCAAGCTCGCCCTGGCGCAGAGCATCACCGAGGTCAGCTGTGCCATCCAGGCTGTGGGTGACTGTGGCAGCTTTGAGCTCTCCTTAAAGCAGGAGGTGACGTGGACCCTGCTGGTGAGTGCCCGTAGCCGGGGCAGTCGCACGGGGGAGTTTTGGGCTGTGCCATCAGACTGGTTTCCCCAGAGGCACGATGGTCTCTGGGCTTCATGTGAGCTCCTGGAGCTGCGTCCCGAGCTGGTGGGGCCCTTGGGTGCTGGTGCTGGTTGGCTGAGGAGCAGGGTCCCTGCTGTGGTGCCTTTGGGGATCCGTGGGGGTGACGGGGCAGTGTCTGCCCAGGCTGTCAGCAGAGCCTGTCCCCGGGAGAGGCGGGAGGGCTGTCCCGTGTCCCTGCCCACTGCCAACTCTGCGCTTCTCTCTCTGGGACTTGCAGGACTGGATAAAGGGGGAGCCCTGGGACTCCCTGGTGTATGGAGTGTTTCAGGCCCTGGAGGAGTTGAGGTGAGGTCTGTTCCCCAGGCTCTGGGGACTCCCAGTGTGCCCCATCCCAGCTGGCTGGGGCAGCCCCAGTGGCCTTGAGCATGGGGCCGGGAGCTGCTGGGGCTGTGGAGTGGGAGGGTGTTCCCCACTTTGGGTGTCTCTCAAAGGAAGGGAGCCGCAGGCGTTCCTTAACCTGGAGGCGGGGGTTTGCCTGCTGCCTGGGAGGAGGCAGGAATTGCTGGAGCTGAAGGCGGTGCTCGCTGGCATGGGTTGGGGGTGTTGGATTTGGGGCCGTCGATTAGGAGGAACCCAGTTGTGGTTTAAGCCACCCTGGAGAGGGCTAGTAAATCCCCTTTCTGTTTTCTCTTCCTTTTTCCTGTGGCCAGCAAGCTGAGGCCACCTCTGAGCAGGGAGGAAAATCGCAGCCTGCTGGCAGTGTGCTGCCGGAGTGCCCTGCGCTATCCTTCCAAGGAGCAGATGAAGAAGGGAAGGAAGACAGTGAGGGCAGCTGTGAACATGCAGGTACCCACCACTCAGTGCCTGCCCACCTCTGGGTCAGGATCCCACCTCAGTGCACCCTGGCAGCCCCCGTGAGGCAGAACCTCAGCTCTCCTTTCCTGCTTTCAGCTTCTGCACAGAAGCATGGAAGATCTGGGCCATCTCATAGAAACCCTTCTGGAGGCAGAGGAGACCTCTGCCTGCTTTGACGACGTGGTCCATGTGAGTAGCCATGGGGCAACAGGGACAGTGTCATGGGGGCAGAGAATCGAGGCCTTAGAGGGTGACAGGAGGTGGACACCTTTCCTACGGGAAAGGGGGGCTTTGGCTCCCCCCCGCTCTGAGGCTGTGCGTCTGGCCGGGGCCAGGGGCTGAGCTGGGGGATGGGAGCACCCAGCCACTGCAGCCTCAGCACAGGCAGAGAAGCGCCGGAGGGAAAGCCAAGAGGCAGCCCTGAGCTGGGCGAGAGCAGTCTGGGGGAAGGGCGGAGAGGGGAGATGCAGGCAGGGAAGCAACACCTGGCTCAGGGCAGAGGTGGCTGGAGAGAGCAAGGTGGTGGAGGCTGCAGTGCCAGTGCTCAGTGGGGCTGGGGGCCATGCTGGGAAGGGGCCAGAGAAGGAGGGAGAGGGAGGGGGATCTCGGGGAGAGAAAGATGCCTGTTGTGAGAGAGATGCACCCTGCCTCAGGTCCTGAAGGGTTGGCTCACCTCAAACAAAGAATGGGAGCGGGAGAGAGCCCTGTGGGTTTGCGCCCATGTGCTGGGAGCTTGCAAGGAGCGATTTGAGCTCACGGTGAGTGGGGACCCCCCTCGTGCCCTGGTGCCCTCTTCCTGCCATTCAAGACCCCAGAAAGGAACCCTGCCCAACTGGGTGCTGGGTTTTGGGGCTCCTGGGATTATGGGGCAGCCCTTCTGCCTTCCCCTCTGCCCTGTCGCTGCTCAGGGAGCAGGATGGGCTGTAGAGGCAAGCGGGTGCTGGGGCTGCCTGCGACCCTTTTCCTGCTGCTCTCCCCTGCAGAGAGGACGTCCTTGCAAGCAGTTTGGCTCCCTGGTGGGACTGCTGGGGACTCTGACGAGTGACTGCCTGGCCACGTCTCGCCAGAGGGCATGGATCTGCCTTGGCTACCTTCTCCAAATGCAGGGTGAGGAGAGCGGGCGCTTCCCAGCCTTGCTCAGCCTGACCCTCCCTCCCTTCCTGGCCTGCCGCCACCGGGGTCCCGCGGGGCCAGGCCTCGTCCCTGGGAGTGAGAGGCAACGTGCTCAGCTGCTTTTGTGCCCCACCGTGTTAACCCTCTGCCTCCCGGGCCATCTCAGGAAGGATCCTGGGGAGAGGGTCGCTGAGTCCCACCTCCCTAGGGCATGTGTGAGGTTGGGTGGTCAAGGCCATCCCCCACTGCTGTCTGAGAGCAGGATGTTGAGGCCAATGCTGGGGACTGTCCCCCTCCATGTCTATCCCCCTCTATGTTCAAGGAGAGACAGAGGGTGGTGGTCAGACAACTCGCTCGGATGAGGTCCCTGACATTTCAGAGGGTGCCTTCCCCCTCACTCCCTGCCTTGAGCCTGGAGAGACAGACAGCTACCCAGGCAATCTCCAAACTCATTCCTGCCAGGGAAGAAATCTCCTGCCGAGCACAAGAGAGGAAACCCACTTGCTGCCCAGAGCAAACTGGGCAGGGAGGAGGGATCTGAGCTGCAGGCTCAAGGCGTGCTGCAAAGGGTTATGTTCGAACCCTTTCCTCTTCAGGCGGCAGGGTCTGCCTGTACTGACGAAGTCACGGGGAGGTTTCCTGCCTCCCAGAGACGATGGTGTGGCCTGTGTGGGAATAGGGGATGCAGCTGCTGGGAGCAGAGGCTGCTGAAAGCCTGAAGCTCCAGCAAACGGTTCAAGGAGGAAGAGGGCTCTTTCCAGCCCGTAATTTGTCAGCCATTTATCGGGCTCAGGAAATCCTGCTGCACCGTGTTCAGGAGGGCCCTGGGTTTCCCTGTGGCCTTCACTGCCACCAGTTGGGTCCACCTTTATCGGTATCCGGGGCCAGAGGTTCTGTAGACGTGACTCCTCTTTTCTCCTGGTGTTTGTTCCAGTCAAGAGCACGAAGGTGGTGCCTCAGACAGATGAGATCAGGCACCTTTGTGAGGAGTTGACCAGCCCAAACAGCAAGACTTTGGTGGAGGCCTGTACCAAAACAGCAAAGGTAACTGGCCCCAAAACAGCGGGGTGGGGGCCCAGCTCCTGGGCTCCTGCACATCTCCCTGCTCCCCTCCAGAATCTCTCACTGTCTCCCGAATGAGCTGTCCAGGATGGCTGCTGTTAGCCAGTAGCAGGAGGCTTTGAGACAAGACTGTCCTTTAGGCATGCTGGAGCAGATACCGTGATGTGTGTGTGTGTGTGTGCGTGTGTGTGTGTGTGAGTGCTCTTGTCAGAATAAAATTTGGTATATGAGCAAACAGTATGGGGGGAGACACTTCCAAATCGGTTAGCTGCACCAGATGTAAACAGCACTGTATGCACAGCAGGAGGGTCAAGTGATTGCCTCCTCCGTGGCTGTCAAACTAACAGTCCCATCAAGTTTCGTTTCCTTTCCTTTCCTTTCCTTTCCTTTCCTTTCCTTTCCTTTCCTTTCCTTTCCTTTCCTTTCCTTTCCTTTCCTTTCCTTTCCTTTCCTTTCCTTTCCTTTCCTTTCCTTTCCTTTCCTTTCCTTTCCTTTCCTTTCCTTTCCTTTCCTTTCCTTTCCTTTCCTTTCCTTTCCTTTCCTTTCCTTTCCTTTCCTTTCCTTTCCTTTCCTTTCCTTTCCTTTCCTTTCCTTTCCTTTCCTTTCCTTTCCTTCCCTTCCCTTCCCTTCCCTTCCCTTCCCTTCCCTTCCCTTCCCTTCCCTTCCCTTCCCTTCCCTTCCCTTCCCTTCCCTTCCCTTCCCTTCCCTTCCCTTCCCTTCCCTTCCCTTCCCTTCCCGAATTGCTGGAGCAGAGCTGTGACGCGGTGTCTCCTGTTCCTGACTTCTTCTCTAGGCTGTTTGCAAATGCATCCCTCCAGCACAGGCTACGGACTTTCTGACAGCCATCATGGACAGCTTGCTGCACGTCACACCCACACGTGCAAGAGCAGTGTGGAAGTGGGTGTTTGTCTTCCTGGTGGAATGCAGAAAGGAAATACTCCAGGAGGTAAAAGAGATCTTTTTTTTCCATTTGACTTTGTCTTTTCTCCTGTTGGCTGTTGCACTACACCCTGTGCAGTTGGCGTGGGCTCAAGAAACGCCGCCTGTGTGCCGAGCCGAGGGGCTACTGATGGTCTGAGTCGTGCATTAGCACCTGCTGCTGGCATCTGCTCCAGCTGGTGACAAGGATATGGGCACTTCTTGTCCAAAGGCGCCCGTTGGTCCAGGTCCTTTCCGTGAGTGAGGCACTGGGAGGCACCAACCTTGCCGTTCCTCCCCCTCCTCTGGGGTCACAGTCAGTCCTCCCTGCCCTGGGACCCACTTCACCCTGCTCTTTCTTCACTGGTCCCCAATTCCCTCTACTCTGAGCTTTGCTGGGCACGCTAGGTTTTCCACAGGTTGGATACTTGTTCATTGCTCACACTGCTTTCCCCAACTGTGGTGTTACCCAGCCTGCGAGGTGCCCTTCCTTTAGCCACCGTTTGCTGCCCGTCTGTAGCCTGGGAGCCCCTGGCTTCATGCTGTGCCTGCCCTTTCAAGGCTCCTGTTTTCCTCCTTCACTCATGCTCTGCTGCACTCCACTTGGGCTCTAGGGCCACCAGCAGCTCGCTCAGTCTGCCACTGACAAAGGTCGGTCACAGTGACAAGCAACCACGGGTGGCAGCCCACAGGATCACGCCCAGCTGAGCTAAAGCTCACCCAGCTGTTGGGCGGCTGCTGTTACAGCCAGGGCAGGGCGTCCCTGTGCCGTCCCTGCAGAGCCCGTGGCCGCTTTGGGTGGCGGGAGCGCCACATCTGTGGGCTGCGGGGTCACCCCTTGCTGCTTCCCCAAACGCAGAGCAGGTTGTGTCTGCACGACGGGCCAGAGGTGGGCAGCCGTGGGAGAAGCTGGGATCTTCCATGGGATGAGGGACCTGGCTGCCTCTTTGTCCTTATCATGGCCACGGCTTCTAGCTGTGAAAGGCTCAAACAAACACCCCTTCCTTCAGGGGAAGGTTCTCTGCGTGGGGAAGGGTTTGGCGCTTTGGGAGAGGAGGGCAGAGGCAAGGAAAAGCGTCCCTGGAGAATTGTGTTCCTCTAGGAGGAGTCACGTGCACAGGCCCTGCAAGGCATCTTGAGGGTCTCGAAGAGCGTGTTTGGTCTTGCTCTTCCTTTGCTACAGACACATGGGGAGAGTTATTGAAGTGTTGGGTGTGAAAAGTGTCCGGGTCCTCTGTGTGCACACAGGGCACACAGCTGCTCCTGCGTCTGTGCCCAGGCACACGCAGTGACTGAGGCTGTGCGTGTGAATGTGTGCATGCGTGCATTGTGCATGCGTGTGTGCGAGCGCACAATTGCCAAGAGCAGACTTGGTTCCAGACGTGAGCCAGGGTCAGGCAGGGTGGAAGGGGTGAGGTTTCGAGCTAGATCTGGACTCTGTGTCAAGGGAGCAGGTGCTGAATGACTGTGTCTGGGCCCTGCAGGAGGGGGTAAAGGTTGCACTGAGCCCTTCTTTCTCCTCTTCTTCCATTCAGGTGCCAAAAATCCTGAACACCCTTTACACCTACATGCAGCAGAGCACCCACAGGCCCTTCCTGCTCCGTGCGGTGCTTCTTCTTGCCCACTTTCACCAGGAGCCCACGGTCAGCAGTCTCCTCCAGAAAGGTCTGCCCATGGACAGGTACAGGCACTACCCACTTCCCCCCACTGTAGTCAAAGAGTGACCCTGCAGCTCGCTTGTACTGGGGCGGTCCAGTTGAGAGGCAGGTCTTTTTTTTCTGCCTGAACAGTCTTGAGTGTTGCAAGACTGTGTGCTTGTGTCTCTGCCGTCAGTGGGGCGTTGTAAGCCCCGTTGTAGGTGAGGAGGTTTTTGAGGGCACTGCAGGACTGCAAGGATACAGACTTAGGGGTGGACGTCTCTTCCCTTGCAGTGATACGGCGGAGCTATGGAAGAGCCTGGGGAGAAGCATCTTTGGGACTCAGATCCTGAGGTGCTTAGTAGAAAAACTAAACAGAGCAGGAAACAACTGCCTGGAGACTGACTCCTCTGCTTGTGAGCAGCACAGCCGTCAGACTGCTCTGGAGACTCTGACGGTACGTTCAACGGCAGACACGTTTCTGCAGCTTTGCATCTGCTCTCTAACTCATACTTTGGCGTGAGGGAGTCAGGTGCCCTTTGCGGATGCCCGTGGAGACTCCCAGGACGCTGTGCTGATCCGGCCTCAGGGAGTGTGGGGAGCCGGCACAGTTTTGTGCTCCCAAGGCTGTTGCAGAAGTGACAATTGTGGACAGTAACCCCCCCGGCCCCAGGCAGGTGGGGGAACCAGGCTGGTGGGAAAAGGCCTTGCCTGAACAGGTGGTTCTTGGTCATGTTTCTCTGCAGATCACCTGTGCCATCTCCGAGGTGGTGCTTGCCCTGAGGAGCACAGAGGAGCTCAGGCAACTGCTTCCCCACCTCCTTCCCAGCCTCCTGAGGTGGGCCAGTGAAACGCTGGGCAAGGAGAGGCTGCTTTCTCCCATGAACAGCTGGAGACAACTCTTCCTCGAGGGCCAGGTGCTCGAGGAGAAGCCATGCAGGTAAGGAGCCAGGGGGCAGATGGAGAGGCTGGTTTCAGGTCCCCTCGCCAAGGCATGTGCCTTCGTAGGGCTGAGGGAGTGCTTTGCCTGCCCCGCTTCCTAGATGTGGAAACCCCACATTGTGGTTGGTTTTACTTCTGTTCCTTCATGGAGAAACTCCAGCTCCCAGGCAGGAAGGTCTTACGCAGCTCGTACTGCGGATGGCTGTCATCTGCCTCCTGCATACTCTTGCATGCCCAATAGCATTGCACTCCCTCAACGGACCCCCTGCTGGGAGCAGAGACTCTCGCGGGCACGGGTGTCATTCTTTGCAAAACGCTGGTGGGAAGAGGTATTAGGTGTTGCCTTGGTAAGTATCTAGCATGGAGTCAGTCTAGGGGCGTGGTTTTTCTTCTGCTTCAGTGGGTTTGGAGCATGACGAAAATGCCAGTGTCACTGGCTGCAGTCTTGAAGGCTATGAAGCATCATTTCAGGGGTATTTAGCTCTGCTAAAGATAAGTCTTCCCCTAACCTGCTGTGACTTGAGATTTCTTTGGGTTTGTGTTGTGTTGTGTTTATTTTGATTTGTTTTGTTTCCTTTGTGTTTGTTTATTCTGTGTTTTGTTTCTTCTGCCAGGGTTTTCCTTTCCGCTATAGAGTTGGTGCTAGGCAAATGCATGGCGCAGAAATGGATGCGGCTGCTCGTGAATTGGGCAGTGTGGGCTCACCTGGAAGACCCCCTGGCTCACCTTGAGGGGGTGTATCTCCTGAGCAGGTAAGAGCCCCAGGGATGCATCTGGCCTCCTCCTGCGGAGCTGTGCCCAGGGAAATGGCTGCTGGGCCCCTTCCAGCGTGCCTGAGAAGCCGTCCTGAGCTATAGAATAGTGTCTGCATTGGAGCAAGTGAATTTTGGAGGCCCGGCCTGTGGCCTTCCTGGGTAACTGTGTGTCCCTCGCTTGTGTCCCCTGCGCAGTGTCCTGCGCCACGCTGGGCTCCTCTCCCCCTGTCTGGTGAAGAACCTCTTGCCATGGCTGGATTCCTGTTCAGTTAAGCTGCGGGTGAGAGCTACACCTTTCTTTGCTGAGGTAAGGCAGGGGGTGGGGAAGGAAGGGTTCAGAGGGGGTTTACTGAGATACTGCTGCTTGGGATGTCTAGCTCACTAGACTCACTAGCGCGAGTGGCAGAGGAGCGAGATTCTGCCACCCCTTAGCACTGTGGGACCCTGGGGTACTTGGGGGGAGCTGAATCCTGCTTCATCCCGAGGGCTTCCAGCTGGGTATGAGATGCCTGCGTTGCTTCAGCTGAATCCCTGCCTGGCACAGGGTCAACCAACACCTCCCTGTCACTGCCTGCGTGTCCTTTTTGTTATGGGACAGACATAGTGGTTTCCAGGGGGGAGCATTTACACCTCTTGTAGATGTCCATGCACTGATAGGACAAACCATGCTTCTAAAATCAGTCTCTCTCCACTCTTTAGAGAGGAATAATCGGTGCTAAAAAGTACGTTCCCCAGAGATGACCGTGCTGCCTGATCTGACCCTGATCTGTCAGCCCTGGAGCCCCTGGGACATCTCCAGGGAGCCCAGAAGGGGCAGAGAAAGTGATGTCTTGGGCTGGTCCTCTGCTGCCGACCTGGCCTGGGCTCCTGGGATGGAGGGAGCTCATGGGAAGCAGGCAGCGCTGCAGAGAGACAGCTCTGCCCAGGAGCAGCTCGCCTGCAAAGTGCAGCAGGGCTGAGGGCACTGCCTGCAGGCACCGAGGGGAGACGAGCAAGGCAGAAGTAAGTAGGACAACGGCTGAGCTCTCAGTGTGGGAGGAATCTTCACAAGTCTTTATATGGTAGGACTCTGGCTGCAGGGCAGTGCATGTGAGTATCCTGGAGGGGTCTCCAAAAGATGGCACATCCAAAGCATCTGTCAGAACAACCCTCAGACTTTCTCCAGTTCCAAGGAGAATGTACTTGTGAGCAGTGGTTCCCTGCTGCACCCTCAGAGGGACAGGGCATCAGAGCCATCCTTCGTCCAGGGATGGCTGCGGGGCTGTGAAGCCACGTGTGCAGCCAGGCATGCCCGGGGCTGTCCTTCAGAGCAGGGTCCCTGCACCCCAGGGGGCTGTGTGCTGGGGCAGGGACTCTGCCGCCTGCCAGGGTCAGCACTCAGCCTGCCTGGGGAGCTCCTCACAGTGTTGTGATGAGAAGCTGTGGGTGGAAGGAGCGATCCCCAGCAGGGCAGGGTCCTTCTGCTGCCGAGAGGGTGCTGTGTGGCTCAGGGCTGCTCACAGCTCTGCATCACCCCCAGGACATTTTGGAGGGGAGTTTTAAAGAGGAAGGTCAAGGTGGGGGTTACCTGAAAGAAGGTGTCTGTGCTTAGAGTTTTCTCCTCTTGCTTGTCTGCGTGGGCAGTTGGCGATGGGAATTTTTTTCTCTGTTCTGGAGAAGGCACTGAGACCCCAGCTCTCGTTCGGACTTGTCTGAGCTGCTCCTTCACCCCTGCACGCACGGAGATGCCCCTGGGCAGTGCCCTGCTGCCAGGAGGTGTCTGCAGGGCAGAGCTGAGCACACAGCGGGTGGGATGGGGTCTGTGAGCGATGACAGGGAGGAGACCCAGGGATATCAAAACAACCCAGGCAGGGAAGCTCCAGGCAGCAGAGACATGGGCAGGGAATGAGAGGACAGAGCTTGTGTCAAAATGGCAGCAGCTGCCTGGGGCAGTGGGTTTCTCAATGCCATGCTGCACACTGCCAATACGTTTTCACTTCCACTCTGCCAAGGCAATGCTGTGGAACAGTTCTTCTGTGAACTTGCCCAGATCCTCAAGCTCTCCTGCTCCAACTCTTATCTCAGGGAAGCTGGGCTTCTTGTGTTTAGTGCTTTTCTATTTGGGGGCTCTTTTATGTTCATTAGGGGCTGTCCTATGTGCAGATCTTCAGGGCTGTGCTGAGGATCCCCTCTGAGCAGGGATGGCACAAAGCCTTTTCCACGTGCCTCCCTCGACTCACCTCACCGTGGTATCTCTATTTCCCAGCACTGCCATGTTTTGCAACCTGAAGCCCCTCTCAGTCTCTTCACCATCTTGAATCTGGTCGTGGCACTTTTGTGTGCAGGGGTGCTCCGGACAGTGAACCCCTTCTTCTACAGCATGACGAACAAGGAGCTCAAGGATGCCCTGAGGAAACTGGTTGGATTTATTTCAGCAACCATAGACTGCCAGCCTTCCTCTGCAAGTGGCTCCCATTGTGTCGTGACAGGCCAAGCCTGTCTTTCCTTTGTTTTGTTGTTTTCTTCTTTTTTTTTTTAATCTTTTTTCCTCTTGTGATGATGTTGTCTACAAGGAAACGTCATTATTCTTCCCCTCCTACCAATGTATCCAGCTGCCTTGTGTGATTCAGAGACTTTGTGTAAGTGAGGAGCCAGGGTCTCTATGTATTTTAGCAAAACAAATGAACCTGCAGCAACATCTTTGTCTAAGATCCATCCTCAGCGGAGCAGGACTGAATGGGAAATGAAAACCCCTTTCCAGCTGCACCAGCTTGGGGCAGGCTGCTCTGTCGCTGGGGCAGCAGGAGCAGCCTGCGGACCCCCAGAGGCAGGGCCGTTGTGCTGGCCTGGGGAGAGAGGATGGCATGGAGAGGCTGCAGCCCTCTTGGGATCTCCTGGAGACTTCTCTCCAGGACTAGGGGACAGAGGGTGCCACTGACCTCTGATTCCCTGTGCTACGGATGTCCCCCATCTCTGGGGCTGACCCCCAGCAGCCGCTGTGCCCCTCAGAGGGGCTGGGGCTGTGGTGTGAGTGCCCAGAGGTCTGCAGCACCTTGCAATGGGCATTGCCATGGGCCCAGCTGAGAGTGGGCTGGGCTGGGCAGAGGAGGTGGAGAGAGGGCCGGGGAGGTGGGAGAGTTTGGACGCAGCTGGGCTTAGTTGGAAGCTGGGCTTAGTTGGACTGTGCCCAGGAGAGAAAAAGTGTATAGCTCGTGACCATGGAGGGTGAGGGCACACACCAGTAGGTTTGTGCTGCAAAGCCCGGTCCCCTGGAGGGGGTTGAAGACATGCAGGTTCAGGGGAAAGGAGACTGCTCTGTGCCCTCGGTGGCATGGCCAGACCAGGAAGGGGGCCCAGGGCACTTGTCACCACCCCATTTCCATGCTTACCCTGGTGAGATTGAGCCATCGCTCAACAGAGACCAAGGCTGAACAAGGAAAATGCAGGGCTGTTGCTGCATGGGGAGGGTGATTTAATAACAGCAGTCACAGATGGGACTGAAGGACTCAATGCCTTCTTTGCCTCAGTCTTTACTGAAAAGGTGTCCAGGACTCTGTGCTTAGGGAAAGGGTTCAAGGAGCAGGCAAGCACGTACCTTTATACAGGCTCCAGGATGCAGAGCAGATTCATTTCTCAGTAGAAGTGAGTTGAATCTAAACATTTGTGTAGGAACAAAATAACCACAGATTGCTAGAAAATGGTAATGATAGCAATATGATAGTGATAGTGATAATGATAACTCTAAGGATGATAATGATACTAATAAAAAAGACAAAAGTACAGGCCTGGCATGATAGAGCCTGGGAGTCATTTGTGCAGAGAGAAGGGAAGTTTATCACTATTGAGAAACATCCATGAAATCACTTTCCTACTGGCATCCTTGAGCTCCTTGTTCCTCGTGCTGTAGATGAGGGGGTTCACTGCTGGAGACACCTCTGAGTACAGAACAGCCATCACCAGATCCAGGGATGGGAAGGAGATGGAGGGGGGCTTCGGGTAGGCAAACATGGCAGTGCTGACAAACAGGGAGACCACAGCCAGGTGAGGGAAGCACATAGAAAAGGCTTTGTGCCGTCCCTGCTCAGAGGGGATCCTCAGCATGGCCCTGAAGATCTGCACATAGGATAGAACAACGAAAATAAAACAGCCAGATGCTAAAGAGACACCAACCAAACCAACCTCAACTTCCCTGAGGTAGGAGTGGGAGCAGCAGAGCTTGAGGATCTGGGGAAGTTCACAGAAGAACTGGTCCATGGCATTGGTGGTAGTGAAAATGTATTTGCAGTGTGCAGCATGGCACTGAGAAACCCACTGCCCCAGGCAGCTGCTGCCATTTTAGCACAAGCTCGGCTGCCCAGGAAGGTGTGCCATAGTGCAGGGGTGTGCAGATGGCAATGTAGTGGTCATAGGCCGTGATGGGGAGAAGAGAAAACTCTGCTGTAATCAAGGCAAACAGAAACACTTGGGCAGTGCATCCTGCATAGGAAATGGCCCTGCCCAAGTGTTGGAATTCCAATTCCAGTTCCAGAGGGAATTGGCCATGGATTTGGGGACAGTAGTGGAGATGGAGGAAGAAGTACATGGGGGTGTAGAGGTGGTGGTTGCAGGCTACGATGGTGATGATGGGGATGTTGCCCAGAAGGGCAGCCATGTAGATGCCCAGGAAGAGCCAGAAGTGCAAGAGCTGCAGCTCCCGTGTGTCTGTGAATGCCAGGAGGAGGAACTCAGTGATGGAGCTGCTGTTGGACATTTGGTCCTTCTGGGCATGGGGACCTGTCCAAGGAAGAAAGCACACTGAGAAGTTAGGGCAGACTTCTTTGAGCAAATCTCCAAGTATTAGTCAACACCCCCCTGCTCTGTCCCTTGTTCCCACCCAAACACATATTCCCTCCTTCCTTGCTCGTCTCTCTGGTTCAGCTCCGGGTTGTGCAGGCTGAGTGTGTTTCTAGGACCGGTGGCCTCTGCCCTTCGGCTCCAGAGGAGTCAGCCCTTCTCTGCAGCAGAGGGTACGACGGAAAGGGTGTGAAATCAAGAACTGACATCAGATACAATGCACTTGCAATGCAGGAAGGGCTGTTCAGCATCTTCCAGCAGGATAACCCCAGAGAGACTGTTGGATGTCCTAAAACTGTAGTGAGCAGACAGAGCCAGCTCGTTCCCCAGCCCCAAGCAGTGTATTGCCCAGAGCCCGACTGGTTAGGATGGGCTGGGGCACTTTGCTCCCATGGACACATCTACAGGGCAGGACCCAACCTTTCGGTATGTGAGCTGCAGTTGAAACCCTCTTCACCAGAAGGTTTGAGGGCCAGAACAAGGGCAGCACAGACAGGAGGCGAAACACGGAGAAATGCCCCAGTGTTCCTGCTGAGGGAAGCAGAAGAGGGGGAGAGAGATGGATACTGGGGGGGGGTGGGGTGGGGTGGGGAGGGGGTGGTGTTAAACTCCTCAAGGGACAGGATGCCGAGGGGGTGACACAGCCTGAGAACCCATGGCCTTGGGGCAGAGGCTCTGCTGGGTGGGAGAGGAGACCAGGGGGGTGCTCTAGGGAAGGTGTCTGCACTGCAGGGGATGGCAAGGAGATGCCTGAATCTGCCATCCCACAACGTTTCTGGTAGCAGCTCTCTCTCACTCCCAGCCCATGTCTCTGCTGCCTGGAGATGTCCCTGCCAGGAGCTGTTTCTCTGTCCCCATGTCCGTGCCCTGTCATCACTTACAGACCCCATCCCACGCGCTGTGTGCTCAGCTCTGCCCTGCAGACACCTCCTGGCAGCACAGCATTGTCTAAGGATGGCTTGGTGTTTGGACGTCCTAAAGAACACCTCAGATAAACCCCAAGGATGACGTTGGTGCTATCTACAGGCTGAAGGGGGGTGACGGGCTGAACTCGGAGCAATGCTCTAGGAGTCCCAGTCTGTTGTACAAACCAGACAACTCCATTATCATCTCTCTGCCTCCCCATCACAGCAGGAAACTGAAACCACACACTCCAGAAAGTGCCTTTGCTTCAGGTAACCTGCACCTTGACCTTCCCCTTGAAACATCCCCCAGGAAATGTCCTGGGGGTGCTGTGGAGCTGCGAGCAGCCCTGAGCAACACAGCACCCTCTTGACAGCAGAAGGACCCTGCCCTGCTGGGGATCGCTCCTTCCACCCACAGCTTCTCCCCGAAGTGCTGTGAGGAGCTCCCCGGGTAGGCTGAGTGTTGACCCTGGCAGGCAGCAGAGTCCCTGCCCCAGCACACAGCCCCCTGGGGTGCAGGGACCCTGCTCTGATGGACAGCCTTGGGCACCCCTGGCTGCACACGTGGCTTCACAGCCCTGCAGCCATCCCTGGATGAAGGGAGCTGTGATGCCCTGTCCCTCTGAAGGTGCAGCAGGGAAGCCCTGCTCTGCAGCTCTCCACACTAAAGAAACCCTGAGAGCCACCCTGCCACATCCTATCTGCTGTGGCATGTGCCAGCTCTAGAAGGCGTCTCCAGGAAACTCATGTACCTTGCCCTGCAGCCAGAGACTTACTGTGTTAAGGGCTGTGAAGATTTCTCCTCCAGTGATCGCTCAGCATCTTCCCACCCTACACTGCCATTAACATCACCCCTCTTGCTTCTCTCCTCTCCCCTCGGTACCTGCAGGCAGTGTTGCGCTTTGCAGAGGAGCTGCTCCTGGGCAGAGCTGTCTCACTGCAGTGCTGCCCGCTTGCCATGAGCTCCTTCTGTCCCAGGAGCCCAGCCCAGCTCAGCAGCAGAGGACCAGCCTAAGGTGCCACTTTCTCTGCCCCCTCTGGGCTCCCTCAAGGTGTTGCCAGATCCCAAAAGGCAGCATGGTCAGCCCTGGGGAATGTACTTTGGAGTCAACAAAAGTAATCACTAGTGGTCCCTCTCTAAACATTGGAGAGGGACTGATTCCTGCAGCACAAATTGTCCTCCCAGAGCGTGGTTGTCTGTGAGAGGTGTAAATGTTCCCCCCTGGACACCACTGTTCCTGTCCCGTAACAAAAAGGACACACAGACAGGGACAGGGAAGGGTTGGTTTCCCCTGTGCCAGGCAGTGGTTCAGCTGAGGCAATGCAGGCATGTCATCAGCTCCCCCAGTGCAACCCACACAGCCCCAGGAGCTGGGATTCCTCTTGCTTCAGTTCAGGGGTGCACAAAAGTGTTGCCTGCAGGTGAGCCCCTGCTCTGAGCAGGGGTCTTTATTCTGTGGGCACTCAGTTGCTCACACACAGGTACTTTGGTGGTGACTGAGGGGCCAGGGATGATCCAAGATGTGTGCAAGTGTTTGCAAGCTCTGATGGGAAATCTCTGAGAATACCCACATCCTTCCCAAGCATCAGCTGAGGCCCAGAGCGGGGAGAGGGATTTCCTTGGCCATCCTAAATGATGCCAGACCTGTATGTTTAGGGCACCTGAATGCACCTTGTCACATATAGCTCTGGAGTATGCAGAGCTCTTGAGCTGACCAAACAGAGGAATGCACCAGAAGGAGACCCAGGTCTCTCTCTAGGCTCCACCCAGTGTGGTTACTAGAGCACCAGTCACTACAAAACTTAGAAACGTCCAAACCCGTGAACTGGAGACCTTTGTTAATTCTGGGCTCTCATTTTAATGGCCTAGGGAAGGCCACTAGTGCCATATGAGGTATTTGGGACAGCCAGCACCATCTGCTGCCACAGCTGAGGTGCTGAAGCCTGAACGTGCACACCCAGGAGGAGCTGGAGCACACATAGAAGGAGGTGGAGCAAAGACAGGTGGAGCTGGAGCCTCACAGCACTGTTACACTTTTGGATGAAATGAGATGTGGCGGGATAGCTTGCTCACCTGGGGTGCTGCAGTGGAGGGATATAAGCTCTGCAGGAGAGAGTGGCAGGGCAGATGAGGACAGGGGATGGTCTCTGTATGCAGCTCAGTTGGATGGAGCTCCTCTATGGGATGGGTGTGGTGGTTTAACCCCAGCGGGCAAGTAAGCCCCACACAGACGCTCACTCGCAGCCGGTGGGATGGGGGAGAGAATTGGCAGGGTAAAAGTGTGAAAACTCGTGGGCTGAGATAAGGACAGTTTAATAGGTAAAGCAAAAGCCATGCGCACAAACAAAAGCAAAACAAGGAATTCCTTCACTACATCACATCACACATAACAGTAGCTTGGGCTCCATCACACATAACAGTAGCTTGGGAGGACAAATGCCATCACTCCCAATGTCCCCCCTGTTGCAAATTAAGTTTAATTACCTGAACTCTTGTAACTGTATTCTTTTGTCTGAACAGTTTTGCTTAGCACGAGTAGCTAAAGTTGCTGAAGCCGTAGGCCGCAAGCTGTGAATTTTTACCTAGAAAAGTTGAACTTACCTTGAACTGTTGCTTAGTTAGGTGAAGGAAGGCCCTGAGACCAGTGCAAACTGGAAAATAAGAAGGCCGCGATGGTCAGTAGAAGCTGCAACCCATCCAGATAAGAACAGCTAACAGCCCAACTGGAGTTGGAGGAAGAATCATTAGGGAACAAGAAGACCCCAGATCAAAAATTACCATTGGACCACGAGGCACGTGAAGAGCGCATGAAGAATGGGTGCATAGATTGTAAGGGTATAAATACCCAGGGATTTCTTTGTTCTGGGTCCCTCTCCGGAGGCACCCAGCTCGAGCTGCTCCTATTGCTGTACCACTCAATTAAATGATTTCTTTTTTTTTTCCTGGGATCGGACATCTGAGACTCTGCTGCGGGAAACCTAGGGCAAAGAAATTGCTTTAACACCCTGTGACGG
Source organism: Mycteria americana (assembly GCF_035582795.1). NCBI lineage: Eukaryota > Metazoa > Chordata > Aves > Ciconiiformes > Ciconiidae > Mycteria > Mycteria americana. Next base: position 1,330,575 of record NC_134391.1, on the reverse strand, counting down.
ATGCACTCGACCTCTTAACCAAACTAGCGGTAGTTTGGTACAGGCTCCAAAGGATGTACAGGCCTGAGCCATGGCCGGGCCAACAACTCCTCTGGTCCCGATCTGTTCTCTGAGAACCCACAAAGAAGTGGAGTGGCAGAGTGAGTATCGATGCGTATAAGCTTGGAACACCTTCTTCTTCCCCTAGCTTTTACTGCACCGGAATGGACCTTGTCGCATATATTGCTGGAGCACGCAGAGCTCTTGAGCTGACCAAACGCTGGAGTGCATCAGAAGGAGACCCACATCTCTCTCTATCCACTGCATTTACTAGAGCACCAGTCACTGCAAAGCTGACACATCCACATGCCTGCACTGAAGACACCTTATTTATTTTCATTTATTAAATTGCTTTAAAAAAGAGCCTCCAGTGCTGTTCCAGGTGCCTGGAGTGCCAAATACAACTGCACTCAGCAGGCAAACACAGGACATCCAGGAAAGCTATGCCCTGTTGGAGCTGGTGGGGAGCAGACAGCCCAGGGCCTCCCAAAGGGGTCTGGTGCCTACCTGAACACCTTGGTGGTGCCGTAGGACTGGGAGGCAGGTCACGCCAGGGCGCTCAGCCCTGTACTTGTGTTCTCCACCCTTGACCGTTCTCCTCTCTCTGAACCTCTACTCACCTGCCTGATGCTATGGAGAGGGAGGATGATGATGGTCATGTCCACAGTGTGGATGGACCAAAGGCTGTCCAGCCCCAAAGACTTTCTCTGCAGCACCCTGTCCTTCCTGGAGTTTGTCTTGCAAGCCCCACAGCCCTGCAGAGTTTCTGCAGAGTCACCAAACACCTCTCTGGACAAGATGTCATTGCCCAGCCGTGTTTCTCTGGCCTTGGAGACTGCAGGGCAGTCTGTGGGCACCTCCTTTCCTTGTTACGTTAACATCTGTCAAACACTGCAGCATGTGAAGCAGAATGGGGTCCTAGGTACCTATTACCATCTTTGCCCATAATGAGTCTGTGCTCAGCCCCAGTGCCACGGCTGAGATGCTGCAGCCCAAACATGCACAGCCAGGAGGAGCTGGAGAACAGCCAGGAGGAGCTGGAGCCTCACAGCACTGCAGTGGTTTTGGATGAAATGAGATGTGGTGGGACAGCTTGCTCACGTGGGGTGCTGCAGTGGAGAGATACAGGCTCTACCACAGAGAGTGGCAGGGAAGGTGAGGATGGGGGATGCCCCCAGCACGAAGGGGCAGTTCAGATGCCTGGAGCTCTTCCAGGATGGGCTAGCTTCTCTCACTGAGGATTAGAGGAGCCAGTAAGAACGACATCATGGTGGCAGTTATGAACCACTCAATGAGGGTGAGGAAGCAGGAAAAGTCTTCTGTCAGCAACCCAAGGAACGTCCACCCTTCATCCTTCTTTCCCTGAGCAGTGGACCTCCCCTCCCATGCCATTTCTGGTAGCAGTTCTGTCTCATTCCCTGTCCGCTGCAGACTATCCATCTGCAATACAAAGGTGGGCACCAAATGAACCCCCTCCTGGAGCTTTGTGCAAGCGCCTAGACCTCAAAGAGCACAGAGGTGCCTTGGGGAGGTCCTCTCCTCACCAAGATGTGCTTCCTCAACTGGTGTTTTTAGGGTGCATGAATGGTGACTGGAGAAACACGGTCATCCCCTGAGGAAGAGCTGGAAAACCCTGAGAGCTTCTTAGCCTCTCTGTTAGTCATTAGGTAGTGTATGGATGCGAGAGAGGGCGGAGGGAACTCGGCGAGAAGCAAGGTGATGGTTGAGGGCTTTAGCAAATCCTTACAACCATGTGAGAGCCCAGAAATGGAAAGCCGTTGATGTCTGTGGGTGGAGGAGGAGTAGGTCTGCCCTGGTGTCGTGGTTGAACCCCGGCCGGCAACTAAGCTCCACACAGCCGCTCGCTCATTCCCCCCTGGTGGGATGGGAGAGAGAATTAGAAGAGTAAAAGTGAGAAAACTCATGGGTTGAGATAAAGTCAGTTTTATAGGTAAAGCAAAAGCCGCGCACACAAGCAGAGCAAAGCAAGGAATTCATTCGGTACTTCCCATTGGCAGGCAGGTGTTGAGCCATCTCCAGGAAAGCAGGGCTCCATCACAGGTAGCGGTTACCTGGGAAGACAAACACCATCACTCCTAATGTCTCCCCCCTTCCTTCTTCTTCCCCAGCTTTGTATACTGAGCATGACATCATATGGTACAGAATAGCCCTTTGGTCAGTTTGGATCAACTCTCCTGGCTGTGTCCCCTCCCAACATCTTGTGCACCTGGCAGAGCATGGGAAGATGGAAAGTCCTTGATTAGTGTAAACATTACTCAGCAACAACTAAAACATCAATGTGTTATCAACACTGTTTTCAGCACAAATCCAAAACATAGCCCCATACTAGCTACTATAAAGAAAATTAACTCTATCCCAGCCAAAACCAGCACACCTGGGAATGTGGCTGAAGGCCCCTGCACAAAGGAGAGGTTTCCATCATGTATGCATGCCTCCACTTGGGAGATGGGGAATGCCCTGTGCTGTGGGGTGGCTAGACAGTGCTCAACGTGGCCCATGAGCTGACCTTCCTCTCTTCTTCTCCTTCACTCCCCACACTTGGATGGACCTCGAGAAGCCTTTCACTTCTTTAGAGGCTGGTTCATTCTTTCAGCCTTACCCTAACCCTAACCTAAAGGCAACAGACCAAATTTAGCAAATGTAGCCTTACTTCTACTGAAACTTTCCTTACAGAGAGCTCATCGTCTGTGTTTGTACGCTGGAGTAAAGACCTGTTCTAGCGCAAAGGCTCAAACCCTGCCTACCGTCAAGGAGCCGTTTAGACAAGCCCCAGTTTTCTTTCCTCATTGCTGCCTTGCTTCCCAGAAATCAGTCAATACCAAAAGCTCTTTTCCCGCTAGTTTTGTGACAGCTTCATTACCTTTAAAGACAACACTTCTTACCTTTGCTACTCCAACACACCCTCACAGCCCAGCAAAATCATACTGCAGGGAGGAAACCTTCACCATACAAAGACAGGCACGCTACAGGAATACATTACTCTCAAAAACCAGGCTCTTTCAACCACTCTCCTTTTGCCTACCAAAGTTCAGACAGTGTTAGAAAACAGCAACAAAAAAGCAGGGTTCTCTCTCACATTTGACGGAGCCCATTATATCAGCCATTCAACATTAAGTCCAACTCCAGTCAGAGCCCCAGAATAAGAAATGCCATCTTAAAATTTACGGAAAAAAGAAGCGCTTTGAAGTGGCAAGACCAGAGAACGTTCATGAAAGCACCATCAGGCAAGTACGCATCCCTTATCACAGATCACCTGCCCCCTTAACTGAGTGAGTGATGTTCTCAGCTAATTTGCAGCTCGGGCTCTCTTGGTCATTAGCGCCGAGCACGTAGGTTGGAAGTGGAGCTGGGAAGAAAACCATATGCAGTCAGTCTGGTTTCATTCAAGTCCAGGTAAGTTCAAGTTCACATTGACTAGGAATCACAGCAGGTCCCATCCATCCCTCCAGACCCCAGCACCACTCCTGTGCAGCGTCCTGAGGAGCAATAAGCACGGAACAAGAAACCTTCCTTCAAAATAAGGCCCACAGCCTGCTCTTTCAACAAGATGTGCAGAGCACCAGCTGAGAACAACCTCTGCTTTAACTCCACCTAGCTCCGCTGTCTACATAAGGACAAAAGCTCCTAAATGATCCCTAGCCCTCAAAACACAGATCTTCCCTAGGGCAACGCTAAGGAAATGCCAGAGCACAGGGACAACTGCTCATTCAGTTTAAGCTGATGGCGAGAGGGACAGAGGACTAGAAAGAGAAAAATATGACAAGGAAGAAGACTGAGGAGCCGAGAAAGAAAGGTGCAGGGAAAAGGCTAGAGAGAGGGACAAATCAAGAGAAACAGGCACGAGGAGACCTGCAGAGAGATGAAGGAAGAAAAAGCGGGGACAAGAGCAGGACAGAGAGACAGGGAGGGAAGCAGAGGAAGAAGGAAGTGGGGGTAGAGGAGGACAGGGACAGGGCGCGGGGCATACAGATGGAGAGAGAGAAAAAGAAGGACAGGGAGCAGAACAAAGGGACAGAACTAAAGAGAGGGTCAGATCCTGACAAAGAGACCAAGAAGAGGGGAAAAAAACCCCAGCAATGAGCTGGAGGACAGAGACCGAGGAAGAGGAAAGGAGGGCTGAGAAGCAGGAAGGAGGAAGAGAGGACAAATAAAAGGGAGAGGCAGCTGGACAGAGGGGTCCAGCTGACATAGCAAGAAACAATGGGACAGGCAGCGGGACAGAGAAATAAAGACAGAGAAGATGGGGACAGGAACCAGGACAGAGGGACAGTGAGAGGAAAAAAGGGGCAGGGAGCAGGACAGATGTGAAGAGAGATGCCGCAGGGAAAACAGGAAGAGAGGCACAAAGAGGGAGAGGGATCAGGGGAGAGAGAGAGAGAATTAAGGACTGGGGGCAGGATAGAGATAGCAAAAAATTCTGGGGCGGGCAGCAGGATGGAGAGGGAGTAAAAAAGAGTAGGGTCAGGGAGCAGGACAGAGAGACAGACAAGAATAATGATAAAGAGAAAGAGAAGAACAGGGACAGTGAGCAGCACAGACGGATGGAGAAAGAAAGAGAGGTATCAGGAGGCCTGCAGAGAGATGGAGGGAGCAGGGAGGGGAAGGGTCAGGCAGCAGCAGAGAGAGAGAGGAGAGATGGACAGGAAGAAGGACAGGGACAGTGGGATGAGAATTACAGAATGAAAAAACACAGTGGCAGTGAGCAGGACAGAGCGACAGAGAGAGAAACAAAGAGAGCAGAAGGAAGGAGGAGAGGGGAAGACAAGGACAGGGAGCAGGACATACAGGCAGAGAGAGACAACGAAGGACAGGGAACAGGCCAGAGAGACTGTGAAAAACAGAGAGGGATGCAGATCAGGACAAAGAGACAGAGAAGAAAACAACAGCAATGTGGCACAGGACAGAGACAGCGGAAGAAAAAAAGAGGGACAGGGAGCAGGGGAGGGGGACAGCAAGCAAAACACAGGGACAGGTAGAGCGACAGAGAAAGAGGGACTTGGAGAAAAGAGAGGAAGGGGGAGCAGAACACAATACTAGAAGATGAGAGGTACGGGGAAGCAAAAAATATGACACAGAGGGACGGGGGGCAGGGAGGGACTGAGATGCAGAAGAGGGGTGACATGGCCCCAAGGGCCTGGGACTCACCGCAGCTCCTGCTCTCTGCAATGCCAGGCAAATTTTTCAGCTCAGGCACTTCTTTGTCTGCCTGTCCTTCCCTCCCTTCCCCTTCTGTACCTCTACTCGCTTGCCTGTCCTCGCCTCACGGGTGGCCCCAGCCCTGCCTCAGCTGGGCCACGGCTGGAGCAGAGGCTGCACCTCCCAGCACCAACATGGCCGCCCAGAGGCCCCCTGCCCCAGGACTACAGCTCCCGGCATGCCACGGGGCGCTCCTTCCTGCTGTCTGCCCCTGCGGGGACACCGTCCCCCGGCCGGTCCCGCCCCCGCAGGCCCCGGGGCCGCCTGCCCGGGGCTGCCCCGGCCTGTGCCCGGCCCAGGCCCCGGAGCTCTGGTGGAGCAGGGAGGAGGAGGAGCAAGGGACAGGGCGGCAGAGGGAGGTAGGGCAGGGCGGTGGGGTGGCCGGAGAGGGACGGGAGACGGACAGAGGGACGGGAGCAGGACAGAGGGGCAGGGAGAGCAGGGGGGAGCTGGGCAGGGAGTGGAGGAAGGAAAAGTACTGGTGAGGAGCAGGCAGAAGGATGGTGCGGGAAAGAGATGGAGGGGAAGGGGGGCGGGGGGGTCAGGAAGAAAACTCGTGCTAAGCAGCAGGACAGAGGGACAGAGAGAGAAGAAGAAGGGCAGGAAGGAGGCCAGAGGGACGGACCAACCCAGGCGGGGTGAGGGAGCGGGGCAGGGGGGCAGAGAGACAGAAAAAGCACCGGGGGAGCGGAGTGACAGAGCAATGGGACAGGGAGCAGGACAGAGGGAGAGAGGGGAAGGGGTGAGAGGGAAAAGGGAGGGGAGAGAGAAGGGGAGAGGCAGGGACAGAGAGTGGGAGAGCAAGAGAAGGACAGGGAGCAATGCAGAGAGACTGAGAAACAGAGGGATGTGGATCGGGACAAGGAGGCGGAGAAGGACAGAACAGCGATGGCCTCCAGGATGAGACGGAGAAGAGCAAAAGGGGATGGGGAGCAGGACAGAGGCCCAGAGAGAGGAGAGAAGGCACAGCCAGCTGAGCAGGGGATGCAGGCAGGAAAGAGGGGACAGGCTGCAGGGCAGAGAGGAAAACTAAGGCCAGGAAGCAGGAGATGATGATAGAAAAAAAGAGAAGGACAGGGAGTGGGAGAGAGCACTGTGGAGAAAGAAAAAAACAGCAAGGGGATATAGGACAGACAGAGAAGAATTAGAAAATACAGACCGGGAGCCAGACAGAGAAAGAGGAAAAAAAAAAATATACTGATGGGCTAAAGACAGAGAGAGAGGAGTGAAAAAATGGGGAGCCGGAGAGAGAGCGATGGGGAGAGACCAAAAGTTGCAATGATGGGCAACTGCCCACATTTCTTGAGCACTCCCCAGGAACTGCAGTACCAGGAGCCTCGAGGAATGTGCTGCCTACAACCCCTCTGCCCTGGGCCCAATCCTGCAGCCTAATATTGGTGACGAGCATCGCCTTGTAGACTGGCCAGGACTGAGGAAAAAAAGCCCAGCTGAAGGGGGGTGGTGGGTGGAAATTGCCCAGCTGTTTTTTGTTTGTTTGCCTGTTGGTTTTGCTTTTAAAAAAAATACCATTTAAGCTCTAAATACCACTTGCAAGGAAGAAGGAACCAGGCATACCAGCTTGGGCGCATTTAAAGCCTGAACCCATTCAACAGCCTCACAAACAAACCATCGCTCACTCCCACTGCACACACTGCACCGCCTGCCTGCAAGTACAGGCAGCCGCACTGTTTCTTGAGCGCTCCCCAGGAACGGCACCACCAGGCAGCTCAGAAAATGTGCTGCCTGCAAAAACTTGAGCACAGCTGAATTGTGGGCAATTTTTCCTCTTTTTAGGCCTGCTGGTTGAAGAGTCATCTGTCAAGAGATGGCTCAGGACCACGCCAAAGATGGTGGTGCTGCTTTTTGGATCCCGTGGCAGCAATGGGCAAAGGGACAGGCTATGGAATCCCAGTGCCAGGTATGTGTGCAGGGTGTCAGGGTCACCCCTACGTGGTTTTTCCCAGTGGAGCCCCAGTCAGTGCTGGCCCCACGCTGCAGCCTCAGGGCTGAGGCTCAAGGAGCCAGGCATTTCTGTGGGCGCTGCACCCTGCTGGGCCCCACCGCTGGCTGTTGGCTGCCCTGGGCTTCTCCCCGTTGTGCCCCCAGCTCTGCTTTCTGCCAGCGCCGGGGTCACAGCAGAACGTCTGGCCTGTTGACGTTCCTGACCCACGTCAGCAGCTCCTACGTGGTGTCCACGTCACACAGCTGATTTGGGGGCGGCAGGTCTCTCTTGTGGCACCCCGGGAACGGGGGCAAAGCAAACCCAATCCCTCCCTTCCAGTCTTTGTCCCCAGGGAGACCCAGTGGAGACGTACCATGCGCTGGAGAGCATCCTGCAGGGAGGTGACAGCCGTTGGCAGAGCAGTGCTGAGACCCACCTGACAGCAAAGGTGCCCAGTGGCCACAGAGGAGCCCAGGTGAAGAGGTTCTCTTGGAGGCCACCAAAGCAGCCTTCCTCTGTCCCTGTTTTCTGGTGAGATATAGAGCAATGCAGAGGTGTTTCTCAGGCATCCAGTCCTGAGGAGGATTTCCCAGTGCCCCCGTGAGAGATCCTGCTCCCAGGAAGCGGCTCCCCATAGAGCAAAGGCCATATCCAGCGAGCCGGTGCTGGGCTTGGCTGCCTCAAGGGGTCTCACAGGGAGGACGGGGTCATCTGCCTGGTGGCTCTGACACAGAAATGATGAGCTGAAGCCCCGTGGTCATGGCTGGTCGGTTGCAAGGCTCTGAGTGCCTCAGGCTTCTCCCTGGGAGTGTTTAACCCAGGTACTTTTTCAGGGTGTGGTGGATGATGTGAGGATGGCTGCTGGTGATGTCCTGGTGGCTCTGTCCCACTCCCATTTCAGAGTTGTGATGCCTGAGATGGGGGGCCACCTGAAGGCCCTGGCAGAGATCTCCAAGGAGTTTATGTTCAGAATTATTTATAGCTTGGTGGGCCCATGACACCTCAGGCCATCAAGGAAGAGATGCAACATATAGATGGGCTTGTGATCGAGGGGTGGACTTGACCATGGACACTATTGCAGAGGTTATCCATGAATGTGAAACATGCACTGCAATCAAACAAGCCAAGCGGTTAAAGCCTCTGTGGTATGGAGGGCGATGGCTGAAATACAAATATGGGGAGGCCTGGCAGATCGATTATATCACACTCCCACAAACCCGCCAAGGCAAGCGCTATGTGCTCACCATGGTGGAAGCAACCCCTGGATGGCTGGAAACATATCCTGTGCCTATGCCACCACTCGGAACACTATCTTGGGCCTTGAAAAACAAGTCGTATGGCAACACGGCATACCAAAAAGAATCGAGTCAGACAACGGGACTCATTTTCAAAACAACTTCAGAGACACCTGGGCCAAAGAGCATGGCATTGAGTGGGTGTATCACATCCCCTCTCATGCACCAGCCTCCGGGAAAATTGAATGATACAATGGACTGTTAAAGACTACACTGCGAGCAATGGGTGGTGGGACATTCAAACGTTGGGATACACATTTAGCAAAGGCCACCTGGCTAGTCAACAGTAGGGGATCTGTCAATCGAGCTGGCCCTGCCCAATCAAAACTTTTACGCACTGTTGAAGGGGATAAAGTCCCTGTAAAGCACATAAAAAATATGCTGGGGAAGACAGTCTGCGTTATTCCTGCCTCAGGCAAAGGCAAACCCATCTGTGGGATTGCTTTTGCTCAAGGACGTGGGTGCACTGGGTGCATAATGC